>NC_053167.1:42668967-42982149 GCF_016835505.1 Polypterus senegalus
GTCTTTCAGAAACTCCAGCATGTGGTAGAGGTGAGTATTTTATTGGAGGGTCATGGTGGACCAGGTCTGGTTTATCACAGTATTGTGGTTGGGTGCTGTTGGGGAGCAGGTGAGGTCAGATTAAACATCCAATATCAGTGTTATTCATTCATTTATTTGGAATCTTGGTGGTCTGAACCTAATCTGTGAGCATTGGGTACAAAATGCAAAGTCCACCACATTGGCACACACACACATCACCACACTTCCTTACATAGGAACACTTTTTGAGTTGCCATTCAGCCTAAACTGTGCTTAATATTAGCATCATACTGCTATTCTATTAATATGAATTTAGCAAATTAACAGAAAGGATTTCCATTCCTATCTCTTCAGGGCCGTTTGAAGGAATTTGGGGGCCCCAAGCAAAATGGACATGGAGGCCCCCCGCACGCACGCACGCAAAGGAACCACAGCATAGCCATACAGTTTAAATTCACTCACACTTTATATAAATAAAAAGGTTTACAGTGCAAATACTGCTGTTGCATATACTGTGCATAAATAAAAAAATGTTTAGAGTGCAAATACTGCTGTTGCATATAAAGTGCATACAATTTGAACATTTTCAACAATTGAACATTTGCAAAAAACACCACTGTACCATAAAATCAAATATACGTACATTAAAAAAGTGCACAATAACTAAATCTAACATACTTAAAAACACACACACACATACATACTCACATTAACATTTTTCAGTTCTCTCAAACATGTGCAAATTATCTAAAACTGCTGTTTGCGAGCCTTGTTTTCTGCAAAGGCAATCACAATGTCCTCCATGTCCAAAGACTGGCGAACATCCCGCTCAATTGACATAAGTGCCAGTCCTGTGAGCCTTTCTTGGCCCACCGTGGACCTCATGTAATTTTCTCTTCTTTCTTTTTTGGCTTCCTGAAGCATAATTCCGCTTCATGACTGCCGAGGAAGTTTTGTATTTTGCCGGCAGCAGAGATCGCGTGGTTGGCTGGCTGCTGTCAGCGAGGGGGGCCCCCTTGAGGGGGATCCCGATAACAGTGTCATTGCACTTTACTGCATTCACTATCAATGGGGCGCTCACACAGTTTGTCGCTGCATTTTATTCTTAACCAGTCGTTGTCTTGGGGCCCCAGGCCAGCTCGGGGCCCCAAGCAATTGCTTGGTTTGCCTGCCTTGTCGCGAAGGGCCTGTATCTCTTTCTGGGTGTGATTTTTGATTCTTTTAAATCGAATTTATGACTGCAGGCAGAGTGGAATGGAGTAATTTGTGACAGACGGGTATCTGCAAGAGTGAAAGGGTTAGGGTTAGGGTTAGGGTTAAGATCTACACGATGGTAGTGAGACCAGCTATGTTATATGGGTTGGAGATGGTGGCACTGACCAGAAAGCAGGAGACAGAGCTGGAGGTAGCAGAGTTAAAGATGCTAAGATTTGCATTGGGTGTGACGAGGATGGACAGGATTAGAAATGAGGACATTAGTGGGTCAGCTCAGGTTGGAAATTTTGGAGACAAAGTCAGAGAGGCGAGATCGCATTGGTTTGGACATGTGCAGAGGAGAGATGCTGGGTATATTGGGAGAAGGATGCTAAGGATAGAGCTGCCAGGGAAGAGGAAAAGAGGAAAGCCTAAGAGAAGGTTTATGGATGTGGTGAGAGAGGAAATCCAGGTAATGGTTGTAACAGAACAAGATACAGAGGACAGAAAAATATAGAAGAAGATGATCCACTGTGGCAACCCATAACGGGAGCAACGGAAAGAAGAAGAAGAATGTATAAATATTGGGGGTGCATAATAAATTTGACAGCATATTTCATTTGAATAAAAAGAAGTAAAATATCAGTCTAATGTCAAGATTATTTGTAAGACATAGAACCTTTGAATGCTTTGATTAAAGCCACAAATGTATTGAACACTGTGTTGTTTGCAAGGTATAATGTCACCCATATGGTGATTCCTCACCACAAGTTTCAGAGATAGTACAATAGCAAGTATTCAGTGCTTGTTCTGCAGATGTCTTGCAGGGCAAAAATTGCTAGACTCAGGATCATCATCATACTTGTTCAAGCATCTTTAAGAATCTCCATCCACTTGTGTTTGCTTCAGGCAAGATAAAGCATTGTCCCCCTACAGAGTGCATACAAGGGGCACATTTCAGCACCTTTAAAGACCTTCTAATTTAAAATCTGATGATAAACTGATGTTTTTCTTTGGTGCAAAATGATAGATGAGCAACCATGTTCACATGTTCTTGGTAGCAACATACATAGTAACAGCAGTGTCAACAACAGCAAGGTCACCTCAGAATAATGGTTACAATTCTGTAAAGTACACTATAAGCCTCTTGAGAAAATAGCTTGGAAACAAAAGAAAAAAATTTGGATTTGTTTTTTTTTTTTTTGAAGAATAAACCTACACACATACAAACTGTATAATAGAGTGTTTCCCAAAGTCAGTTGGGGTTGACCGCAGGTCAGCAGGTTTTTGTTCCAACCAGATTCCTAATCAGTGACAACACCTGATAACACTGAGCTCATTTAATTAGCTGGTTTTTTTTTTTTCTTTTATTCGGCATTCAGAAAAACATAACAGCATGATTTTTACATTTATAAGACATTTAGAAATATTTCAGCTTTTGCTATAGATTGAAATGCTTAATTCTCTTTTGTTGATTTCATCATATTTTTCCCTTTCTCTGTGCAGTTTTCCCCTTTGTTGTATCTTAATAATGACAATTTAAAACGAGCAGAGCAGACACTCAGGCAAACAACACTAAAGAATCAAAGGCTGCTACTACTTTAGAGTCAGACCCACTAACTAGTAAATAATGGATTAATTAAATAATTAGAACACCTAGAAAAGCAGAATAAAATCAAGATGAAAATACTGTTAAACAAAAAAAATATACATTATTCCCATATAACTGCTTGATACATTTTAATATATATATATTTTTAGCAAACTTCGTTTTCTAATTTCTATATTGTTCCTAAAACACAGAACTTGGGAAATAACAGTTCACTTAATTAGCCCAGGGGTTCAATTAAAAACAGAAACTGATTGGAACAAAAACCTACAACCACAGAGGGTCCCCAGGACTGATTTTGAGAAACACTGATATAATATATACATTGTGGCCTGTAGGGGGCATCGCAGCAGCCTAAACTCCCTGACACAACTTTACGACACAGTCTACATAAGTGGTTAATATCACAGTCCTTGGGTTGAACAAAAGGGATTTATTCAACAGCATCTTCAAAGGTTTTCCAGTTTGTTTATTTCTACATATACAATAAGCCCTAAGCTTCTCTTCCTTCTTCCTTCATCCTTCATGGAGACTTGTCCACTTCCTTCTGATGCTGCCCCAAGTTGAGTAGAGGGCTCAGTTTTAACTTCAGACCTGGGAGTACTTCAAGTGCTAAGATTATTGCCCCTTGTGCTGCCAGTATTCCACAGCTTCCCCTGGTGGCCCCCACACAAACTGGCAGGAAAGACCCCTGGGACCACATATCCCATGCTGCCCAGCAGGTGTCCATACTGGGGTCCTCCAGACAGGATACTGGGATACTGCCACCATGTGTAAAGTCGGAACATACATAATTATAATTATTAATAATAATTCAATACATTTATGTAGCACTCTTCTCACTGCTCGTGCAGATAATAGGTCGTTGCCCACTGTGCTGTCCTTCCCTGTTTTTCAGTTCATCCCGGGTTTTACTCTGTGGATGGTAGAGTTCCAGAGTAGCTGCTGCTACAGCCTCTTCTGTAGCCAGGCCCTGGGATGGCGTGAGAATATTACTGCTCCCCAGATTTGCTTCATATCCCTTGGCCTCCAGTCCAGGTAAGGGAGCAGGACCCATCCCGGGAGGGACACTGTCCGTCACAACATATACCGTATCTCACAAAAGTGAGTACACCCCTCACATTTTTGTAAATATTTTATTATATCTTTTCATGGGACAACAATGAAGATATGACACTTTGACACAATGTAATCAGCGTACAGCTTGTATAACGGTGCACATTTGCTGTCCCCTCAAAATAACTCAACACACAGCCATTAATGTCTAAACCGTGTGTTTTATATCAGAAAAAAGAAAAAACGTAGCATACCAAAGGTCAGTTTTGTGCTGCAGGGTTACCATCTTTTACCATAAAGAAAATAGAACATTCAGAAGTGCCCTCTGCTTTCTGCGATGTGTGATAGTCAAAGGATGACATCCTAAACAGACGGGGCGGTTTTATTAATCCAGAACCGAAGAGGTGGAACCAGAAGTAAAGCAGAAGTGACACCAGCCTTTATCTGAGTGGTTTTCCTGCATTTGTAAGAGAGAAACAGAGAGCATGCATGTGTACACCAAAGGGGACATCAACATCCTGCAATTCAACCACGTAGAGCAATCGGTCAGAGTTCCTGAACGTGAGCACAGGCTCCCATGAGAGCAGTGTTCTGTCTCTTCTCCTTTTCTCTCTCTACAGCAATGACTGCACCTCCAGAGACCCTTCTGTAAAACTGCTGAAGTTTGCTGATAACACCATCCTGACTAGCTTGATCACAGACTGCAATGAGGTACCACATCAGAGGGAGCTGGATCGGCTTGTCCGTTGGTGCACCTCTAACAATTAACCCTTAACTTGAATTCCCCAAAAAGAGAAGAAATGGTTGTGGATTTTAGGAGACACCCTTCACCTCCTACTTCTCTAATTGATGTCACTGTGAACAGGATAGAATCATTTACATTTCTTGACACAGCTATTTCTCACAGACTGAACTAGGATGAAAACATAACTGCACTTATCGGAAAAGCATAGCAGCAAATGTTTTTCTCCATCATCTTAAAAAGTGTATCCTCTCCCAGTCAGTGCAGGTACAGATTTATAGAGCTGTCATTGAAGGCACGCTCACTTTCTCCACAACTGTCTGGTATGGCAATGCATCTGCTCTCTCAAAACATAAACTGCAGCATGTTTTTTGGTCATCAGAAAAGATTGTAGGCCTATAACTGGACTCCATTGACGTCCTGTATACATCACAAATCAGAAAATGTGCCAGAAACACACCACTCTACTAGAACTCACGTGGGCAGCCATCTCTGTCAGTTATTATCAATGAGGAAATATTAACGGTCAGTAAAGGCAAGCACTACTAGACCTTTAAACGGTTTCATTCCTACTGCAGTCACAATGGTTTAACACAGTCACTGATTCATCTCTGTCTTTTGTTTATTTCCAAACTCCTCCATTCCTTTTTATTTTTATTTTTTTTACTTTTTGTTTATATTGTAAGGACTTACTGAATATTTTACTGTGCAAGAGTGCAATTCTACTTTACTACTTATATTGTTGTATATAGTATTATGTTTTGTGCAATACATTTTTCATCATCACTGTATGTAATTTTTTGAAGATGGCATATATTGTTTATTGTATTTAACTTTTCACCCATATGGATGTAACACCAAGTGAAATTCCTAGCAACTCTGTGCGTCTGGCAGTAAAGTTCAAAGATAAGGATGTTTTCAGTCTAATTAAGAGGGAGACTCATTTAATTGGTGTACTTAACAGTCTTCATAATGAAACAAAAGTCTCTGTCCTCATATATTCTGCTGTCCTGTAGCTCTCTCACCTTATTTATGTCATGCCCGTCCTTAGTGAAGTCAGAGGTCCTTAAGGTTACCTAGCTAGAAGTGAATCGCTACCTGTCAGTCCTGGTCTCCCATTTATCTGTGTCACAGACTACATGGCCAGAAGTTCCTATTGGCTTTCTGAAGACCTTATTGAGTTTGGGTTTCCTCTGGTCCAGTTTGGGAGACCTTCTTGGGTGGAAATGTTTTGGGCTCCATGTCTGGACATAGAATAGACTCCCCCGTATGAATTAATAACAATAATTATTATATACACACACTCTATTGTTTCACAAAACAACTGATTAAACCAAAAAATGGTGATAACATTAATTAGCTCAGAAACATAATAACCCTAGTGGCGTATGCCCTCCTGGCGCTTCACTTCACTTTGCTCACTATAGGTCATGGGTATATTCCAACACGGTCAAAACACTGGCCTTGAGATTTATTTATATTTACAGCAAATGCTAAAACTATTGTCATCTATGCAAGATGTATGGTTATCTACTTGTTGAAGTATCGCCAGTATCTAACTTAATACACGGAAGGAATATGACTTCTCCTGCATGATCACCAGTCATGAATTTGTTCAAAACTGAATGTTTATACGGTTTTACAATTTGTAACCGTGTGCCTTTACATGGGCTGTAACACACATCTGAACTACTGCTGTTCTTAGCAGAGTGGATGTACAGTATATAAAGTGTTTTGTTTGACGTATGCATGTTAAATTGGTTGTATTGACATGAGATTATCGTTGTCGTAGTCTCCTAATGAAGTCGAAAAAAAATGATATATAGATGTATGCTATATACGGAGCCCCTGAGGGGACATTGTGTCATTTTTTTTCTGGGGATTTTTCTGGTGCGCACCAGATAGTTTCAAGTGCACACCAGATTCTTTCAACCGCACAGTAACTGAAAAGGCAATCCATACCTATACATCATTTCTGACGCATACACAATTACTTCCCCAATGTTGCTATAGCCCTTACAACGAAATAGACCTTTAGACTTCAATATACGTTTTAAATGTATCCATGACAAACTGCAAAGACAAACGCTATGCCTTTGTGTTTAAGAACAAGCTGAAAGTATACTCCTATAAAGTCTCCAATTTCCATTTTTCCTAATTGCAACTATAAAACAGAACTAATACGCATCAGAAATTATGTATAGCTATGGAGCCCCTTTTCAGTTACTGTGCGGTTGAAAATATCTGGTGCGCACCAGAAAAATCCCCAGAAAAAAATGACACAATGTCCCCTCAGGGGCTCCGTAGCCATATGTCATACAATTTTGAGGAAAAATGAGCATTGCATGAAAGTGTCACATGAAAGCACACAATTTCGCTAATCCTTATATATATATTGTAATAAAGCACAGACACGTTCATGAAGGTTTGGGGTTTTGAGCCCCGTATACTGCAACAAAGATTTCTCAGTCCAATAATCATCAAAATCATAAGACAAAAATGGAATGGGTGAACGGACATTATAAGTGGCTGACTGGAAATTAAACGTGAGGAATGCTGGGAAGTTGTGGAGGCATATGGGAGTAAGACATTATCTCTGAGGGACCAGAGGTAAGAAAGGAACCCAGAAGTGCTGTTTTTTGGTGTGTCCAGGCAGGCTTATGGCGGCAGCGCTTCATCTTGTCTATGGGAAAAGAGAGAGAGAGGTTAGTACGCTGCCTTCGTAATCCTGGCACGACTTGTCGCTGTGCGTGTCAAGTCCTTAAGCTGCTCCTGATGCGCTCGTGCGTGACTATATATATATATATTTGGGGCAGCCACCCATATAATATCCCTAGCTGTAAAAAGTTTGTAGAATTGAACAGAGATGTTCACAACAATGAGTCGTCATCAAAGGGGCATGTCCCGTAAGTGACGTCATCTGGACCAGAAGTGATGCCTTCGAAGGGGTGGGACCCGGAAGTGACGTCATCTGGACTGGAAGTGATGACATTGAGGAGGTGGGATCCGGAAGTGACATCTTCTAAGGTACCAGAACCTGGTAGGATTTCTCAGGAAAGGTCTGCAGGGAACTGAAAAAGACAGTCAGTGCACCCACCCTCCCCTGTTCGGATGTGGTATTAACATTGCTTAAGCCCTTCAGCTGTCTCATACTCGCACGTGTGTGACAATATATATATCTATATATATATATATATTTATATACAGTAGAGAGAGAGAGAGTAGATGTATGTACAAACAATAAGTGTGAGAACATGCAAAGAAGACATTTTAAAGGCCGTATAAGTCAATGTCCCTGTGTGTCAAGACTTATGTCAGAATATCAAGATCAAAAGTGATATTCAGACAGTAAAAGGAAGCAATCTGATTGACCCATTTTGGGGAACCATTTCTTCTTCAGAGCCAGGTCTAGCAGCTAGGGATAAAACATATACAACGCCCAGATATTTAATGAATAATGTGTACAAAAAAGATATTGTGTATAAATGGCGTGATCAACAGGTGGCACCAGAGAGCCCCAAACCCTAAACACAGCCACAGTTTGAATATTGAAACATTTATTGGACAACATTTTTCCATCTAGCAATGTACACCTCTCTTCTTCTTTCTGCTACTCCTCCAAGGCAAGTGTTGCCTGTGTCCTCTCCCGGCTCTGACATATTTTGTTTTCTTACTGTGTCTTTTATTTTTCTATTCTTCATTTGTAAAGCACTTTGAGCTACATTTTTTGTATGAAAATGTGCTATATAAATAAATGTTGTTGTTTTATTGAACACACTGGAGTACTTCTGGTGCCAGGGCATTGCCTGGCTGCACCTACGGACTCCAAACAGGCTGCCACATTGGACTACAGTTTTCCGCATTCCTTGCTAATGTCCACATGGGTAACAAAGCCCAGGGATGCTTCAGTGTAGCTGGTCAGGGGAGCATACAGCCCTGATACTGAGTGTCCCTCGATCTCTCCATTGTATTGGCCTCCTGGCTGGTTAAGAGAATGGGGCCAGCCCTGGCACTGATGCCAGCCCATAGGCAGTGTCCATTATAATGACAGTTCTCTAAGCTGTAGGTATAACATAAACATATACAAACAAAAGAATAACAGATAAAAATGATATTTACCTTGTGTACAGACATACATCACAGAATAGCAAAAAATGAATAGCTGACAACACACTCCCCAAGATAGTTGTGATTGAAAACAAAATTGCTACTTGCCAGTTTGAAATCCAGTCTTTCATGATGGTGAATAAGAGACACCCCCTCACATTTTTGGTTTGCCCAGTTTTGTCACTCTTATTATGCTACAGACTGATTCTGAGGACACCATCATAGAATTCTGCCTGAGGGTGTGTTTTTTTACTAAGAAGCATCAGTGCCAAATTTTTCTTTATTTGACATAAAATGTAGAAACACAAAGTAGCTATATAGTACATAATTCTGTTTATGTATTTGCAGTTCAGAGTGACAGCACTGCAAAAAAATAATTCTATGATCCGCTGATTAATGAGCTACATTAATTCAGGCTTGCATTTTGTTTCTAATTCATCTTTGAAAACATGTCTTTCAAGTAGAGCTTAATGAAGGCCTTGGTGACCTGGCATATGGCATCAATACCATCTTCCTCACATCCATGGCCTGGACTGTTTATCTCCTTTTTACTGACAGCTTTCCACATTTCAGTGTCATTATACTGCGGAAGTGGTCAGTAAGTGGATTTCAACACCCCAGGCCTCCCTATGAACTGTAAGCCACACCTTTGCCATATTTGACCAATAATGGCTACAATGAACACCTTGGTGGTTTCCTTTTCAGTCGGGTGTCTGCTACTCTCAGTCTTAAATTCTAATCAATTGTAATGCGCTTCTGTGAGAGCTTCTTGGCTCAGATAGAGAAAAAGGAGGGCTCCTAGAAGACAGACAATGCACCCTCTGGCATATTGAGATTTCGGGACTGAGAAGCGATTACAAAAACAGCATGCCTCCCAAGTAAAAATCAAATCAAATCATACTGAAGTGTAATTTACTACAATACTAAAGCACTTTATTTAGAGGATTAGCACAAAGAAGCCTTACTGTTAATACACTTTGCACTACCAGTAAGAGGCAGAATTATTTAATATTTAAAATGTTTCGGTCCCAGGAAAAAAAAAAAAGTATTGTTCATTCATCCAGACAGCATTACATAACTTGGGAAAAAAGTCCTAATTGGCCTAAAGAGTGTGTTCCAGTAGAATGAATCGCTTTATTTATTTTTTACATTTTTTCAGTGTTAACAAGCCCCAACTTGAGAGCGACGGGAGTGCTGTTGAATTAAGAACCAGCAATCTTTTAATTGAAAAAAAAAAAGTCATGTCCCCCCATGCTGAAAATATGCAAATAGTTAAAAAAAATACAGTACAATAATTCACATGTCTATTTCCTTTTTGCATGACTGAATGTAATAGTTCTGTAATTTATCTGAAGGCTTTCCATTTTTTTCTGATTAATATAATTTGGCCTCCAGGAAGATTAAGCATATTCAGCTTGCATTATTATTCCTTTTTTGCGGTAAATGTATAAGAATTGGAGAGCAGTTAAAGAACAATCTATTTCTAACATTAATCTATCTGGAATAATGCTAGAAGCATGTGGCTTGTGATTACGGGGGAAATGAGTAAAGTAAAACAATTTTATTAAAAAGGTAAATCAAGAAAGTCATTGGTGTGTAAACATCTACTCATCCATTGTCAGAGCTGCTTGCTTGGCTGAGAGATGTGGGAGAGCTGGAGTTTTTCTTAGCAGTGACGAAACAGCTAACCTTGACCACCTGAATGGAGGGAGAACATTCAAAATCCATACAGATGGCATGTTAGTTAAAATTAAAGCTGGTCTGAAGACACTGTAAGGAGCCAAAGCTCTCAGCTGCTGCACCACCATATCAATGAACTGTTAAAACAAACCATAAAGAAAATCCATCCATTGTCCAACCTGCTATATCCTAACACAGGGTCATGGGGGTCTGCTGGAACCAATCCCAGCCAGCACAGGGCAGGAACAAATCCCTGGGCAGGGCACACACACAGCAAGCACAATTTAGGATCGCCAATGCACCTAACCGGCATCTCTTTGGACTGTGGGAGGAAACCAGAGCACCCAGAGGAAACCCACGCAGACAACGGGGAGAACTCCACGCAGAGAGGACCCAGAAAGTGAACCCAGGTCTCTTTACTGCAAGGCAGCAACGCTACCATTGCACCACTGTGCCGCCCTAGACTATAAAGATAAAACTTTTTGAAATTAACAACTCTAATAGATTCAATCGTAAGTTGGCTGACATCATAGATCTCTTAATATTGCGACTTTCGGTGTCAAGCACAGTGTAAAGTGCCACCATTATGTACATGCGATGTGCTGAAATAGATGTAGAATATACTTAAGACAATCATAGTAGGTGCCAGATACTATGCATTGTTGATACCAAAAAAAATATTCAACTGCACGTAAACACTTTTCCGTTTTTTCATAAGTCCGTTTCTGTTTGGTTAGAATGTGTAACAGTTTTCAAACAGGCTAACACTATTGGAGTCAAGGATCCTGGGTTAGACCTCTGCAAATACAGCATCCCTTCATCTTCATTCTTCCATTCCCAAAGCAGCTTAATTTAAGTGAGGCTCAAGGGGGCACAAGGCATATACCAGCCCTGATTGGCATGCTGCTCCATTGCAGAGGAGACTGTTTCTCACACACAAACACATACTAATACCAAGTCATTCTGAAATCACCAATTAACCCAAAGAGATGAGAAAGAAAACCAGACTGCTAAAGGAAAAACTGTTAGAGACAAAGGGACAAGGAACAAAGGGACACCAGGCTAGGATTGGAACCCAGGACTTTCAAAGTGTGTTCATTCGGCCAACCGGAAAACAAAAATGTCCAAATGAAATATTTAAAGACCAATTTTTTTATTAACATAAGCACACAAAAATCTGTATGCACTGATCATTGACAATATACTGAATGTGCAATCATTTAAAATGTGAATGTACATTTTTTAAAGTAAAACGACCTTACCAGATGAAGGCGTTTTCTGACTTGGAATATTTTTTGTTGTTACCACATAAGTGACTTCATTCTACATGAAATGTCAGCCAGATCAATGGAGACATGGGGGCAAATCAAAACAGGATATGTACTGCTGGCATATGTGAGATTTGCAGTAGATCTGTATAAAGGGGCCAATATAGCGAGACAGTGGCTAGCACTCTGACTTCACAGATGCAGTATTCTGGGGGTGAATCTCACACCAGGTATGTATTTTGCACCTTCTTTCCTTGTCTGCTTGGATTTTTCTTACCACATCCCCAAAAATTTGCTTTCCAGGATACCTGATGATTTTAAGCTGGCCTCATGCAAGTGAGAGTCTATGGATGAGTGGTCTGCCACCCTGTGCAGGGCAACGGTATTTCCTACCTTGTGCTCATTGCTGCTATGGTCCTCTTGGATTAAGTAGGTCTGAGAATGACATTCGCATTAATTACATGACTAACTATTGTGCTGATATCTAATTTTCAAATTAAGATATCATTATGGAGGAGTTAAAAACTTCTGGCCTTCTTGGTGTCCATTCTGTTGTCTCGTATTCCACTGGAGGTCAGACTTTTAGCTACGTTGCTTCTCAGCTCTGAAACTCCCCTTCTCAAGACATTCTGACTTTTGATTCTACTTCTTTATTTAAAAACATCTCAAGACTCACCTTTTCAGAACACTGCCATAGATTTTATCCTTCTAAATTGTTTTGATTACTTGTTGCTTTAATGTATTCTTTAATAGATGTATTTTATTTGACTTATTTATTTGCTAAATACAGTAGTGCTGCTTTATAGTTTTATCTTGTAATGTGTCCTTGAGTGCCTTGAAAGGTGCAATTAAGTAAAATGTATTATAATTATTATCATTATTTATTAATAAAAATGTGATCAAGGACCTTTTTTGTGCCAACAAGCTTTATCATCTGGTTAACTAATTCATCTTACATTTATAGATTTTTGCTTTGTTTACTAAAATGATGTTTCATAAGTCTGCCCTTGAGGAGATCTAACCCAAAGCATATAGCTGTTTTTATTTTCCTATTATTGTTCATTTTAGTAAATATGTGGGCTTATGTATGTTCAAACTGTAAGGCTTTGAACTTTCTTTGTAAATCTGTTTAAGTACTCTAAGCCTAAGTCCTCTGGTGAAATAACTGCACAAAAAACAGAAATAAACCAAACTGATAGCTCAAACAAAAATTGTGCTTTCAACATGATAGTAACCCTAAACCTTACAAATTACCCACCAAAAAATGGATTAAGTTTAAGACACTGAATTGACAGAATCAAAGTGCAGATCTAAACCGAATAATTTTTACAAGGTAGCCACCTGTATCCCCTAAATATATGATTGTATCAGTAATGGACAACTTCGAGGCTTGAAGGCCATTCAGACTGAGATCTCCTTGTCGTGCATCTCACGATCTTGTTAATCTACTACAAGATTTAATAGACCCTGGCAGTGTGCATTTTTGCCTTGTTACGCATATTACTCCATATTTGTCTTGCTGCCGAGATCAAAGGACTGCTTTCAATCTCTTTGGTTTGAGTCATGCTACTTCATTAGAAAATGGTTCTATAATTTATCACTTTTCTGATGTGCAGACACAGGTGTGAGTAATAATGTATTAATTTGGCTCTTATTATTTACACCTGCTCTGGATAATCACAAATTAACCGACTTCAAAAAAATGTTATCTGACCAAAACAGAAGAGACAACATACAGAGTCCTGAAAAATCTCAAAATAACGCAGCTCTGTGATATTCTTAAGAAAGCTGAAATTCACAGTTCCAGGTACTTCAATGTAATTAAGTATTTAAGTATAGTTCATTTATGGGCATGCCATATGGTAAAGTCTCCTTCTTCATTGATCCACCTTTGTCCTAGGTTCAAATCCTACACCCAGTTAGTGTTTGGGTAGAATCTGCATGTCCTCTCCATGTTCTGGATTTCTTTCCAAACCTCCAAGATGTACTGTTGTGCTCACTGGCATTTGCATGTAGAATCCGTATGAGTGTTAGTATTGGTATGTGTGATGTGCATCATACTCCATCCAGGGTTAGTTCCTGCCTTATTCTACTTATTATAGGAATTGGCTTCACCCTCCTAAAGCCCGATTAGATTAAATGGGTTTGAGAATGATATAATATGCTATGCTCGTTTATGTGTGTGTATTCTTTCGATTTTCCTGTTGGTTAAAATGAAAGCTTGCGCAGAATTCATGTTTGTCAAATATGAGATGGCCAGTAGCTGACTTTCTCCATATTTACAACATAAGCACAATATGTATTTTGAATTTATGAGAGTAGGTCTTCAGCAGGAATCTTCTTTAAATCCCCCTGGTGCATGCTTTTTTGCTGATGACGCTGTATTGTGCAAATGCCACAAAAGAGGAAGTGGAAAAGAAGTTGGAAGAATGGAGAAGGGCTTAGGAAGACAGAGATCTAAATAGGATGAAGACAGAATATATGAGGTTGAGTGATGATCGAGATTCAAATGTTAGCCTCCTGGGAGAGCTATTGAAAAGAGAGTATACATTTAAATATCTACTGTGGAATCAATGGTCGCCCAAGATGGAAAATTAGATGCAGAGATAACCCATAGAGTGCAGTGTGGATGGAGCAATTGGAAGAAGATATCAGGAGTACTATGTGATTGAAGAGTTAAGCCGAAGGCTAAGGGTAAGACAGTGGTAAGACAAGCTATGATGTTTGGAGCTGAGACATGGACAGTAAAGGGAGCACAAGAGAAGTAGTTAGATGTATCAGAAATGAGAATGCTGAGATGGATGTGTGGAGTTGCAAAAATAAGAAATGAGACAATCATAGGTGCAATAAAGTGGGAGAGATGTCTAAAAAAGTACAGGAAAGTAGTATGGACATTTGATGAGGAAAGATAATGAATATGTGGGCAAAAGAGGGATGGGAATGGATTTACAGGAAAAGAGGAAGCATGGTTGTCCAAAGCAGAGGTGGATGGATAAAGTAAAAGAAGATCTGAAGGAAAAGAGCTTGATTGGCAAGGAAGGTGCAGGACAGAACTGTTTGGAGAAGGTTGATCAAGCACATAGACTCCACAATGAAGTAGGAAAAGATGAAGAGGAAAAGGAAGAAGAAAAAGATTCAGTTACTTGCTCATTCTCCTTTAGATTCATTAATAACTTTTCTTTTGGTCTGTTTCATTTAAGATAGTAAGAACTGAAGGAGAAGGAGTAAAAGCCTGCAAATTTATTGTTGGGACTAGCATTGCCAACTCATAAGCTGAAACCTCAAAACTGATAATTTGTAAGTTCCTCCCAACAACAAATAGCCTTGTAATTAAATATAACACAGGAATACATTGAAAACTTTTTTTTTATTATTTCATGTGATGAAAAACATTTTTCTTCATCATGTACCATTTTTTCATAAAACGTTTTATGTCCAGGCACACAAAACTCTTCTGTTTTGTCTGTGAGGACAACCCAGCCAAGAAATGAAATTTGATTCAGAAGGAATGACCACCTAGTAAAAAGGCTATAGCTTGGTGCCAAAGACATTATCAGGTCTAGCTGGGTGGATCCAGATAAAGTGCTGCTACCAACACTCCATATTAGGATTGGTTTAATGAAGCCATTTGCCAAAGCCATATAAAAAGATGCTAGTATGATTTGTTAAATTCTAATTCAATTCCTTTTCAGTTTTGTACTTAAATGTGAAATAAAGCAAATATTCTAGTTATATGTTCATTTTTATTCACAATTAAAATTTTGTGAGTTTAATCTTGCAGATCTGTTTAATCAGCGATTCTTTGTAAATAGAGTTTAGGTGCCGTGACTACATTTGAACATTTTGAACTTATCATCCAGATTTGGATTAAACGTAAAACGTTCAAAACCCTGTAAGTCCTAGACGTATGAACTTCTATTGAGTGGTTTGGCTGTTGTTGCTCAAAGCTGAATTCTGAAAAGAAGTACCTCCAAAAACTAGTCAGTTCTTAACACCCCTGAATGCAAGTTGTCCACAAAAATTTCATAAGAAGAGGTCCACACAATGTTTACCTTAGACAAAAACACAGACCCACTGACATACATCTTTCCAAAAATGCTCAAAACCTAGTTTTCCTTTCTACAACCCAAAATGGAATTTAATGAAAACAAAACAAAATATGAAGAAATTAATAAAAAATTACTATTAAGTATATAAATGTCATACAAGGTTTTATTCAGAAAGTCTTGCAAAAAAAAAAAAAACAATGCTGCTTCACAGTCAGTAGACAAGGCATATTTTAAGAATGTTAAAAGATAACTTTAACACGTCTCTCTCAGTCCATAACCTTTTCCAATGTTTCCCTCGGTAGTTGCTCTACCGTTGATTCAAAATCCAAGAAAACATCACAACTCAAGAACAATCTCTCCATTCCTGTAAAGTTGCTGCACTCCCTTCACTAGTTCTCCCATGAGTTTAAAGACATCTGCATTGTAGGAGCCGTTGTGTATTATTTCTCTTCTCTGGCTTCTTGTTACATAAATAGTGATGTCAGCTTTGCATACCATTTCCTAACAATCAGCAATTATCACAGGTTCTTTCATGTGGCAATGCAGCATTGTGTCTAGTTTTTAAGTTTCAGTGCTGTTAAATGTGTTGCTTACTTACTTACAAAAACTGTTCTAATTATATTTTCTGAGTTTCATTTTCTTTTTTCCTCATGTGATTATACAGTATACAGAAAATGTAAAGGACATCCTGTACCTGGAATAAAGGTTGTATACTCAGATAGCAAAACAGCTACAATTATTTAAAAAAATCAAACATGCACAGGATAATACAAAGTATCAAATCAAAAGACAAATAAATCAAACCGGGGCTGTCCGTTAGGCCTAACTTCACAGACATGAAGCCATCTGGTAGGCTGAGCTTTTAGTTACCAGGCCTTGACGCTGTGGAATGATCTTCCTGCTTACGTAAGAGGTGACCCTTCAGTCTCTGCTTATAAAACCCGACTGAAGACTCACTACATTAGTCAAACTTACCCTGACTAGAGCTGTTGATTAGCTGTACATACTGCAAATCTATTTTTTATTAATTTCTGTGGGGAGCGGAGTGGTGGCTCTGAGGCTATAGATTTGTACTGGTAATCAGAAGGTTGCTGGTTTAGGTCCTGTAAATGCCAGAAGTAATTCCACTCCATTGGGTCCATGAGCAAGACCCTTAACCTGCAATTGCTCCGTCCTAGGTATGATGTTAACGTGCATGCAGCCCTGTAATCAGGTCTTCTGACTTGCAAGAGAAAATTTATAGGTTGGTGGCAGGATTGGCATTTCAGCCACTTAAAAAAACCCCACACTGTTCCATTCCATTTAAACTAGTGGCTGTGCTCAAGACCCTATTTGGGATCCTAAAATGGTTTGTCATGAGGTGGGTGAGGCAACATGCTATATCAGTCCATGCTCCCCAGCCTCTCATTTGTATAGAAATATAAGTAATGCAATGTTTATTGATTGTTACTAACCCATCTCTATTCTGTTTCCCTTCTCTGTATCTGGAGGTGGCACTTGGTGCCACTGCTCTACTGCCGATTTAAAAGTCATCTTAGAAAAATGAGCTTTGGAATCATTCTGGAAAGATTACGTCATCAGACTGGACAAGTCGCCCAGACTTCACTATAGAAAACAGGCAAAGGGTAAGTGGACAAGTCTCTAGGACTGTTCCTCATATTCCTTTATTCTTCTCTTTTAAAATTTTAATCTTCACCACTGCTGCTGGGCTCATCAGTTGATTAATGGATGGATGTTGATGGTTTCCTTTTGTATTTGATCGGTTTCTACCTTGTTATTTTGTGTGTTTTAGCAGGTCTGAGTATACATATGTACTACTTCTGTATTTAGTAATTAGTATAATCTATATTTGTATTTTCACTGGGAATTGTTCACAGCACTTCTGTGAAATGCGCTATATAATAAATATGTTTAATTTTATTATAGCTCTACTCCTCACCACCATCCAAAAAACCACAAAAGCCACTCACTTTTTGCCTGTACATAACTTTTGTAGTGGCCTGGATGGTAATGACAACAAATCCTCATGGTCTTCACAATAAAAAGGGTAACATGGTTCCAGCCTGCCAAACATTAATTATTCCTTGCCATTCCAGGCATTTTCCTAGACCCAACTCTGATGACCTTTGATAATTGTCTTTTTTGTACACACTGCATGTGCAGTGTTTACTGGCATCTGATTTTGCCTGTCATCCCAAATTAACAAGCAGAAATGTACTGTCATTGCCAGTGTAGCTGTTCCTCTCTCTCTTTGGCCACTTTACCTGTTATACACCACTTTGCTGTGGCAAACTCTTGCCAACATATCCATCCATCCATTTTCCAACCCGCTGAATCCAGGTCTACTGGAGCCAATCCCAGCCAACACAGGGCACAAGGCAGGAACCAATCCTGGGCAGGGTGCCAACCCACCGTAGGACACACACAAACACACCCTCACACCAGGGCCAATTTAGAATCGCCAATCCACCTAACCGGCATGTCTTTGAACTGTGGGAGGAAACCAGAGCGCCCGGAGGAAACCCACGCAGACATGGGGAGAACATGCAAACTCCACGCAGGGAAGACCCGGGAAGCGAACCCAGGTCCCCTAACTGCGCCACCGTGCCGCCCTGCAAACATATATTATATATATTTTATTATGTACAATAATATAAGACAATAACTTCAGTTCTCTCTATATCTGGAATTATGAAGTTTAATTACACAAAAAATGAACACAAAAACAGTGAACAATGCTGTGATCTTATCAATAGGATTTAAACTAAAAGAAAATTGCCTTGGTAGGCAAAGTATAGCCGTTCTTCAGTAAGTTTGTCTTGGGAGAGATGTAATTGCATCCTGCTGTCAGCTTAGTGCAACAGTAGATTCTTCTATTCTGGGGAGCCTGGGCTTTGTAGTGCTCTGACTGGAAGGGAGAGAGTTAGTTGTCCTGATGGGATGTCTCCTCTGAGCTCTGGTGGAAAAGGGAGACAACACAATTAGCAACAACACCCCCTCTTGTCCCTGGCTTGTATGGCATACCTCTGATGAGTCCAGAAGTTGCTATGTTTGACATCACTTAACCAGCAGAATCATAATACTCCTTTTTAACATTCCCTTTGTCTCTTTGTCTTTCTCACACACACAGCCTTAACCTTCTTCTACCACCAACATTAAAGCCTTTGCCCCAAAAATCTCCTGCCAAGTCCATTCTCAACAGGACATTTCGCATAAAAAGACTTAAAATTTCCTACCAGTATTACATCCTGCTAAGCCGCGGACTCACTTAATGGCTAAGCCCTTACTCATCTTTCGTTACAGGTATGCCAGACTACAGTTTTTCTTTTGTGGCTTCCACTGTCCCTACAGCCTTACCAGACCTTAGAACGACAGGTCAACAAAGCAGATGTGCATTTCTGGACCGAGGCAACACAATCTTAGTCCTCTGTGTGAAGAGTCATGTACTGCTCAACGTACAGTTGGACAGGAGTGTAAAAGTCTACCAATCCATCCTGACCTTGCTCTAAGATTGGTAACCTTCCATAGTTTCATCAGCTCATGACCGTTGTCCACCATGACCTCTCGCTTACTCTGAAGAGACTATCAGGTGAATAAGAAATTTGTTAGATAACCTGTGCTCTAGTGTCTTTCGGAAGACATAATATTTAAATCCACCCACCCATATTTTGTACTCCTGTCTGCGGCACTATTGGAGCACCATGCCTGGAGCATCATAGGTTTATGTGGTCATCATTATTGTCTCTTTTCCAGAGTAAAGTGACTTACTTGCATTTGCTAATCAACATTCCACACATCACCATTTTAAAGTGCCATGGTTAGTAAGAATAACACTACCTTACCTCAAAACCTCCAAAGCTCTGTCTTCTTTAGCTTAAATAGCTACCACACCTTGAACCTAACTTCTGCCTTAACTGACAAATCTCAGAGCACAATTGTCATAACAGAGAGATACAATATAAGAGGACTAATTTAGTATCAAAATAATAAGCTTATACTGTCCCCTAGTGGCCAAGCATGCCTACTTACTCTCTTCCTGACAATATAGCTCTTAGGGACTCCCTGAGGTTTTTTATAAGACTTTATACCACCTTAGTAGCATTCTTGTTACTAGCAACCTCTTGAAAGCCGAGCATCTCTTCACAACATATAGCTAATGTCCTGTGCTAAATTATGAATAAACCTTACTCTACCTTCTAAAATTCATTTTCTCTTTTAGTTTGTTGCTTAGGTAACACCTTGTTGATAATACATTAAAATTGTAGAAGAATATTATTCACACTAGATTTAATTTGTTTTTTAAAACTCTTTTTTTGCATACATTTATATTTGATTAGGATAAGACTTTGCTGCAATAATATTAAAGATAGATTTATCATCCTTTCTTGTTTAATTAAAAAAATAAAAAATAGATGCCCCAATCAATACTACAGAGAAAAATATCACACTATTTGCAACAATAAAATATGTAATAATTGGTTTATGTTTTTAACATACTGTAAAAACAAAACTATACGATTTCTGGTCAAATTATTTGAAACACCTGTACACCTGCTTATTCATGCAACTACTGAATCAGCCAATCAAGTGGTAGCAGCACAATGAATAACTTCATGCACATACAAGTCAGGAGCTTCACATAATGTTCACATCAAACATCAGACCAGATAGGCTAATGTGAGTATTTCTATAACTTCTCATCTCCTGGGGTTTTCACACACAACAGTCTCTAGATTTACTCAGAATGATGTGAAAAACAAAAAAAAATCCATTGAACAGCAGTTCTGCAGACAGAAGCACCTTGTTGATGAGAGAGATCAGAGGAGAATAACCAGACTGGCTGGAGCTGAAAGAAAGGCTACAGTGACTCAGATAGCCACTCTGTAAAACTGTGGTGAGTGAAAAAGCATCTCAAAATGCACAACATGTCGAACCTTGAGGTGGATGAGGTAGAACAGCAGAAAACCACATGAGATTCCATTCCTGTCAGCCAAGAACAAAAAGCTGAGGCTGCAATGAGGACAAGCTCACCAAAAATGGTGTTTTGTCCTGGTAGAGTAACATATTACTCTATTTTCCCCTTTTGCATTATTAATGTGTAGCCTTTGTCAGAATGTCTCAAATCTTACAGTCTTACCACTGTTCATAAGGTATTGTAAAATATACAATCTCCCCACCTTCTCTTCTACATTTATAACCTCAGGCAATTAGGTGCAGTAAAAGACAAACAGGAGTTAAGTTACAATTCAAATAATAATAATAATGTGTTATTGATAATAGGCATAAATGATAACAATATGCAAAGTACATTTGAATATTGGCAACCATACAACCTGATAAATGGTGATGTGTAGTTTCAGGTGGCACACAGACTTGTTATTTACTTAAAATGTCTCTAGTTAAGGCATCATTTTTGGTCAGCTTTCTCCAAAACAGGCCGCATGCCTGTCTCAATATGGCTGCCGAGCTGTGCTCTTCATTGTGTTTTCCTTTTCAGTTCATGGTGTGTGAGATGGTCTTTCATCAGTTTGGTAAGAGAGAGAGGGAGGGGTAAAGCAAGCAAATTTGTAGGTTCTCTGTTCAACCCCTACAGCCAATAGGATGTCAGGATATTTAAAGGTTTCTGATACAAGCCAATTACAAACAGTCATACTTCAGACCAATGGGGCTGAAAATATCTTCCAACCTGCCCTGAAAACCATGTGTTGAGATGAAGCTTGCCAGCTAGGCAGTCTGGCTTTCCTGTGGGGGTTGACTGAGGGAGCCCTGCAGAGAAACATTTGCCAAACTTGTTTGAGGCACTTACCACAACCCTGTTGTAAAATTCACTATCCTGACTTAGCCCTAGGGGGTAAACATGAATGCTTCTCACTAATGGAATACTAATATTACATTGCTTTGCCTAAGTTACAAATAAAGACATACAAAATATTTATCAACTTGTATGCAAAATTTCACACCACAACAACTGGACAGTTGAAGACGGGAAAAACGTAGTCTGGTCTGATGAATCTCGTCTTCCGCTGAGGCACACAGAAAGTAGGGTCAGAATTTGGAGCCATCAGCATGAATCCATCCACCCAACCTGCTTTGTTTCAGCAGTCCGGACTGGTGGTGGTGGTGTAATGGTTTGGGGAATGCTTTCTTGACGTGCTTTGGGTGTGTTAATGTTGGTCAATCATTGCTTTACTACCATGACCCATTCAAGTATTGTTGCTAACCATGTGCATACTTTCACAGACACAATTTATCTATCTTCTAATGGCTGTTTCCAGCATGATAATGCACCATTTCACAGACCAAAAGTCATCTCTAACCGTGTAAGAAATCTGCCCGCCATGCCGAAACAGGTTGATTGTTACCATTAATCTGTCCTACTTTAAGGCAGTGCACCACTATACACACCTTTTTAAAATGTTGAGTTCAAACCTGATGACTGACCATTTACCATACGAGAGAAAAAAACAGCTATCGGACAATATCCATGAACACTGAGAAATGTATTGATGCAAAGAAAAGAAAGGAGGAGAAAAGAACAATAATAATCCCTTTCGTCCCCCACCCCAACCCAAAAATAACCCTTGTATGTGCCGAAAACAAAAAAAAAATATATATATATATATACAGTAGGAATATCACTTCCCCAGTTCCCCTTCTGAAATTCACATGTAAGTTCAAAGTTCCAGCCCCTGTTGGCAGCAGGTGAAATGAACAGTATAATTGGATGCCGACCCCAAACAGTGAAAGTCTTAACTATAAAATGCTATACAGTCAGTCTGCACCATGATAAAGAAAAATAAGCTCTTCGTGAGTTCACCCGAGTCTGTGGGAAATAACGGAATGCCAAATTCCCAACTCAACAGTGAGTCACCGACTTCTACCTAAAAGTCAGGTTTTTAGGAGCTACAGGACCTCTTCTCATGGCCCGGGCAGATGCTGATCTATTTAATCCAATTTTTCCCTTTTTTTCTTGGCCGTCTCTCTCCTTTTTAAATGGCACACTTTCGGCAAATTGCTCCCACAAAAAAAAGGAAAACCATATGTCCCACCTTCTGGGGCACCGCTGTCAGTCACACTCTGTAAGTACTATCCACACAAGCAAATCTGATCGATGGCAGAAAAACACATAACTTCTATTTATGTGGCAGCGCCACAACTGGTTTCATGAACATGACAATGAGTTCAGAGCACCTTTGGGATTTGGTGGAACAGGAGATTCTCAGCATGAATGTGCAGCTAAAAAAATCTACAGAAATTACATGATGTAATCATGTCAACATAGACCAGAATCTCGAAGGAACATCTTGTGCCATGAAGAACTGAAGCTGCTCTTAGAGCTGAAGGAGGGCCTAATCAGTATTACTGTTGCGTTCTCAATAATTTGCTCAGTGAGTGTATATCTGAATATCATACATACAAAAGCTCTTCCTTAAATGTTCGTGTAATATATGAAATCAATCATGAAAGTATAGCTGTAGTTTTTATTTCTGTGAAGGCTTATGGTTGTTTTCCCGCTATGTGATATGAACACATAACAGAATTATTAAAACAGGTGTAACAGATTGGACATTGAACACTACACCTCAAAACTGAAAAGCTGTACATGCAGTAAGACTCAAACAGGATGAACATTTAGCCAAGAAGAGATGCTCTCTCAGTCAGAAGCCTGATTAGACACTTCAGCCAACACTTCTGTGGCTTGATTGGCTAAGATGGCTGCTTTCCACACTTCGCAAGAGGTGAGGACCAAAGTTTGTGTTCCAGGAACCCAGCGAGAATGAACTGTGAAGGAAGTTGTGCTTCAGCAAAGAGCATCCAGTTATTTACAGACACACATCCACAATTAACACTTTCTGATTTGTAAATAGCAGATACTTTGATGAACAGGTCCTTATGCAAAGCATCACAGGGGCCATCATCCATCCATCCATCTTCTTCCGCTTATCCGAAATTGGGTCACGGGGGCAGCAGCGTGAGCAGAGATGCCCAGACCCCTCTCTTCGGCCACTTCTTCTATCTTCTGCAATCTCGTTCTTTCGGTCACTACCCATAGCTCATGACCATTGCTGAGGGTAGGAACATAGATCGACTGGAAAATTGAGAGCTTTGCCTTACAGCTCAGCTCCTTTTTCACCACAACAGACCGATGCAGAGCCCGTATCAATGCGGACGCCGCACCGATCTGCCTGTCGATCTCACGCTCCATTCTTCCCTCACTCGTGAACAAGACCCCGAAATACTTGAACTCCTCCAATTGGGGCAGCCCTGAGAGGGCATTCCACCCTTTTTCGTCTGAGGACCATGGTCTCAGATTTGGAGGTGCTGATTCCCATCCCAGCTGCTTCACAGTCAGCTGCGAACCAATCCAGAGAGAGCTGAAGATCACGGCCTGATGAAGCAAACAGGACAACATCATCTGCAAAAAGCAATGACCCAATCCTGAGTCCACCAAACTGGACTCCCTCAATGCCCTGGCTGTGCCTAGAAATTCTGTTCATAAAAGTTATGAACAGAATCGGTGACAAAGGGCAGGCCTGGCGGAGTCCAGCTCTCACTGGAAATGGGTTCGACTTACTGCCGACAATGCTGACCAAGCTCTGACACCGGTTGTACGGGGACCGAACAGCCCTTATCAGGGGGTCCGGTACCCCATACTCCCAGAGCACCCCCCACAGGATTTCCCGAGGGACATGGTCAAATGTCTTTTCCAAGTCAACAAAACACATGTAGACTGGTTGGGCAAACTCCCATGTTCCTCCTGAATCTGAGGTTCGACTATCTAACGGACCCTTCTCTCCAGGACCCTAAATAGACTTTTCCAGGGAGGCTGAGGAGTGTGATCCCTCTGTAGTTGGAACACACCCTCTGGTCCCCCTTCTTAAAGAGGGGAACCACCATCCCGGTCTGCAAATCGAGAGGCACTGTCCCCGATGTCCATGCGATGTTGCAGAGGCGTGTTAACCAAGACAGTCCTACAACATCCAGAGCCTTAAGGAACTACAGGCGTATCTCATTCACCCCCGGGGCCCTGCCACCAAGGAGTTTTTTGACCACCTCAGTGACCTCAGTCCCAGAGATGGGAGAGCCCACCTCCGAGTCCCCAGGCTCTGTTTCCTCACTGGAAGGCATGTTAATGGGAGGGATTGAGGAGGTCTTCGAAGTACTCCCCCCACCGACCCACAATGTCCCAAGTCAAAGTCAGCAGCGCACCATCCCCACCATATACAGTGTTGACATTGCACTGCTTCCCCCTCCTGAGACGCCGGATGGTGGACCAGAATCTCCTCGAAGCCGTCCGAAAGTCGTTGTCCATGGCCTCCCCAATCTCCTCCCACACCCGAGTTTTTGCCTCAGCAACCACCAAAGCTGCATTCTGCTTGGCCTGCTGTTACCTATTAGTTGCCTCCAGAGTCCCACACGACAAAAGGGTCCTATAGGACTCCTTCTTCAGCTTGACGGCATCCCTTACCACCGATGTTCACCAACGGGTTTGGGGATTGTCGCCACGACATACACCGACCACCTTATGGCCACAGCTCCGGTCAGCCACCTCAACAATAGATGGCCCATTCAGACTCAATGTCCCCCACCTCCCTCGGGACGTGGTCGAAGTTCTCCTGGAGGTGGGAGTTGAAGCTGCTTCTGACAGGGGACTCTGCCAGACGTTCCCAGCAGACCCTCACAATATGTTTGGGCCTACCAGGCCTGACTGGCATCCTCCCCCACCATCGAAGCCAACTCACCACCAGGTGGTGATCAGTTGACAGCTCTGCCCCTCTCAACACCCGAGTGTCCAAGACATGTGGCAGCAAGTCTGACGACATGACCACAAAGTCGATCATCAAACTGAGGCCTAGGGTGACCTGGTGCCAAGTGCACATATGGCTTTCAAAAATGTATTAATGGAAAATATGACCTGTCCTCTGCATAATTAGATTTGACTTTCTGCATGGAAAGCAGTGCTTGAATTGAACAGCAACGTGTCTTACAAACAAGCCTCTGATTTTGGTGTTGCCCAATAAAGAGTTAAGAGGGAACATCCTAGGTGTTCATGAACATAAACATCAGTCAACTGACAAAGGGTGTGTGATGAATTGTCATAAGACTGAGAAGCAAGCATTCAACTAAAATGTATTAATACACATGAAATACCACAACTAGCTTTTACAAATTAGACAGACATTGGGCATTATCAAAATACATCTGTCCGGATCACAATTTAAATGGGTTGGTACATTAAATGAATAAGGGATGGATGGATGGATGGACGGACATCAGACATCTATAATAAATTAGTTTCCATGGCAACACGAGAGTGCTTAAAACAACTACAATATTTCTTTACCTTGTAACTGTATGTTAACAATATTAACAAACCAAACAGAGCACAAATTAACTGGTGAATTGGAATGACAAGCTCCAAACAACCGGACGCAGTTATTGTTGACAGGTAGCCAAGCAAAAACAACAGGATGGCATGTACTGAATGCATGTCTCCAAATAAAGATATTAGTATTCTATTGTTTTGCTCCACCACTTTGTTACTTATGCTTACATAGCAAAGTCTTCTACTAGCATCTTGTTTCAGAAGAGCTTCCATTTATGAATTAGTTCTGCCCCTTGATTTCTAATCTTGCATGTTTGTGTACTGTCCCTGCCTGGTTAGAAATCATGTCGATTAAATGAAGTCTCTGTCATGGAATTGCCTCCAACTCCTCTCTGCAGAAGGCATTAGTTCATGCAGTTTTCTCTTTAAGATCTTGCTTTAAATCCTTCTCTTGTATGTCAGCATGCAGCACATTTGATGGCATTAGCCACTGCTGTCAGTGGAGCAAAGAATGTTGTGATTAAAGCTCCTGCTATAAATCAGACAATTATTATTTTAATAAATACAATTATGCAATAAACATAAGGTAAGTTGGCATGAAAGCTAGCACACAGTAAGACTGAGGTGCTTGAAATTAGAACAGCTGATTAGTTCTCTGTTGGATGTAGTGTATGGATCAGCACCCATCCATCAAATCCATTTGCTGCCTTTTTTTTGGTCAGAGGAAACTCAAGGCTAACCTGGCAATTACCGGATTAAAGATGGATGTTTAACTCTGAATCGGGAACTATTCCACTGCTGGACACAGTCAAAAATATTTTTCAATATTTAGCTTGGAACACTTTTGGGAGGTCCATCGACCTAAAAAGCAAATCACAGTCCCATCTGAAGATAGTGAAGACTTGCAAACTGTATGCAGAAACCATACCAACTCAGAGATGAAATAGGGGCAAGTGTTACACCCTATGTAGTGGGAAATAGGACACCAGACTACACCCTGGGCATCTTGTAGTTTGAAACTGATCCTGGAGAAGTATGTAGTCAGCACTGAAACATACTGGCAAGATTCAGTTCTGTCAAATGGGAATATGGTCAGTCTCATATAGAGTTACTGGCACTGTTAAATGAATTGTGCTGAAAATGGTTACAGAATATTCAACATCAATAATTACATGTGTTTCAGATCAAACACCGGACCTGGGTTAAGAAGCATTGTTCCAAGGCTTCCAAGGAAGCAGTCGAACTTGTGGAGATGTTCCAGTCTGCCCACCATCCAAGGAACCTGAGGAAGCTGACCACTGTAGTATAGGGATTTGATTATTGATTTCAGGTTTTTTTTGTGTGTTTTTTGTAGACCTCCAATTTTTAATTTTGATTGTTTCGACTTGGAACAGGAGCATAATTTTGAAAAAGGAATTTTACTGAAAATGTTTATGGCTTTAGACTTTTTTTTACCTCAAACCTCATTCTACCATTAACTGTAAACACTTTTGGCATTCAAGTCCTGAAACCATTTTATAACCTTCAATGTGCAGATCATGTTTGCAGGGAGCAATTAAAATAGTGAGTCATTTACATTAGAATAAATGAACAGGTGATGAAGACAACAGCAGGTGAGAGAATTAAAAAAAAGGGAACGCTGTAGGGGATCATAAAGTCCAAGCAGATGTTTTTCATAGTGCTAACAGCTTTTAATCCTCCCGCTATGAAGACCTTCTTCAAATCTTTACAAATGTGGACCAGTGACAAATATTACTGTTAGCACTCGTTTATCTTAAGCTGTCCTTAGGCAGAATATTGAACTTAAAGTATGATTCTTTAAATAATCTTTAGTACAATTACAATTTGCTATTCTTACTGAAAGTCCTACATTATTTCATTGCAGAATTTAAAAAATATATACAGTATGATTGATTTTCTTTCCTCCTATTTTTAGTCACGAGGAAGTGTAAAATTAATTTATAGGCTCCGTGAAATGATTCTGAATTGATACTGCCTGACACCTACAACTAATTCATAGACTAAGACACATGTTTATTAATAAATTACAAATCTACTCAAACCAACGTCCTCAATGTTGGCTCTTTATAACTACTCTGCTGGTTTTCATCTATCCATCCACTTTTGAACCCATATATTGCACTCACAAATGCATCTACATTTCATTACACCATTAAGCCAGTTTAAAGTTAAAAATGAGTACAAGGAGAAAAAATGTGGAGACAGGGACAATGTGCAAATTACACATACAGTGGTGTGAAAAACTATTTGCCCCCTTCCTGATTTCTTATTCTTTTGCATGTTTGTCACACAAAATGTTTCTGATCATCAAACACATTTAACCATTAGTCAAATATAACACAAGTAAACACAAAATGCAGTTTTTAAATGATGGTTTTTATTATTTAGGGAGAAAAAATCAAAACCTACATGGCCCTGTGTGAAAAAGTAATTGCCCCCTGAACCTAATAACTGGTTGGGCCACCCTTAGCAGCAATAACTGCAATCAAGCGTTTGTATAACTTGCAATGAGTCTTTTACAGCGCTCTGGAGGAATTTTGGCCCACTCATCTTTGCAGAATTGTTGTAATTCAGCTTTATTTGAGGGTTTTCTAGCATGAACCGCCTTTTTAAGGTCATACCATAGCATCTTAATTGGATTCAGGTCAGGACTTTGACTAGGCCACTCCAAAGTCTTCATTTTGTTTTTCTTCAGCCATTCAGAGGTGGATTTGCTGGTGTGTTTTGGGTCATTGTCCTGTTGCAGCACCCAAGATCGATTCAGCTTGAGTTGACGAACAGTATGGCCGGACATTCTCCTTCAGGATTTTTTGGTAGACAGTAGAATTCATGGTTCCATCTATCACAGCAAGCCTTCCAGGTCCTGAAGCAGCAAAACAACCCCAGACCATCACACTCCCACCACCATATTTTACTGTTGGTATGATGTTCTTTTTCTGAAATGCTGTGTTCCTTTTACGCCAGATGTAACGGGACATTTGCCTTCCAAAAGTTCAACTTTTGTCTCATCAGTCCACAAGGTATTTTCCCAAAAGTCTTGGCAATCATTGAGATGTTTCTTAGCAAAATTGAGACGAGCCCTAATGTTCTTTTGCTTAACAGTGGTTTGCGTCTTGGAAATCTGCCATGCAGGCCATTTTTGCCCAGTCTCTTTCTTATGGTGGAGTCGTGAACACTGACCTTAATTGAGGCAAGTGAGGCCTGCAGTTCTTTAGACGTTGTCCTGAGGTCTTTTGTGACCTCTCAGATGAGTCGTCTCTGCGCTCTTGGGGTAATTGTGGTCAGCCGGCCACTCCTGGGAAGGTTCACCACTGTTCCATGTTTTTGCCATTTGTGGATAATGGCTCTCACTGTGGTTCGCTGGAGTCCCAAAGCTTTAGAAATGGCTTTATAACCTTTACCAGACTGATAGATCTCAATTACTTCTGTTCTCATTTGTTCCTGAATTTCTTTGGATCTTGGCATGATGTCTAGCTTTTGAGGTGCTTTTGGTCTACTTCTCTGTGTCAGGCAGCTCCTATTTAAGTGATTTCTTGATTGAAACAGGTGTGGCAGTAATCAGGCCTGGGGGTGGCTACGGAAATTGAGGTATCACTCAGGTGTGATACACCACAGTTAGGTTATTTTTAACAAGGGGCAATTACTTTTTCACACAGGGCCATGTAGGTTTGGATTTTTTCTCCCTAAATAATAAAAACCATCATTTAAAAACTGCATTTTGTGTTTACTTGTGTTATATTTGACATTTAATGGTTAAATGTGTTTGATGATCAGAAACATTTTGTGTGACAAACATGCAAAAGAATAAGAATATCAGGAAGGGGGCAAATAGTTTTTCACACCACTGTAGATTAGTGGCTGACCAAGAATTTGAGCTCAGTCTCCTTAAGCTCTTCATTAGCCAGACGTTCTTATGTGTGTTTGGGGGTTGACATTTGTTTATTATAATACATTATGTATATTGTGGCTGATTATGGAAATTATAACTTTGAAGACAGCAAGGAAATGTTGGGGTGCCAAACAGGTTAACATGTTTATTTCCCTAAACCATAAACAAAACAGTGCAGATGAGGCAATACCAACAGAAATGCCCAAGGTTTAAAGAAAATAACCTCTGTGGCCAGATTAGAGCCATTCTCTAAGCAGGTCTCTCGTAAGGGACAGAGCTCCATCCTGTGGTCAGGTCTGTGATGCAATCTTCTGGGGAGCTGGGGCTTTGTAGGGCTCTTGACTGGATGGGGCACAGTCAATTGCCCTCATGGGGCATTTTCTCAAATCTGTGAACAGAAATGGAGATGATAAAGTCAGCAACAGCACCCCCTTTTGTCTCAGGGTGATACGACATACTTCTGATAAGCCCAGAAGGTGTACCTCTGACCTGCATGTGTGACACTATATCTACTCCCTATATATAAAATCCTAAGCCTAAAATTGCAACGATTTTATGTGACTTTTTATTTCACGTTTTTTAAAACACATGAAAATCGAGTTTATTTTAAAAGCTTCATATATATGTTTGGTATCATTCTTTTCAGAATTTATTGAACTTTAATATGATGTTAGATTTTCAGATTCTTATTCCATTTTTAAATTATAAACTAAAAAATATCAAGAACTCACGTCCTGCAAGACGAGACTTTGTGCCAACAGATTTAAACACGCCCGGGGCTAGAAATAAAAGACAAAGAGTAAGTGACAAAGACAGCTGCTGTACAGGCTTATAAATGTTCAAAGTGCTGTGTGAGATGCAGGTCATGCGGCATGACAGCAGCAGCAAGCCTGCAGCTGATTGAGCAAAGAGGAGGTAAAAAAAAAAACTGTATTTGTTGCCAATTGTATCACCGTTTAAGAGGGGGTTTTGGAAGAGCGACCTCATCTCTTTGGGATGCGTTCAGCCCCCCTCTTTACAACACGAGCAGCAGAGACAAGAAGTGGGTGGCACGTAATGCAGGCAAGGGGGGGTTGGCGAGCGAAGCGAGCGGGGGTAAGCCTCCTGGTGCTGCCTTCTCCATGCAGATGTCCAGATCGTCTGCCCTTGACTGCCTTTCACATTTTTTTTTTTTATAACCTCCATCTTCTGTCCCATTCTTTCATATCTTTCATTCCCATCCCCTTGTGCTGGCCCATACATATACATCTCAGTGGGCGCAGCGCCTTAATTATACGCCGCAGGAAGCCAATTTGAAACAAGAACTCACCCCAATTACCTCATCAACTTCCCACAGTTGTGCAATTGCGTCCATGGAGACGGACACGACTAACTGGATTTAAAAACTGGCCATATTTTTTTTGAAACCGCAGACCTGCTATACCACACCCCGAATTTATAGTCTTCCAACCACAAGGGGTGGAGTCAGTTGCCCTCACTGGGAGTCTTCTCTGTACTGTGGGAACAGAAGGTACAATACCATTAGCAACATCATCCCCCCTCATGCTGGGGTGGTATTGCTTACCATGGATGAGCCAGGAAGGCAATCCTCAGATGCACATGTGTGGTATTATATATTGTGAACAGGCCGAACGCACCCCCTAGGAGACGTGGTCGCTCATCTGAAACCCCCCCTTAAATGGTGATTCAATGGGAAACGAATACAATTTTTTACCTCCTCTTTGCTAGATCAGCTGCAGGCTTGTTGCTTCTGCCATGCACATGATCTGCATTTTGTGCGGCGCTTCGAACTTTTAAAAGCCTGTACTGCAAATGTCCTTTTGTCTCACTGCCTTGTCTCTCTTCTCCCCCAGCCACCCTCTGCTCTTGTTGTGGCGGAAGATTTTCTATTCTTTTAATTGAGAGATGGAGCTGTTCCCCCTCAGGTACACACGGAGCCCAAATTACTCCTGAAACTCACTTATGTTTGTTTGAAGTGTTTGAATAAAGTTTCTGTCTCTAGAATCTCCTGAGTGTATTGACCCAAGCGTGACAATATACAGTACACTACATGTCAAAACATTGTGACTATATTTGGGTAGGGTATGTTTGGTATTTCCAGTTAGACAGTAGTGTTAACTTGCTTTATTTGTTTGTTTAGATGTGGTTAGAAGGTGGATGCTGTGCAGCCTCATCCATGGTTCTCCTAGAGTTGTTAAGGATCATACAAACATTCAGTGCCTTATTTATATACTAGCATTAATAAAGGTGAGAAAAAAAATATTTTACAATTTTCAAGTTTGACATAACATAGTTCACAGCACTTTGGTACCTTTCAAGCATTTGAGAATCAAAATGGCATGTACGTGTTTCGGAGCCATGTCTTTGGTATTGCCATTCGTTTTCCTGATATCTATCCCGAATCTGCAATATTAATAAAAACAATTCATCAAACAGATGTGACTTTATAAGCATGAATAGCAGCTACATACCAGCTTCATATTCTTTACAGCCCACACTCTTAAAAATAAGGGTTCTTTGGTGGCACTTTATGGTTCTTTACTGTTGTTCCTTGTAAAACTCTTCCTTGACAAAGCACAATTTCATTCTGCGATTGTTCATTGTATATGAAGTTGGTTCTTTTTGCTTTGAAAAATTTCCTCTTATGCAGAAAAAAAGATAATTCTTTAATGTACGAGGTGTGGCAGAAAAGTAATGAGACTGGCAACACTGCAAGCGATCTGGCAACGCTGCGCTGTTGTCCTTGATAGAGCACGTGTATCAGTACCCTCCCATAGCTCAGTGCGAGTTTCAACTCCTTCCGTTAACTACGTGATTTTTGTGACTGCTATTAGCGAAGTTGTGTTTTTGGTTGTGCGTCACGCAAAATGGAACAGCAGAATTTGGAGCAACGTTGTGCCATTAAACTGCAAGTGTGACGTTTGAAAAGATAAAACAGGCCTATGGGGAACATTCTTTATCGCGAGCTCAATTTTTTCGCTGGCACAAATCATTTTTGGAAGGCAGAAAACACGTTGAAGATGAACACTGTTCAGGGAGGACTTCAACTTCGAAAACCAATGAAAACATCGAACGTGTGAACACTCTTGTGAGATCAGACCGTCGTTTAACATTAAGAATGTTGAGTGAACAATTAAATTTGAACAGATTTACCGTTCATCAAATTTTGACTGAACATTTGCACATGCGAAAGGTCTGTGCCAAAATGGTGCCGAAAAACTGCCCTCTCCGTAACAGAATTTTTGACCTCAAAAGGCATTCCTGTGGTTCCCCAGCCCCTTATTCACCTGACCTCAGTACGTGTGACTTTTTCCTTTTTCCTAAACTGAAAAATGTCCTCAAAGGACGTCATTTTGGGACTTTAGAAAACATCCAAAAGAGTGTAACGGACATGCTGAAGACCATACTGGTTGAAGACTTCCAGCGCTGCTACCAACACTGGGAACAGTGTCTCCATCTGTGTGTAGCTGCCCAAGGGAATTACTTTGAAGGGGATAACATTGATGTTTGAAAAAAATAAAAACTTTGGTAAATAAAAAATCAATTTCATTACTTTTCTGTCACACCTCGTATGGTAGGCTACCTTTAAGGACACTAACAGATTAAGAAAACCTGAAATTAGTCTGTATTACTTTATGTATGCTGTGGGAGATCTTTTAAAATCATAACCCACTGGTATTTCATAAATCTGTTACCATCTGTGCATGGTTACTAACTGCATGTAGCCTGTTACAGGTCTAAATAAATAAAGGTTCTTCCTGAAACTTTCATGTGGATGGGCCTTTTGGGAATCAAACACGGTTCCCTTATGGCATTTCTCTGAAGAGTCATTCTGGCATCTTTATTTTTAAGAGTCCAGGACGTCTGTGAACTGGTCAGCACAAAATGGTCAGCATCACTGCCAAATGTGTCTCTGGAAAAAGTATCGAATTTGTGTCACAAATGAAAAAAAATCTGACTAAAAATGTAATGAATATAAGAGAGAGAGAGAGAAAGAGGTTCGGAGCACACACTGATACAGTGCATTGCTGCACCCACCACATGACAAACCAACTCAGGATCCCAGATTAGGACCTGAGTGCAGCCATGCAATGGGTGACACCTCAGCACCACACAAAGTGCAGGGTGGCTTATAATAATGTTGATAGCACCATTGTATTTTTTTTTCTTTGCAGACCCATAATCTGTAACCATGTAAATTATATTTAGGCTCGTGAACTAAACTGATTAGCCTAATATTATCAAATATTGAATGAAATCTAAATATAATGATTAACTCTTACACCTACCCATAGTTCCTTTTACTCTATTGTTACTCTACTGTTTTACTCTCTTGTCTACAGTATGAGGATTATTACTTTTTATTATTGCTAGATTATTATCTACATGCTTTAACCTATAAATTGTGCCCTCTATCCTCCATTGTTTATGCCAGGTCAGTGCATATGCATTTCAAATTGTATAAATTCTGCTTATACAGCTTTGTAAAATTTTGTTAATTTCTGCAATCTGTTTAAGGTGTCAGTCATAATTAATTTCTGCTAAGAGTCTCATAAATTTGCACTGTGGCTTTAAGTTGCAGTACAGAGTTTGAAATGAAGAAAGCTGTTTAGACAAGCATGTGGAATGAGCTTCACATTAACCATTTGAATTATTTTTAATGCCTATTTTGCATTTTGTTATTTTAATGGTGATCTTCTTAAATTTTTTTCCAAAAGTAAATGTAGCTGCTGGTGAGTAAGGCAGGATCAAGTATGGGTTAAACGTGTGCTGAAAGAAATCTCTCATTCCAAAAGTTCATTTTTAAAGATTTTGTGACAATTCAAAGCAAATAGTCCACACAAGAATAAAGAAAAAAAAGTTATTACACACGTAGAATAAAATATGTAAAAAAATGTTTCTTCTAGCTTTTCTTGTCAAACTTCAGTTGTTTCTGTACTTAGAAATGTTTTATTTTGCCTTCAGTAAGCTCTAACGAACAGCGCTGTACGTTCAATAGAGCATGTTAACTTTCATACTATTGAGGACATAAGGCACAGTTTAAAACTGTGTGCCCTCCATGTCTTACTGGTCACTAACTGAGGCTAATCTCCCTGTACAGTCAGAGGGGCAAGAAGTAGTTACAATATACCAATTTAATTAAACTTGTGGGGGTTATAAGAACCTCCCATAGACTATGCACTAATATTTAGGCAAACATTTAATATAACTTAAATAACTAACAAATGGCTCTTACAGCAAAATATTTATATTTATGCCTGTTGTCCAGGGAATGCATTGTATCATGAAGCCTGAATATGTAATATATATGAATTAAGAGTATCATCTCATGTCTAGTAAGGATAAATCTTGGACGTGGGAGTTGGCGGTTAAAGGGTGGCAGAAATGCACTTTGCCTCAGATGGCATTGTTCCACAAACTGGCCCTGGAACAACATTTAGTACATATTTTACAGCTCATCTTTTTATGAACACAAGATGACAAGTCTTTAAACCTCATGTTTACTCTGACATTAACATTGTAACAGTGAGAAGACATGCATTGCTCACGTTTACCACTAGCCCCGTGATGTCTTTAAGAGGCGAAGTATAATCTGGTATTCCCCTTGCGAAAGGCTGTTTATTTTTTACCACATGTAATGTGTTCTCTGCACACATGACACACATTTATGTTTAACTAGAGTCTTTTTAGGAGACTTTTCAGCCATCGAAGGTTTATCCTTACTGTGAGTATAGGTTTCATGGTCAGTCCCTGCTACATGAAAACACCATCCCTTTTTTGAGCTCCACCTTCATGACGTGTCGGATTGATCCCCATCTAATTGTTCGATCATGTTTGTCTCCAGACGTGTATGTCTAATTTCTGGATCAGTCGCACAATTTATTGACCAAGAGTATACATTAAAAACTATATGAGTTGCAATACATTGAAGATCCTGAAAACATTTTGGGTAATAGATGGGTTTTAGTACAGGTGTTTGTGTATGCATCTACTGAACCTGGTTACTGAATTATGGGTTTTCTTTATTTTAATAGTATTATCCACTCCATGTGACGTGCAAAAACACAGAGTGCTTTGCCATGAAAGCCACACATATTTAATATCCAGTACCTTTCTTTCCCTTAGTGGTATATACTGTAAAACACACAGCTCTAACATACTGATTTTTACCCCATGATTAGGAATAAACATCATCCTTAGTCAGAATTATGAGAGGAGGCAATGATGTGTCCTTTTTATATGTGTGCTTGTAAGATAGAGAGATAGTGGTAGAGGGATAACTCCTGACAGTTAATGATTTGCTATTTGTAATGCTGTTGGGCAAAAAAAAAATGTCGATCTAGCTTGCTCACTAAGAGCAGAAAACTTTATGTGTTGGTGCTAGTACAACACTGTGTGCTTTCTGACTCACATACCCCACATGAACTGATGCGATAGCTGCCAAATAAAAAATAACTTTGCCAGGATTTTACTTACTGAGACAAGTGTCTAATAGAAATGCCAGCTGACATTTCAGTTAATGGAGTTAAAAAGTGTTGCACTCTATCTAGTTAAGGCTAGGTTGGTGGCAGCAGGGTGCCAAGTGCCAGATTAGGCAATATCTGGTTAGCCACTCAGTTTAACTCAATCCATTTATTCTGAGCTCAAGGAGGAGCCAAAGGAGCTATAAATAAGGGGATCAAATGAAAAGATACTGAGCCGATGAAAGAGTTTGAGACAGTAAACAAAATGGACACGGTGGTATACTTTACATGTTATTGAACACAGATCCCACAAGGTGCCAGGCATTAGCATTAACTACAAAGAAAGAATTCACACCCTTGAAAATGGTCACATTTTGTGGTTATTCAAATTTGTTATACAACATTGAATTATAGTGGATTTAATGTGTCTTTTTTGATACTGATCAATAGAAAAAGACTCTTTAATATTAAAGTCACAACAAGTTTCTGAATAGTGATGCAAATGAAATTTAAGTATAAAACACAAAATAATTAATTGCATAAGTATTCATAGCTTTGATATGGCACAACTAAACCATCACTGGGGAAGCTAGCTGGTTTTAGAAATCCCATAATTAGTTAAATGGAAATCACCTCCCTGAATGTATGATAAATTCACTTTATCTGAAAGGTCCAAGTTGTGGTGAGTTAGTATGGTGGCCTAACCTACACATTGAAGTCAAAAGTGCACTGCAAGTTAAGTCCATTAAAAGGAGATTGAAAAGCATAAGTCAGGGGATGGAGACTAGAAAATATCCAAGTCACTGAATATCCCTTGGAGTCTAGAAATGCAAACAATATGGCACAGCTGTTAATCAACCCTTCTCAAAAACAGAGTGACAATGCAAGAAGAAGACTACTGAAGGAGGCCACCAAGAGACCAATGATCAATCTGAAAGAGTTACAAGCTACTTTTATCTGGGTCTTTCACCTTTCCGCAGCTTTATGAGAGCTTTAGGACAAAGAGAAAATCATTGCAAAAAAACAACACAATGTGACATCTCACTAGAGTTTGTCACAAGGCAAATACAAGACTCTAAAGTCAGCTGAAAGAATGTTCTATGGTGTGATGAGACCAAAATTCAGCTTTTGGCTATTAGATGAGAGACCATGTTTGATGTTAGTCAAGCACTGCACATTAGGAAAACACACCGTCCCCACCATGAAGCATGGTGGAGGAAGCATCATGCTGTGTGAATGTGTCTCTGCAGCAGGCCCTGGAAGGCACGTGCTGATAGAGGTTACAATGAATGCAGGAAAATGTAGGGAAACCCTGGAGGAAAATTTGAGAGATATTTGTTTTCCTTTAAGATAGCAACCCTAAGCATAAAGCCAAAACTACATAAGAATGGCTAAAAATAACAATATTAACGTCCTGGAATAGCTGATTCAGAATCCAGATCTTAGTCTAATTGACAGTTTATGACTGGACATGAAACAGTCTGTTCATTTACAATCTCCAAGCAACTTGATAGAGTATGAGCAGTTATATAAAGAAGAATGGGAAAAATTCCAGTGTCCAGATGTACAAAGCTGATAAAGTCCAGTTCAGACAGACCACACAGGCCATCATGGCTGCCAATGGTGTGCCTAGTAAATACTGAACTGAGGGGGGTAGATACTTATGCAATTAATTATATTTTGTTTTCAGAATTAACAAGCCGTCCCCCGTGGCTCTGCCCATGTAGTAGTGAAACAGGTCAGTGAGGAGGGCCCCAGTTGGCTCCCCACTCCTGACGTCACGCTTCATCCTTCCCTTGGCCCCTGTCTTGGATTAGAGTGAATATATCACTCCTGCAAGCAAACTATGATTCTTAGCGCAATGAAAGGAGTTGCAAAATCAACCGGAATCTTCAAGCAAATTCTAGAAAAAACCCCATCTAAATCATTTAAGTAGTTCTCTCGTAAAAAGCGGACAGAACGACAGACAGATGCTGGATTGTATATATATATATATATATATATATATATATATATATATATTGTCACGCATGCGCGAGTAGGAGACCGCAGATGGATCTTAAACCTCTTCGAAAGACGTTCGCCGGTAGGGAGTGGCGGGTACTAACCTTTCTCCTTTGTCTTCCAGGAAAAGAGACGCTCCGCCATCATAGCATTCCCGCAGCACGTCCACTTCCGCTCTTCCTCCGCCATCTTTCCTGACGTCAGCAGTCCCATCCTCCCTCACGGTTCCTTCCCAGCATTCCTCCACTTCCGGCTCCTTCTCTATAATGGCCGACGCCTCTGAAGGGCGTCGCACATATGAACTGCTTTGTTTATATTTTGACCACCTTTTCTTTGAATTTATTGTGGATAATCTGTAATATATGGGGTCGGAAAACCCCAAACCTTTATGTTGTCTGTTGCTTCATCTTTTACAATATATACATATACTAGCAAAATACCCGCGCTTCGCAGCGGAGAAGTAGTGTGTTAAAGAAGCAATGAAAAAGAAAAGGAAACATTTTGAAAATAACGTAACATGATTGTCAATGTAATTGTTTTGTCACTGTTGTGAGTGATGAGTGTTGTTGTCATATATATATATATATATATATATATTTACACACACACACATAAACATATATATATACATATCTATACATATACACATACATATACATACACACATACATACATACACACACATATATACACACAAATACATATATATATACATACATACACACACACATATATAAACATATATATACATATACATACATATCTACATATATACACACACAGCTATTTCGTATCAGTGCAATACGCTGCTTGTTAAAACGGATGACACCCGCTCTTACGTGCAAGTCTGCGTGGATATTATGAACTATCGTATTTGTTCAAGTTCTATTTAAATTTTAAATAGAAGGAATTTTTATTTAGTCAACAGAAATATCTTAGGTAGAAATGGTAAAAACAGACAGGAATATTATTCGTGAATAAATCAACTCAAACCTTAAACAACTTATAATATTTTGCTCTCTATAAAAATATATCCTGTCTAAATTATACAAGTTAGAAATAAAGTAAACGTTAAAAGAACAAACATTCAAATTTCTTTACTCTTATGTAATTTTATATAAAAATAAACTTAGATTTTAAATATCCCAAAAGATTTTGCTCTCCATAAAAATATATCCTGTCAAAATTATACAAATTCAAATATGAACATGCTGCATAACAAAACCTAGAAATATAAATAAAATGTGTTCCTTTCAGCAATAACAAATCAAATCATTCAGTTGTCTTTGCTCATATGTGATTTTAGAGCTGGACACCTGGCATCTTTTTTTGGCCACAAGTTCGTTTATGTTTGGTGTGAGGTTCTGTGTTGTGGAGATTCTCAGGATGGATTGCAGGTCCTCATCAGTGAGGCGACACCTGTGTGCTGTTTTGTTAGTCTTTATCACTGAGAAGAGCTTCTCACACAGATATGTGCTACCAAACATGCACAAGGTTCGAGCCGCATGTAGACAGACTTTTTTTGTTCTTCAAAGTCACCAAAGCGCTGTGCAAACAGTGCGCTCAGTTTATCAGCAAAGTGCGTATTTGGGAACACCGTAGTGACGACTTGGTTTAACGTTACTTGGCAACAGGGAAAGTGAGGCAAGGTGCAAGGGTGCATTTGTGTCTCCCATAAAAGCAGCTTCACTTGAAATCACTTTGTGATTGTGCACGGGTAAAAACGTCCGCTAAAGTGTCAGATTCTTATTTAATTATTCTGCTTTCTGTATCTTCTGCATTGCATTCAGGTTACCCTGATGTTTTGTCTCATAGTGCCGTCTTAGATTAAATTCTGTAATTACAGCCACATTAGCTCCACAAATGAGACACACGGGTTCAGTAAACATATACTCAGCCTCCCATCGGTTTTTAAAGGCTCTATTTTCAGAATCAACTTTTCTCTCCAGCATCGTGTGAGCTAGCTTCGCAATAACTTGCAGCACTGTCTTCCTTTAGCGGGACATTGACTTTTTCCACCGTGTGCTTTGTTTCCGCAGTAGCTGGATTTATGAATATGCTTATCAGACGCTTCATATTTTTTGCTGCCTTTTCAATTGTGTAATTCGGTTTTTGTTCAGCGTTCTTTGGAACTGTTGCCTTTTATCTGTGCACTGCGTCAGTTCACGTGAGCCGCTCGGTGTACATGCATCGAAGGTTCCCAGCTGTGCTGGTGCCATCTCGTGCTATGTCCATGGCTGTATTTAATGTTACCTTAGTCCTGGCACTTAAAACTTTCTCTCGCAGTTTCGCTGAGTTTGTGTCAAACACACACAAGTGAGTGAGTGAGTGAGTGAGTGAATGAGGGCTTTGCCTTTTATTAGTATAGATATATATATACTAGCCATGTGTGCCCAACTACGTTGCGCGTGTTAAAGTTGTCTGTGAACGGCTCCCTGTTTAAATGTGGCTGCCAGTCATGAACTGGGCCCTTTGTCGCACAGCATTATGATTTTTTTATAAGAGAAACAAAATTACAAAAGAAAACCTTTGGACATTGATTCGATAGGAACGGCCTACTCGGAATCACTGTTCGAATAGTAATTATGTGGTGGTGTAGGAGCATTTCTGCTTCTGTCCGTTCACAGTCCGTCTCATTTTCACGATGCTATTGTTTCCTCTCACGATGTCTTCTCAACCTTTCTCCAATCTCGCAGGTTGCTTTGTGGCAATCCAAAGAGTAAGGCAATATACACGGAGCAATGGTTATAAAAGGGGGACACATAGGTATCCAGGCTCTTTAAAGCATAAATAGGGATCACTTCACGGTACAACTGTGAGACGCGCAGCACTCGCCGGCTACAATGTAACAATAATAATTTCCGGAACGTGCTGTTACATTGTCATTCATTTTACTCACTGTCTTTCTTTCATTCATATGTTACATAGGCACATACCTTTTATCTTCGGCAATCTCATTCTCTAACCAGGCCTCAGGAGCTAACCAGCGTAACCCCTTTTGTTATTCCGGCACATTGTTGACTTCTGTGAGTAACAACAACGTACTAAACTGGAAGGTGATCTACGCATGTGTGGAATTCGCGGACAAACAAAGATCAAGATCTAAATGAAGATCTATTTAGTTAATTTAATCACAACAATTTGTTTAGTTTGAATGTCTGTGTTTTGAGGTGTGACTAGAGTACTACAGTCTTCAGTAATATAAGCCTGGAGGAGATTCTTAATGCAATGCCTATGTTTTAGCTGTCTCTCTACTGCCATCTAGTGCTTCTTCTTCTAATTCATTTCGCGGACAAACAAAGATCAAGATCTAAATGAAGATCTATTTAGTTAATTTAATCACAACAATTTGTTTAGTTTGAATGTCTGTGTTTTGAGGTGTGACTAGAGTACTACAGTCTTCAGTAATATAAGCCTGGAGGAGATTCTTAATGCAATGCCTATGTTTTAGCTGTCTCTCTACTGCCATCTAGTGCTTCTTCTTCTAATTCATTCGCGGACAAACAAAGATCAAGATCCAAATGAAGATTATATATAGAGATAAATTAGAATACTTTGCAGTGATCTGTTATCACTTTGACATTAAAGAGTCTTTTCTGTTGATCACTGTCAAAAAAGCCAAATTAAATACACTGGGATTAAATGTTCTATATTAATAATATGTGAAAACATCCAAGTGGGTGAATATTTTTATAGACGTTGTATTATTTAAAAAAAACAGTAGAAATGACACTAATATATGCAGATAAGTAAAACCTTTTAAAACCTCTGGGACACATAAATTTTAGAATGTGTTATGATTTTTTCTGGGGGGGGGTGCAGGTGGAATTCTGACTGATGATTATAATTCAATAGGTAAATGACGGGATTAATTTCACTTGGGATTCAGTTTAGGTGTCTTTTCTCAGATCTGATACTCCTGCTTTAGTCAAATGAATCTTTCATGATCTGCATCTTAAGTCTAGCTGTGCAGACTATGGGAAAACCACGACTATTAATGAAACGTTTTTAATTCATATTATCTGGCAACACAGTATGTTTGATTTAATACAATAATAAAATTACAATATCTACATTTGGTTTCAAATCCAATTTTCTTTTCATTTTTTTTGAAGCAACAAATAGGTTTGGAAAATTGTGAAGAAAATTTTGACGTAAAGACCACTGGGCTTCTGCATCTCAGTGCACCAGGGATTAGCTAAATATTTTATGCATGCTTTTCTAATTATCAATCTGGACTCAATTTGTAAGATAATAACATTGAGATGTGCCTAATTATTTGTCTTTAATTCATAATATAACCTAGTGAATTATGATAAGAATAACAAGTTCTTTCTTTTTCCCTTCATTCCTTCCTTCTTTTCTTCATTTCCACTCCTAAAGAAATTTGACTTGATAAAACAATAGGACATAATGCAAATGTCATTACTGAAATCCCAAGATTTATAGCAATAAGTAAAAAGTCAAGTTACATGAATTATGATCCTGGCTCATATTGAAATAATGAGCATTTGCCCTTGTTACAGAGAACCTTGCCTAGCAGGCAACACTAGAACCTAAAGAATGGGTTGTGTGATCCTTATTGAACTACAGAAGTGCATGGCAACTTGTTTCAAGCCAATGAGAGGTGTAAATGTCTGAGCTGACGTCATAAAATAGCAGTCAAAGTTCTAGCACATAACAGGACTCTAAGGTGAAATCTTCAACATACAGTAGCCCACATTTCAGGGGTGGCATATTTTCCCTGAGATATACATCATATTTTATTTTTTTGCTGTTTTGTGAGGCCATTTAGTATGGTGTTTTGTTTATGTTTGCCGCCATTTTCTTTATTTTATCTGAGGTTGTGGGGCATGTGTCAACCTGCCTGCATCACTTAATTAATTTTCTGATGATATATAATTTTGCAACAGACAGTATGTATTGACCACACTTTTGAATAACATAAAAAGCAAATGGTCATTTTTACTTCAGTTAATCTTTAGAGAAAGGAGCTTTAGCATCAGTGAACATTTGGGGCAACCACCCATACAGTTTCCCTGGCTGCAAAAGGCTTAAGTTTGTGTACAATGTGTACAAGTTAGAATCCAAAACAGAACTGATCAAGTATGGAGGATGAGACGTTTTATAGGCCGGGATAGGAAGTGATGTCCTCTGAGCCAGAACAGGCAGGATTTTTCGTATTTGGTCTGTGAAGAGAAAAGAGAGAGGTTCAGTGCAACCCGTCGCCCCCTGGCCTGGCGTGGAATTTGCGTTTTCTGTTCCCTTTGGTTGACTCCCAAGCGCACATATGTGACACTGGATAAGAACAGGCCAAACAGCCCAACAAAGCTTGCCAGTCCTATCCACTTAATTCCTCCAAAATAACATCATATAAGTTTTTCAGGATCTTTGAAATCCTGCTGTATGCCGAACTACTTTGTAACTTATTCCATGAGTCTGTGGTTCTCTTTGTGAAGAAATCCAGTATTCTCTAATGTTTGTGCGAAATTTATCCTTAATATGTTTCCAGCTGTCTCCACAAGTTCTTGCTATTGGAAATTCCTCCAGAGTTTATAATTAATTCTATCTGGCTGGAGACACAATTAAAGTGAAGAAATGGTTTTAATGATTAATATTGATTTCATTCAGGCACACCAGATACAGCTAAAGATAATTAGATAGATAGATAGATAGATAGATAGATAGATAGATAGATAGATAGATAGATAGATAGATAGATAGATAGATAGATAGATAGATAGAGGCTCAGAAACAGTTTCATCCTAAGAGCTATAAACGCACTCAAAAAGTCCATCAAGTGTTCCCGGTAGAACTGCTTGTACTTATAATTACAATTACCTCACTGTAAACTTGCACTACAACTGTAACATTGCACAACCTGAGCCACTTTGTGATATCTGCTTGGCCGTGTCATTTTTTGTGGGCATGCTTGCGTAACCACAGGGAATTGATGAGGTAATTGGGGTGAGACACGTGAAGGTGCAATCGTTCTGGATTGTTTCATTGGCTTCCTGCGGTGTGTGATTGACGCGCTGCTCCCATGGAGCCATATAAATACAGGCCAGCACAGGAGAAGGGAAAAAAAAGAGGGAGAAAGGAAAGAGAGGAAAGAAACAGAAGAGGAAAAACAAAAGAGAGAGAAGGCTTGCAGAACAAGAGTGCGGCATTGGGACAGAGAAAGAGGATAAGCCAGTCAGCTAGAGAAAGAGAGAAGGCAGCGTGGTCAGGGGTCCCATGACATAGTGAGGGATCGACGCTCTAGGGATGGATTGTACCCACTGATTGTGCTGAGAAACGGGTGTATGATGAGAGGACAACCGACCCTAATCAGTCTGACAGACACTGACAGAGGCAGCCGAGATGGGGGTCGGGATTGAGAAGACCACGGCTGCTAAAGTTTTCACCAGTTGAGTGATCCATAGGTGAGCTGTGGAGACATGGAAGAAGTTGTGCCCAATGACTGTTGCTGGTTTTTAGTCTCGTTTTATGGCCCAGTTTTAAACATTTGGATTTTTCACTGTTTTTAAGGATTATTTATGAACTATGAGATCTACACTTTTGGACACAAACTGTTTTGAATTTTTTGTTATAATAAAAGCACTTTTGCACTTTGCACCATCCCGTTGCTTCGATAAAAGTTTTGAAGAATCGGTGTTCTAAGTTTACAGCTGGTTTTACATTTATTACAGAGCTCACTATGTGGCGATTGGTTACATGGAGAAAGAAAACAGAAGGACAGGAGCTGAGGGTTGGTATGTTTGACAGAGACAGTACTGCTGCAATAAATTATTCCATTCAGGGTCGTGTAGGAGGCAGGAACAATCCCTGGAAGGGGAAGGCAGTACCACTCTGCCACCATACCTCCACATGTTTAATACAGGCTTTAATGCATTTCATCATGAAAATGATATCAAGTATACGTCTTACTATTCTAAAATGTTCTGAGGGCTATAATATCATGAATGCAATGTATTCTGTGAATCGATCACTGCCTGTGCACTCCTGTCTACAAAAGAGAAAGTCCATTTATGAAGCACATAGTGATTCACACACACAGAACACATAGAATACAAAACATTTAATGTGCTACTTCAGTTACGATGAGATGTGAGAAACTCTAGTAAATTAAACATTGATTTTAAGATGAATTTTACGATGTTCTACTTTAATGACAAAATAAACTATGAGATTAAAGTGGAAATTAAGAGATTAAGTCTACATTTCAACCTTTTTTTGTTCTTTACTGTGTCCCTATTTTTTTTTTCTTTTCTCAGTGCCCTAGTACACTCCCGCATGACACTCTGACGGTGGGCTACGACTCAACTTTTCATCTCGACTTTGACATCTGACCACTTCTTTTTCATTTAAAACTATTAAGTACCACTCCATCAATTCCCTTTTGTTGCTCATATCACTGCCTAAGCCACCAAACAGTACATTTTTCATTGCCTCCACTTCACTGAGTAGGACCTCCACTTCGCATTTGCTGAAGTTTTTTTTTACTGTACTTTTGCCATCACGAAACGCTGAACAAAAGGGGTTGTTTATATTCATTAGCATATTTAAGGGGGCTAATTCTGGGAGGAGTCATGGTGGGGTGGCAGGCACGTGGATGTGTGTTACATTTCATGCTAACTGCGATTTATGGAGCTGAAGTGTGTGTAAGTTGGCTTGCACACAGTTTTGTGCATCTGTTTTTTTTTTTGTGTATACGCACATTTCCACTTTTGTCTGTATGCCATGTTTTAGTGTGATTTCTATGTGCAGTGTTATACATGAGGCCCCTGGTGTTTTCTGAATGTGTGTGTACAGAGCAGACAAATAAGCATCCTAGGCCACTAAGCATTAATGTGGTATTAAATGGTAGTTTATATGACGCCTCACTTAATATTTACACTCAAAGTGAAGCACTATTTGTCCTGACAACAGTGTGACAATGTTATGCTAAATCCACTACCCCCTCGGGTTGACCCTTTGGTGGAATACAACCCCAAAATTATGAAGTTTCCCATAAAACAGAAAAATGAACAAAATGGTCATCTTAGCTAAAGTGCCATTACTCTGTTGTGTAGGGCTCACTACACTATTTAGCATAAGTGCTGCCCCTTATTTTGACTTTAATACAAAACGAGCGGACAAGTATAACATTTATAAATACAGGATATCTGAATATTTTGAGGTAAATCAATTTTGAATTTAAGTGTAAGAAAAGATGAGATGCAGCTGAACTTTAAACATCTTTGTTTCAATTTCTTGTTAATTGCAAAACAAAATGAATGTGAAAAGGTTTGACTTTTTTTAGTGGTTTGCTTACTTTTTATGGGTATCCAAAGTGGGATTTTAAGTCTACTATTGAAGAGATAATAAACTACAAACGGTGGCACAGTGGGTAGCACTATTGCCTCACAGTTAGAAGAACCGGGTTTGCTTCCCGGGTCCTCGCTGCATGGAGTTTGTATGTTCTCCCCGTGTCTGCGTTGGCTTCCTCCGGGTGCTCCGGTTTCCTCCTACAGTCCAAAGACATGCAGGTTAGGTGCATTGGCGATCCTAAATTGTCCCCTGTGTGTGTGTGTGTGTGTGGCCTGGCAGCCCTGCTCAGGGTTCGTTTCCTGCCTTGCGCCCTGTGTTAGCTGGGATTGGCTCCAGCAGACCCCCATGACCCTGTAGTTAGGATATAGTGGGTTGGATGATGGATGGATAAACTACAAACACAATACTGTTGTCTCCTTGGCCTCAAAATACTAAAGGTATATATCATGCAAAGGATACAAGCCCATAGTGCAGAATGGATAGGAGTAATATACTTACATTAATCATTATATAAAGTATTAGTAAGGATATCTGATACTTGTACACTTTGTCATGAGTACTAAAGGTACCACTTTGGGTATCTGATGTAAATTTATACACTAAATCTGTATTTACATTTTTATCTTTGAATGTATGCTGCAATGGCAAAGTTAATAGTACTTTCGCCTTGCTGCACATTGACTCTGTTTAATTCCTGGCAGAGGTCTCACATCTGTGAAGCATATTGCTCCTACATTTGCATGGGCTTCCTCTGGAGGCTCCAGCTCACTTACTACATTCTAAACCTGTGATTTGCTACTCCAGTCTTCTACTTCATTAATAATTTGGTGGATGACTTGAAGTGTTATGAAGGATATGCATCTTCAGCTTGTTCTACACTTTACACCAATTCCAGAAGGATAGGCTTTTGCTTCTTAGAATCTGAATAAACGGGCATTGAAAACAGGTGGCAGATTTCAAAAATATCCATATTTTAGGCAATTGTTAATTCTATGATAATTTGATATTCTAATCTAAAGTATAATCATTCTACAGGGTGGTCCAGATCTAATTATGTAGATCCAGATTGTCTGGATGACTTTGATTAATGCGGGGACGATTCCAGTTCGGCGCAAAGATGATTCTTCATGTTGTCAGTTCACACACTTCACGGTGGTCTGGGATTTTTCGGGTGATTTTCTCTGTAATAAACTTAATAAGTTATAGCATAATGAAAATTGCATAATTAGATCTGGACCGCCCTATAAGTCTTGATAGTACTGTGATCAAGAATTGCCCCCGTATGATTTTTACACTTTTTTTACACAGTTTTGTGATGTTTTTTTTCTTTTGATTGTAGTGGCATTTACAGCAGAGTTTGAGTTTTTCTCTTTTCCTTGATGTGTAAGGTATTCAAACATGCACTCTTCAGGTGTGAAATTGATCACCCTGCTCCCCTCCTCTCAAGATGAATTCAATTTAAATAAAAGGGGGCAATATGATTTAGCTGTTTGAATGTTGTGGGTAAAAATCAGGCCTGACCATTATAAATTGGGCTAATGTTTGCACTTTTAAAAAGTTATGTTCTTATGTTTCTAGTCATGTTCTGCCTGTCATTGACTTGCTGACAACGCATTGGCCTGTTTTGGTGATGGTGCTCTGGCCAACAGATGAGTGAGTCATGTGAGACTCAGAGACCGAATTGTAAGTCTTGGATCTGAGACAGCAGTCAGTCAGAGAAATGAGCAGGACTAGCGGCTATGTGAATGATAAAGACAGCATGTGCCTCGTGGTGTCTCTGGAGATTTGACTTCATGCAGAAACAGACTTTTCTTAAAAGAGGCAAATAACTGTTACTTGTACTTGTAAAGCAATGTTCTCTGTTTTATCCTCACTGGCTAAGATGAAGTCTGGCAGCATCACTAATTTAAAATTCAATCCCTTTAATTAAACTGTGATTTGCATTGAGTCTGCAAAGTAATAGCCATGTAAAAGAAAGAAATTAGGATGCTGATGAGACAAATAATGTTTTTTGTACTGTATATACAGCAGTTTGATATGTAATGGGATTTCAAGTGTGTCAGGAGTTCAGATCCAGTTCTATCTTGACCTTACCCTACATGATAAGAAAAAGCAGTGTTGTTCGGCTCTGACTACGATACATGATTTCATGTGCACTTGTAATTTTTGTGACTGAGAGCTTTTGTCTAGTGTTAATGAAAATGGCCACTCTTCAAGTAGTTTTATGGCAAACTTCATACAGTAAGTGTGGGGTTGTAATCCACCAAAGGGTCAATCTGAATAACATTGAGAAGGCCAAAAGATGCAGAAACAATGATGCATTTTGTAAAAAAATATGTTTAAGGAAACAGGAGGAGAACATGTAGCATAAAATAAACAACTTAACAAACACTAGTGTCTGTAGTGTCTTCATGAAACAGGAAAATCACTCTGTTTTTTACTTGAGGTGATTAGACCACATCTCATTTTCTGCATTTTCCTGGCACTCTTCTCTATTTCTCCGACCTCTCCATGCCCTTCTTCTAGCTCCACATTTCCTTAATTCTCTACTACAGCAGCATCTGTGAACCTCCACTTGGACTTCATGTCCTGAGCTTTTATTTGGAAGAGTTTCAGACAGAACCCTGGTAGAACCTACAGTTACACATTTCTGGTCAGGTCACACTTTCTTTTCCCTGATGATGCCCTCTCTGTAACTCCTCGCACCTGTAGGGTGTAATGCCTACAGATGGAATCTCTATATAGACGTGGTGGCGTGTTGTACGCTGCCTTTGAATTGCATATATTCTCATAGTGCCGCTGCATCTTATCACAGTAACCAGACTGCAGTTTTGGGCCAGACCTGAACCTAGGTAAAAGTATGTGTGACATTTGTTATTTATATCTCCTCCTTCATAACTCATTTAGGAAGTATCAGCTTTAATAGTCCAGGGAAAGCCCCCAATCCTCCTTTACTCACCTTGCAAACCCCAGAGAAGTAAAATGACTGTTTTTATAGTTGTGGAGAATTTTACAAGTCATGTTCTGACTGATCAAACTCCACAGAGATACAAGAAGAGTATATATTTTACACTTTTTACAGTAATACTGAGTTTTTCATTTAATGCTATGAATTATGGCACTCCATCGGGATTTAAAGGGGGATTCATAGTTCACACAGTGACAGGTTTTATCTAGCTGGATTATGGAGCATTTTCTGTTGCATTCTCATTTTTTTCACTCTTGTTCTTTAGACTGCCTCTCCTGTAGAACTGTATTCAACTTCAGTTCTAATTTATAACACAGCCCCGGTGTTCTGAGCTCAAATTCCCTGCCCAGTCATTTTACATGTGGAGTTTACACATTTTTCTTCTGTCTGTGTTAGGTTTCTTCTAGATCCTGTGGTTTTCTTCCCATATCACCATACTCTTACCCATACTCCCAACTCTTTGAACTTGCTACAAAACCTACCAGACTTTTGAGGGTGTGTGGGTCTAAAACTAGCCAGTTACAGAGACAGATAAGCTAGACAGAGAGAGAGAGATCTTGAAAACTTTACAACTGGGCACAATAGGATGCTGCATCTGTGAGATTGTAGTTATAACCACTGCAGCTCACGGCCGCAGTCACTAATTAAACAAGTCTGTTCATATTTGGAAGGCTGAATGGCACCAGAGTAGCCAAAGATGAGCTTTGAGAAAATATGCAGATTCAAAGAAGCAGTGCCCAGGCTAGGATCTGTTACTTGGTGCCAACCAGCATGTGTCTTACTCACAAGTAGATGCCATTAATAGTTTGCATAATGGCAGGTGGAATGCTGAAAACTCTATAAAGTTGAGCTGGTTAAGGTGAAGACTGAATCAACAGCTTTATAAACAGTTAGTAGTGGTGTGCCCTGTGAAAACAGCTGAATTGGCCAATTGAACTTTATAGTTTATAGTCTAGCTCCTTACCTGCTTGACCACAATGCCCACATGAAACATCACAGATAAAGTCACCACCACAATGACCAACCTTTGCCAGTTATAACATTCTCATAAAGTTACTTTCAACTTCCAGTTTTAATGGCTTCACTTTTGTCTTGAAGTCAATGCTCAGTATGCACATATATTTCATGTATACTAGCATAAACAGATGGTAGCTTTATACCTTCACCCCATAAAAAAACCTCACACTGTTCCAGTTGTGCTGAGGTGTCACCCCGGCTGCACTTGGGTCCCAATCTGGGTGGCTTGTTTTTTGGTAGGTGTGGCAACCCCCTTTAAAATAATAAAAAAAAAAATTAGATACAGTAATCAGCTGAAATCTGGAATGGTGCAGCTTAAGTACTGTCAGCCCAAACTCTGTTATCACAGGAAGCAACATTTGCTACTTTATTGTGAAAGGTTTTTCTTTCGTTACTCTGATTATTTTGCCAGCAGAAGCCTGTGGTGTGAAGGTCTGTCTAACGTTGGCATTTCACTGCTAGCATTTTTTAAGTGAAGGCAGCATTTATTGGGGTCATGTGAATAGTCAGACTTTAATTGAAATTCATTTTTAGATACAATAAATGTCTCTGGCCATCTACTAATCTCCTACATTTTCTTATTCCTATTGGGGTCAACTCATCAGTAATGAAATAAAGCCAAGACATTATCTATAGCCAGGGCACTGAGTTTCCTGGACATGTCTCTCCATGAAATGAAACATATGCACTACTTTGCTGTGACTTCATATACGGTACCTAGTTAGTCACCTTTAATCTGAACTAAGTTGTGTAAAAAAAAACAAACAAATCACCATTTATTAGCCGAGCTGAAGCTCTGTACCTAAAATCTGTCATTTTGTAACACGACTTATGTTGATACACAATGACAATTTCACAACAAGCAAAATGGAAAACTATATTGTAGGCACCCAATATGACAGCTAAATGACTGAAGTCTTCATTGATAGAAAACACCTAAAAAACAAGAACAATAAAAAAGCAATAATCAGATATTGAACAGAAACCAGTTGTCACAAGTACTAATAACTTCACAAAAACATTGCTGTGTGCTCTGTTTGCAGTATCGGCTGTGAGTCCTTGAATAAAATGTAATGCTAGTGGAGATTATATCCATCTATTCATTCATTATCAAACCTTCTTATTCAAGTTAATGGTTACTGGGGCCAGAAGCTATACCAGCAACATGAAGCAAAAGGCAGGAACCAAACCTAAACAGAGAGGCAGTCCATCACTCTCATTTGCTCATACTGGGCCAGTTAATCAGGACTGGCAAGAAAACTTGTTTAAATTAAAAATTTCTAACTAATTCAAGAGTGAACAAAGCTCAAATATTACACAGTAATATGCTAAAAACACCAAAATGCTAATAAATAGAGGTAGATAGATAGATATTCATTCAGGCACACCAGATACAGCTAAAGATAGATAGATAGATAGATAGATAGATAGATAGATAGATAGATAGATAGATAGATAGATAGATAGATAGATAGATAGATAGATAGATATTTGTCCTCAGGGAGAAATATGGCTTTTTACAGAAGCTCCTTTTTGTAATCTTTTTAGTTAGCCAATAAAAGGTGTCATTTTGCTTGGCTCTTCTCTACATTCATAATGGCTAACATGGTACAACACCCTAGTACTACAGAAATAAATACATGCACCCACATTATGGTCTGGACACACATTAGAATGACTAGAAAGAAAGAAAATTTCTGATTACAGTCACACTGAGGCTTTAGGCAGGTATATTGCAGTTGGTATAAGGGTGTGGCACCCTATGCAGTGGCAAGGATGGTACCAGACTACTCAGTGGGCATCTTGTACTTCGGGACCGACAGGGATCAGACTTGAGAGAAGTCAGACATGGAGACACAGACAATATAAGGTGTCTCCAAAAAAAATAATGCCCCAATCAAAAATAGTGAATGATATTTACAGTGGATTTTGCCAGTCCCAAAATGAAAAATAAAGACAAAACGGTAGTCTTCTAAAGATAGAAAACATTCAGGAAGAAACTACACACAGCAAAGTCCAGAGAGTCCCAAATATATTTACAAGGAAAAAAAAATGTATTTACAAAAAAAGCAAAGTGCCCTGCAAACCCAAAATCTATATAAATACCTCAATTATCAAAACAAATCTTACTGGAAGATATCTATATCTATTTATATACAAGGGCGTTGCATATTGTAATCTTTTTAGTTAGCCAATAAAAGGTGTCATTTTGATTGACTTCTCACCATATTTATACACAAGAAATAGCATGCCACAACTTAGAGAATGGCACTGGCCATCACAGAGTTGTAGAAGAAATGAAGGATGTCCCTTCACACATTAAGGGAATGCAGTCTCCTACGGCAAAAGAGAGCCTATGGTAAGAATGCAATAAAAATATAAATGTTTCAGAGAATATACCAAACAGTTTTCCTGTTCATCCATATAAAACTTGTAACTGAAAAGCTTTCTGATTAATAAAACTCCTTGATAAATGGATCAATATACAAAACTGAGTAATGACATATTGTATATTAGTCAGATATGAAAGTAACAATTTTGCTGTACCCTGTACACATGATAGCAAGCTTGAGGTGGAATTAAACTTGAAATTAGCCAGCCATTATGGATACTACTGTATCTTACAATGTCTGAATGCAGTTGTCTAGTTATTTTATACATTCTGCACGTACATTTTACGAAGCAGGTTTTTATTGTATCAGGTATGACATGTTCTATATACAGAGTAACATGTAACTTCTTTTCTTCTGTATAATGCTTTATTTGTAGTTTTTGCATACAACTTTAAAGCTGATAGTCTGGGAAACAAAGGAATGACACCACATATGTTCTTGTAAGACAAAGTATGTGAAATAATATGACAAGCAAGAAAAACAGCAGTGTACGTAAGAAGTAATCATATAAATTCTAATCTGAATTTACATCACCTAATTGACCATAAAATGTATAAATGGGCTAATATCGGTTCAGCTCTGACTGATAGGATGTGAATGTTCCACATATGACAGTTCTGTTAAGTGATATTTTAGCCTGTGAATGAAATAAATGGGTTAATCACAAAGCATATCATTTGAGTTGTACAGTATATATACAGCATGTACATAAAGGGTTTATTTAAGAAAGCAATTTGAATATTGTATTTGAAGGAAAAAAAAAATGATGAACTAGCAGTCTATTTTATCTGCACTCCATTAAGTAATTAGTAAAAAAAAAAAAAAATTAGCTTTAACTAAATTAATGCTCTCAAATCAGATTGAATGTCTAAGTTTTGGCAGCCAAGTCCCTATGACAGTTTTCATTAAGATATTGCCTTAAATATATATGAAGTGCTGACTGGCGCTTAGGAGAGTACCCAGAATTAATCTTTAGCACTTGTTAAAGTGTCTCTTCCTCCTTATGCAGCTTTCTTAATTTCTTGAAGTGTATTAAATCCCTTGTTTGCTGTGCATGGCCCTATCTTAGTCTCCATCTTTCTCTCTTTCTGGTTGTCAAATTTTTGACTGCATGTTTAATTACAGGATGAGAAATTAATGACATTGCAAATGTACAGAATTAAACAAATAACAAAACTGAATGCAGCTATTTGTGGTCAAATATATCTCTAGGAATACAGCTTGACAAATGCTACCTAATTTCAAGTCATTTGATTGAATTTACTATTAACCTATACAAGAGGCATGATGATGATGTTACAATGTAGGCCTCCGTTCTGCCCGAGGTTTTCTCTCTCACCTGACCTTTAAATTTTACAGAAATTATGCTGCTTTGAATTGTAGAGTTAAGATAGCTCTTTTCACATTTTATACATGTCTGTCTCAATCTAGCTATGTTGGTTTTTTTTTACACAATGGAAACTGGAACATTACATACAATTTATTCCTGGTCATACATTTTTATTAAATGAACGTCTTGCAAAGGTGGGGCCAATGAATTACTTTATGTAGTTTATATTGTCAAGTTCTGAGTGTAGAAAGCTACCACAACATTTTTTCCACTTCAATTTACACACATGTACACTGTACATGCATACATTACTTACATACATACATACGTACATACATATCTACAGCATGTTCTCAAATATGCTTAATCCAGTTCATGATCACAAGGCGCTGCATCCACTTCTGAGCACAAGACAGAAGCCATCCATAGACAGGCAACTTGTTTATCATAGACATTTGAAATTTCATTATACTGTATGTAATGAGATAACACTGTTAATTATATACAAGGAATCAGAATAATCATTGGAATCGCCAATGTGCAAAGCGTTACTGGAGAAAGAACTAGAAAAAAATGAAGGGAACAGAACAAACAAAAAAAACAATATTTTCATTTTAACATCAAATTACCGGTAAGTAGAACTGAAGGGGAGTTGCTGAAGAAACGCTGGTTTAAAATAGAGTTTGATTTCACTCACAATTGCGTTTACTGTAGTAGTACCAGTATGCACTATGAAAAACGTCTGGGAAGCAAGCATAATGAGCAGTTTAAAAAAAACGAAAAAATTTAAACTTGGCACAGAAATTCAGTGTCTTCAGCAATATAAAGGTTGGAGTAGTTCAAATTTTTGGAATTCATCTAAGGGTCAGTATTAACAGCATTGTACAATATCGTGTAGTTAAAATGTAGCCTAAATAGATTTGTGGTGAATCAATAACTTTCATATGCAGCAGATTCCAAAACAAGTGATGTAAAAATGGAATTTATTGATGTAAATTAGTGGTGGAGGGTCTGTGACTAACTGATGTTCAATTTTATTAAACCTAGGGATTCATCAAGATTGTGTAAATAAGAACTTGAAAAGGAACTGATTTATTGTATTAGGGAAATGCTTAAAGTGACACTTATCATTAAGTTTTTAATGATTTTAAGTTGACTCCAAAGAAACCTAGAAGCAAAAGCAGCAACTCTGTTCCGAATCAACCATAACGTTAGCTCAGTCTGTTGTGTTATACTGCTAAGTAATTCATTGCACACAAACGGTAACCTTGTCCTTCATTTGGGTTTGCGACACAATTAGCCTCTTCATATACCACACTTATTGCATGCCCAGCAGCTCTGATCTTCTGTCCATGTATTATTAGTTAGTTAAAGCACTGTTTAGCTGCAGGTTAATAATGACACTTCTTTACAGTAATAATGTGCAGATAATATTTGTTCCATCAATTCAGTTGAATTTTAAGTTACATATTTGCTTTCTTTTTACATTCATTTTTGGAGAAGTCACTTTTTGGTATGTGGTTATCTCACCTAAAGTAGAAGGAAAAGAATGTTATTGTATGAGCTGCTTGTACGCTTAATTTTCCTAATTCACTTACATTGGACATCCAAGTGGCTGTCAGATGAGTCAATGAGGAAAATATACAAAATATACAATTTGATGTTGTCACTGTAAAGGTAAACTTGAAACGGTAAACTAATTTGTTGTTAAAGTCACACAGAGTGTTTCAATCATAGAATCATGAATACTTTTCAATGCGAGAATTTGAAATTCCAAAGTTTTCTGCAGCGCAAGCTGTTCAAGATATCTTCACAAATTGTTTTGAAGAATAAGTGCACCAAATTTCAATATAGTCAGTCCATTGGTGGCGGAGTTGTTTCTGGCAGATGAACAGACAGACAGACAGACAGATTTACAGGTATATTTCAATAGGTGCCTCTTGCATTGTGTTAAAAATAAATTTCTGGTTAGTTTGCCAATGCTGGTCGAGTTAGCTTTGTGCTGTTGAAGCTTTTGCTTATCATAAACACATACTTCACATGCAGTCACAAGCCAGATTTAGATGAACAATGGACATGCTGTCATTGGCCAGTTTTGTTTCTGTAACAGATTTCAGTTGAAATGTTATCAAAGTTCTTCATGAAAGTCCATAATGATAAAAAAGTACTATTTATTGCTGAAAAGCACACCTTATTATTATCACAACTAGTCCTTATTTTGGAAGTACATGATCCTCGTATTGCAGGTTATGAAGTATGTTAGTACTGAAGTATTTTAAACATGCAAACACTGCAACTTCCTGTACACTTAATTTGTGAGGGGAAGTTGTACATGTTTTAAATTCGAGGGAAGAAGTGGAGAAAAAAATGTCCTGTAAATATTACATTTTTAAAATGAATACATTATGTAGTGGGTTGGCATGCTGAGACGGTGGGAAGCACTGCCACACTCAAAAGCTGTCCATGATGAGTCTAAACATTCTTCTTCTGTCTCTGTGGGCTTTCCAGTGGGTACTTTGACTTTTATCCTGCATCCCCAAAAATGTGCATGTTAGGTTAACTTGTGATTCCAGATTGATCCACGCGTCAGTGCAAGTGTAGCTGTGTGCCTCACGTGTGTCCTACAATCCTGGGTTGTTTCCTGTCTTGGTTCACTGCTGGCGGGATAGGCTCTGGCACCCTCCATCCTTAAATTGCATTAAACAAGTTTGAAAATGAAATAAGATGGGACATTCTGCATGAATTTACTGTATGAGCCTATTAAAAGGAACATCACTTAATGTATCTATCATAGGGCACAGTACAGCCCTGGTAGGCACCAGCATGGGACTCTTTTCAAAGAACCACACCCAACACATACCTGCAACAATAAAACTGCACACAAACCACCTCCTGTAAAGAAATGTTAATTGAAACTGCAACCCTGCCTGACCTACTGATTTAAGAACTGTGATCAGAACTGAACTAAGCAAATGTTTATTAATAGGAGTTGTTCTGCCCAACATCTTGTTAGTTGAGACTGTTATTTGTTGAACTGTGCTCCCCCTTCATCTTGTCATTTATTAACACACCAATCAGGCACGTCCCACACTCACAGTGGTGCTATAAAAGTCTATGAAATTCACGTCAAGCATGTAGGCCCCATAATAAACATTTGAATACAATACACCCCATGTGTCTCACGTAGTCACCCCTTAATCTCTTGTTTCCGTCACGTCCAAAACGTATCCTTAGGGTATATAAACCCCTCTGTCTGGTTAGTTGTGATACGCAGCAATTTGAACCTACGCGCTTCTCTTTGACTTGATCTAACCGTGGAAATCACTCACCTTGTAAGTGTCTTTTAAAGCTTTATTGTTTAATGCACACTGTCTGCAATGTATTACTTAGTAAATCATTCCTTATTGTCTTTGATTGTACACCTGTAAATGCAGTATGTTTCTTTTGTATATATTTCAATTTACAACGAGGTACGTCCAGTAAAAGCCTTCAAGAAAAGCTTGCTAACCCCTTGTCGTTTTTTATGTGGATGTGCTGAGTTGTTTAATCTCTCTGTGGCCACATTGCACAAACAGCGTGGAGTGAGGCAGAAAAGGAGTAAATACAAACAACAGAGTATCAGAATAGTTATTTGGAAATGTGTACTTAATAGTATAAAATGAACATAACCAAAATGTTTAAAGGTGTGGCATAACAGGAAACCTGAAATTAGCAAAGCTTACGCATCAACTTCAAAGAAGGGTGATAGAAGGCCTAAAAATTAAGGGCCTGTCTGGTTCTGCATTAAGATAGAAATGAAGACAGTTTCAGAGTCAGACAGCAAAAGCACAAACTGCTAGGGGGTGGTAAAGCCTATAAGGCATGATGGTCAAGGTAGGCTACTTTGCAGGACAACCAATGTATTGTAGGTGAGAACAAGTGTCAGTGAAAACACTAGAAAGCAAAGAACCAGCAGGTACCACTGATATGAGATCCCCATCAAGAGAGATGAGCCCTGTGATATGAGATCCTCATCAAGAACCTCCATCAAGAGAGACAGCAAAGTAAGCAAGATGGAAAGTTAAGTTTCAAGGGTGGCAAGAGGCCAATTTTACAACTATCTCATCCATATGTTAAAGGAAAGCATAGAAAATGGACAACTATGGCGTTTTGACTTGTAAAGGTTACAGAATGCTTAGTGCTCCAATCCACAAGGAAAAATTTAATGTTGGTGTCCATATTGCAGAAGAAATGCTGCCATTGACTCTTATTTTTTCCACAGACACCATGGCGGCATCATTCTAGGTGAGGAGAGTTGCAACGAGTGTGTCACCTTATACTTTATATACTGCATATAATCACATGAACATTATATACACAAAGGGGAAAAAATGCTGTGGAAGGGCTAAGGAGCTGATGGAGGTTCAGAGTGGGGCTGTCTTCATTCTTCTAACAAAGAAACTAGACATTCCTGCCTTAAAAGGACCACTAGAAGACCAAGGAGCTCAAAAGGAGAAAACAAATTCCAAAATTCTTATTTTGACCTGAAAGATACAAAAACTGTTTGAGAGGTTTACTGGAGTACTCATTGTGGAGGATGATCACCAAAGAAGCACTTGTAGACATTAAATGTAAAGCATAATTATAGCTAAAGATTTATATTTACACATGGCATGGGTAGCTTTACATGTTATCCCTGTTGTATTGAGGACCTTATAATGTTTACCATCTCTGTTTTTCTCTCTTTTGCTGCTATATATAGAGTTTATGGTTCAGTCACAATATAAATAATTAATTCATTCTTCCATCCATTTTTTTTAACTCCCTGAATTCAGTCTGGAATCATGGGTGCTTGAGCTTACCCTGACTACATCAGGCACTAGGCAGAAGCAATCTTGCAAAGGATGCCAATCAATGTCAAGAAAAATTAATAATTCTTTTTATATACTGCAGCTCAGTGGTTCTCATGTTCAGTCCTGGAGGCCCCCTGTGGCTGCAGGTTTTCATCACAACCAGTTTCTGCTTTTAATTGGACTGCTATGTAACTTCCCAGTGTTTTTTGTATCACCCCAGAAATTACAAGCTGGTTATTCTAGATTTGCACTGAATCAAGAAGGAATTTATGTGCATAAGATTTTTTTTTTCCTTTTTAGCATTTTGTTGTTTTCCATTTTTTCCATTATTTATGCTACTATTTACTCATGAGCACTCAACTAGGTAACACTGAAACAGAAAAAATGCCTGCCTTTTTAGATGTCAGTGTCTCTTACCCTGGGATGTGCTGTGCTTGCCATTAATTGCCATTATTTGGATCCGATTAAGACAGCAGACCACACAGAAAAGGTGAACTTAAAAGAAAAGTGACAGTTAAGATATGGTAAATGTAACACTAATGCACTTTTCTGAATGGAAAATATGAGAGGAAAATAGGAAAGACATATTAAACAGTGAGATTAATGTAAGATAAAAATGACCTACTGATCATGAAATTGGAAGGAACAAAAACCTACAGCCACAGCAGGCCTCAGCATTGGGACTCACAATGGATAAAGATATGCAAATTGATCCCTGCTCTTTATTCACAAAGACTTTACACTACCATTTTTTATTATTATAAAAAAGAAACTAATGTAATATTCTAATAACAGATACCTACAATAAAATCCAGCAGATTGATATACATCAGGAAGGAAGAACAAGACAAAAAGCTATGTAATGAAATAAAGAGGATTTGAGTCTTCTGCTGAAACTAAAAGTTTAGGCCCAGTCAAGCTAACAAACAAACAATGGGAAAGAATTCCAGATAATGCATGTATTCGCTATGGTAAATTCACGAAAAAAGAGTTGAAGTCTTGGTTATTGCACAGCTTTCTTGGCAAGATCTGAATAGCTCTGCTGTGTCACTGGCAGTATCATGGCCTAATATGACACCAGCTCAGCTCAGGCTTGTAAAACGCTGCTGAAGATGATGAAGGAAGAACAGAATAGTACCATCAACCGAATGTCTTATGTATAACACACACTAAAGAAAAGCAAATGATTTAATTAAAGAACTTGTCCATCTTGCACAGCTGCTTTCCTTTCTCTCACTTTCTGGAAAATGGTACAGGACTATCGGCACTCACACAGAGAGATTCAGAAACAGACTCTGTGCACAAGTTGTAAGGCTACTGAACAACTAGTTATAGTAACAATACTGTACATGATTTGTTATATATATATATATATAATCTATCTATATATATCTGTCTATATATATATTGTGAAAGAAACAGTCGGACACACAACGAAGGTTTGGGGCAGCCACCCGTATAGTTTCCCTAGCTGCAAAAGGCTTTAAAGTAGAGCACAATGTGTACTGGTTAGAGTCTAAAACAGAACTGTTTAAGAATGGAGGATGAGGGATTTCTATAGCTGGATCACAGGAACTGACGTCCTCGGGGCCGGGACAGGAATGATTTCTTGTGTTTGGTCCACGGAGAGAAAAGAGAGAGGTTCAGTGCACCCCACTGCCCCCTGGCCTGGTGTTGTCGTTTCCTGGTCCCTTTGGTTGACTCCCAAGCGCACGTGTGACAACATATATATATATATATATATATATATATATATATATATATATATATATATATATATATATATATATATATATATATATACTATATATATACTGTATATATATATATATATATATATATACACACACACACACACTGGGGTGGGCAAAAGTAGGTTTACAGTTGTTTGTATGGAAGAAGACATAAAGGTTGTGATTATTACAATAGCTTTATTAACTCAATAGCTTTAAGAAGACAAATACAATAATTAATAAATAAAACAAGAATAAACTGTTTTAGCATACTCGCAACTGTAAGCCTATATTTGCCCATACCTGTATGTGTGTGTGTATGTGTATATACAGTGTGTCCCAAAAGTCACTTTATACTTTTAATAAATTCTTACAAATTACACAAGAAACTGATTTTATTAATATTTCTAGCATCAACAAAGGAGTCGTTGCAGTTTAACTTGCTAGGCTTGCCAACATGTTCCAATGCCTTGAAGACTAGTTGTATACCTCCACATGAGTGCCTCCATTTTCAACAACTTTCAGCCACCTTCAGATGCAAGCGTCTCCGATTTTTTGCAGCATCTCTTCCCCAACATCGCTGCAGGCTATACGTTGTAATAAAGCACAAACACAAGCATAAAGGGTTGGGATTTTTAGCATTGTATACTGAAACAAAAGGTTGGATATTTTCCATACAAAAATCATCAGACAAAAAGGGGTTGGCCGATGGACAACTTATAGTGTCGGACCATAAATGAAAAACAGTGCAATGCTGGGAAATTCGTGGTGGTGGATGGATACTGATGTCATCAAGGAGGGACCAGAGGGTAGAAAGGTACCCGGAAGCAATGCGGTTCTGTAGATGTCCGGGCGGAATTATGGTGGCGGTGCTTCGTTCTTTCTGAGGAAGCAAAAAGAGAGAGGTTAGTACCCCGCCGTTGTCCCCTGGCACAACTTGTCTCAATGCGCGCTGGGTCCTTAAGCTGATACCCATGCGCTCATGCGTGACAATGGATTCTTTCCTCAAGCTGTGACAGGTTACGGGGCTTAGTGGCATACACCTTGCTTTTGATATAGCCCTACAAATAAAAGTCACAAGGTGTAAGGTCATGGGAGTGTGGAGACCATTCGAGGGGACCCCTCGACCAATCCATCAGTCAGGAAACATGATATTCAGGAGATCTCTGACTAACCTGGCCAAGTGGTGAGGGGTGCCATAGTAAAGGGAATGATATGCTTACAAAAACTGTAAAGCCCAAGTTGTCATATACTGATGGCTTAAGTCTCTCTGAATGATACCTGGAACGAAATAGAAAAAAGTAAGTGTATAGTGACTTTTGGGACACCATGTATATGAGTATATATGTATATATATATATATATATATATATATATATATATATATATATATATATATATATATATATATATATATATATATATATATATATATATATATATACGAGGTGTGGCAGAAAAGTAATGAGACTGGCAACACTGCAAGCAATCTGGCAACGCTGCGCTGTTGTCTTTGATAGAGCACGTGTATCAGTACCCTCCCATAGCTTAGTGCGAGTTTCAACTCCTTCCGTTAACTACGTGATTTTTGTGACTGCTGTTAGCGAAGTTGTGTTTTTGGTTGTGCATCACGCAAAATGGAACAGCTTATGGGGAACATTCTTTATCCCGGGCTCAAGTTTTTCGCTGGCACAAATCATTTTTGGAAGGCAGAAAACACGTTGAAGATGAAAACCGTTCAGGGAGGACTTCAACTTCGAAAACCAATGAAAACATCGAACGTGTGAACACTCTTGTGAGATCAGTCTGTCGTTTAACATTAAGAATGTTGGGTGAACAATTAAATTTGAACAGATTTACCGTTCATCAAATTTTGACTGAACATTTGCACATGCGAAAGGTCTGTGCCAAAATGGTGCCGAAAAACCTCACAATTGAGCAGAAGGACAATCTAAAAAACGCATTCTTGTGGTTCCCCAGCCCCCTTATTTACCTGACCTCAGTCCGTGTGACTTTTTCCTTTTTCCTAAACTGAAAAATGTCCTCAAAGGACGTCATTTCGGGATTTTAGAAAACATCCAAAAGAGTGTAACGGACATGCTGAAGACCATACCGGTTGAAGACTTCCAGCGCAGTGGGAACAACATCTCCATCGGTGTGTAGCTGCCCAAGGGAACTACTTTGAAGGGGATAACATTGATGTTTGAAAAAAATAAAAACTTTGGTAAATAAAAAATCAGTCTCATTACTTTTCTGCCACACCTATACTGTATATATATATACAGTATATGTGTATGTGTGTGTGTGTATGTTTATATAATAAATATACACACACATGTATGTATATAAGGATATGATCTGTGCCAATAGAAGTCAAAGAAGCCATTATAAGGCTGTAAAACAAGAATTAAACTATTACAAACATTGGTCACACTTTAGGATTACCTAAATCAACTGTTTGGAATTTCATTAAGAAGAAAGAATGCACTGATGAGTTCAACAATCATAAAGAGACTGGTAGGCCATGGAACACTTCCACTGTTGATAACAGAAGAATCTTCACTATGGTAAAGTAAAAGCCCCAAACCCCTGTCTGACAGATCAGAAACAGTCTAGAGGAGGCAGATGTGGGTGTGACCGAGACGACTTTTTGTAGAAGACTTCATGAACAGAAATACAGAGGTCACATGGCAAGATGCAAACTAGTAGTATAGATTTTGCCCTACTTTCCTTCAGGCCTGAAAAAGTCTCACGTTCTGATTTAAATTGAGTTATTTCACTAAGCCTGCCAAAAAAAAGCTGCATCTATTTGTCTAGAGAAGTGTTTTCCAACCTTTTTTTCCTCTACTGGCATTTGTAACCAAAATCATCACAAGGCACACTACTATGCTACTAACCACAAACACATATATATCTCATCTATTGTTCTGGATGGGATGTGTCAATTTTTGGTCACCTCTTCATTGTGCCTTTTAATGCCAATCATGTAGCCTTCATCTAGCTGTTCAGCAATACTAAGCCTGCCAAAAAAATGTAGCTTCATGCTAGTGTCTAGATGACTACAGCTACTATCATGCTGCTTGCATTTCTCAGAAAGATGTTTTAGATCTCAAGCTCCTGTCTTTGTCCACAATGCTTCGGTACAAACACTTTGACATAGCAAACAGGGAATGCAAAAAAGGCATTACTTACACCACACCCAGTTAGCCAACTCCGTTTGTCATAATGAGCTGGAATATCCTTGCCATTGATTACCTGCCTGCTGCTGAATTCTTAAGTCAGGTTGCTCCATTCCACACTCACTAAGCACTCCTTTACAATAGTCAAATAATTATGCTCCCTGGGTAGCAGCTTTCTGCCGAGAAACAAGATGGGGTGCTCTTCCCCCTCAAAACATTGTGAGAGCACTGCTCCTAAACTGATAGCACTAGAATCTGTTTGCAGAATAAATTCTTCAAAAAGTCAGGATTGCGTGGAACTGGGAATGATGATAAGTGGCTTTTAGGTCTGCAAAAGCTCTCTAACAGGCATCGGTCCAGACAACTCTGATTCTTTCTGCCCTTTGTCAAGTCAGTGAGGGGCGTGGCCCAATGTGCAAAATTGGGAATGAACTGCGTATAATACCCCACAAGCCCTGCCTCTGTGTTTCAGGACAAGAATATGCAAGCACCTCCCCTTTGTCCATTTGAGACTTGAGGAAACCCTTCCCCATTGAATATCCCAGATAATGGGTTTCCGTCATACCTAGCTCACACTTCTCAGGGTTTGCCATTAACCCCGCCAACTGTAAACTGTCAAGCACCACCCTAAGGTGCACAAGATGAGATTCACAGTCATTACTGAAAAAGACCACATCATCAAGATAGGTACCCAGGGACGCAGGATCTGGTCCATCATTTGCTGAAAGGTCAGTGGTGCACTATGGAGACCAAAAGGGAGTGCTGTAAATTCAAACAACCCATCTGGAGTGGCAAATGTGGTCTTCTCACTCCTCCAAGGGGACCTGCCAATAACCCTTCGTGAGGTCAAGTGGGGAGATATATGAAGCCCGCCCAAGCTTGTCCAACAGCTCGTCCCCACGTGGCATCGGGTATGCATCAAACTTGAAAACCTTATTCAAACACCTAAAATCAATACACCGAACTGTCTGACTTTGAGATGAGTACAATTGGACTTCATCATTTGCTTTTGCTTGGCCAAATAATGCCTAATTGGACCATCTGCTGGACTTCCTCATGTATTACTTTCCTTGTTGCCTCTGGCAGGCGATATGGGGCACCTGTATAGTAACACCGGGTGAAGTGACAATCTTGTGTTCTGCAGTCGTCATCCGGCCAGGTGTTGCAGAAAAGATCAAGTTCCACTTGATCAACAAAAGCATTTCTGCTTTTAGGGTGTTGGTTAAATCGTCCCCAATAAAGACCTAAGTCTGGGGGACCACTGAGGCCATGACCAGGACTTTGTGATGGTTGTGCCACTGCTTTAAAAGATTAATATGCAAAATCTGTACGAGTTCTGCCACCCGGGAATTCTGACTTTATAATTCACTGGGGACATACGCTCTTCTATCACTGCCGGTCCTTGCCATTTGACCCAAAATTTATGTGGCTCGGACGGGATCAACATCAGCACGCGATCCCCCTTTTTAAACTCACGGAGTTTACTTGTCCTTTCATAATTACGTTTTTGTGCCTCCTGCTTGCACTGCTGATGTTCCACCACAATAGAGGACAACCTGGCAATCTGCTCTTGTAATGAAATGACTCGGTCGACATACCTTCCCCCAGGGGTTGTATCGCGAGTCCCCATCCATTCTTCCCAAAAAATGTCCAACAACCTGCACAGTCTCCGGCCAAACAATAGTTCAAAAGGGCTCATCCCAATGGACGCTTCCTGGACAGCAAACAGGTGGAAAGGTACTACAGTATCCCAGGAAACTGGATCATCATGGGCTACCTGCCAAATCATCTGTTTTAGGGTTTTATTAAATCGTTCAGTCAGGCCGTTCATCATAGATGATAAACTGTGGAGTGTAACTGCTTAATTCCAAAACTTTTGCTTTGCTGTTTCAAAATGCAAGACATAAAGGTTGTGCCCTGATCAGTGAGAATCTCGCGAGGGACACCCATACGTGTGAACATATCAGAGAGCACTTTTGCGATAGTTCGGTCATCCACCCGTTGCAACACTGCTACTTCTGGGTATCTTGTGGCATAATCGATTAACACGAGCATATACTGAAAGCCACTTTTAATCCTGGGAAAAGGGCCTACAATATCTAATCCCTCCTTCTCAAAGGAGATATCTTAAAAGAGGCTTTGGTATGAGGGGTGCCCTGACGGGTCAATGACCGGAAACTATTTGACAGTCAGGACAGGTCTTACAAAATTGCTCCACATCCCAGCCCATAGCCACCCAATAAAAGCATTTTGAAATATGTTCCCTTGTCTTTTCATTGCTGAGGTGACCCCCCCAAAACGTGACTGTGAGCAATTTTTAAATCCTTCTCCCTATGCTCACTTGGTACTACTAATTATTAGATACGTCCATCACCCATAAAATCAGAAATCGCTCGATACAGAAATCCATCCTTAAGTAAAAAATGTGGTGTTTTAAAATTCGGGTCCTCTCTCTCCAGATAGTAAGATTCATTTGCAACGTGGGCTTGTCTGAATGCAAAATTCATGTTATCGGCTTATTGTAGGCTAGCAAACTCCCCCTGGATGGCAGTCTCTGCTTCCTCCATGTTTGATGCAGAATTACACTCACCTCCCACTGCTATTTTGTTTTCGTCCAGGTCCGGCATGGAAAAGTTTGCTAGCTATCCCGGGTCTTCACGGCAGACTACACAGAAGTCGCTACCAGAGTCCAACAGTGCAGAGAAATCCCATCTGGCCAATGTAATAGAGACATTAAAATTGTCCTCTTTTAACATCTTGGGGGAAAGTTGTGAGCCACATACCTTGGCCAGACCAATAGCCATTGTTTGTGCAGGTGGGAGGTGACACTCCTGAGCCAGATGTCCCTGTTGATCATAGAAGAAGTAGCTGTGTTTAGTCTACACTATGGTGTTCACTTTCTGGCATCTTGTACCCATGTTGCTGGTGACCCTGAAGGTCTGTGCTGGCTGGATCGAAATTGAGGTCAAGCCTAGAAGCCCCGTTGTTTCCAGGTGGCTTGTGCACCCTCTAGTCTGTGGGTCAGATCCAGCAGTGAGTGGATGTCAGTCTGTAGAATTTCATCACAAAGGCTCTTGTCTATCCCTGACAGGACTGCATCAGTAGCGAGCTTCTCCACAATGTGGTCAAAAGGGTCTCCGTGGATCCAGCTTTGAATTAGATCCACTAATCCCTAGATCTGTCCTCATACAGAGTGATCCAGATCAATATGCCAGAGCCAAAACTGACTCCCCTTGACCGACTCACAGCCGTGCGGAGAAGGATCTGTTGCTTTAGTTTGTCATAATCATCAAGCCTTTCAAGATGGAAATTCCATATGGCTTGGAGGGCTTCTCTGGTTAAAAACGGGGCCAAAATAGCTGCCCAGACTCCCCTGTTCCAGCACATCAATGTTGCCATATGTTCAGAGCAAAATAGGAAACACTCTGGGCCATCTGAGGGAGCTGTCTCCAGCAGCACATCTCGTGGCCATGCAAGCTTCATCTTACTCCAGGGTTTGCCGTACCTATTGGGGATCCATTAGTTCAAGAACCCCACTTCTGGTAGCATGTGACATGTGAGTCTCTATCTTGCACCCCAAAACATGAGGCTGAGTCTCAGTACCTTAGCAAAACCAGCTTTATTCAGCTTGAAACAAGAATAGCACAGTTATTTATTGTAGCAGGATCTATTACTCTCCTGTACACAGACACAGCAAACAGGCAGGGTCGTGGCCAAATATTACTGTTCCCTAAATTTAAAATGTTCCCTGCACCACCCATCGATGACAGGCACTTGCAGCATGACGCGGTCGGCTCGGATTTGCTTTTGCTGCGAGCTGCTACAGCGCTGGGAGGCTGCAGTTGCCCCGGCAACAGATAGGCTGTCTTCCACAGACGTGGTGATCATGCTTTGGGATGCTCTTCGGCGTGTTGTCCCATTAGGGGAGTCCCAAAAGACTTTAGAAACTTTACTATATATATATATATATATATATATATATATATATATATATATATATATATATATATATATATATATATATCCATTTTCCAGTCCGCTGAATCCAAACACAGGGGTCTGCCAGAGCCAATCCCAGCCAACACAGGGCACAAGGCAGGAACCAATCCTGGGCAGGGTGCCAACCCACCGCAGGACACACACAAACACCAAGCACACACTAGGGCCAATTTAGAATTGCCAATCCACCTAACCTGCATGTCTTTGGACTGTGGGAGAAAACCAGAGCACCCGAAGGAAACCCACGCAGACACAGGGAGAACATGCAAACTCCACGCAGGGAGGACCTGGGCTGCCCTATATATATATATATATATATATATATATATATATATATATATGCGACTTTTAGCTGATATTTGTGATGTGATAGTATGAAATAATACTAATGTCAAAGGAATAGCATATTGTACCTGATTATTATTGGCTGCCAAAAATATAAAAACGTATTCTTTTGTCACCCTTGCAACGAAACATTTTTTTCAAACCTTACTTTAACAGGAACTATATGGGTTAGATATTATCTGGGAGGGTCTGCCACTAAGGTTTACCATTAACAGGAGAAAGGGAGGCTAGCAAAAGTTCACCACAGCAGCACTCAACACACCATGTCTGTGTGCCACACCCCATGTTGTCGACCTCTTTTTCCCATACACAAATTTAGGGTCAGTCAAAATGAACACAGCCCGAAGTCCCCACCCAATGGAAGTCCAAAGCTCAAATAATGTGAACAATGCACCAGCCAACACGTTAAACACTAAAAGAGAGGATCAGTTGCATTCAGAAAATGTTTTTATTTTGTTTATGCTAATTATTTTGATAGGTTCCTGGTAATAGATATATAATGGTATTTGTATTTTTACATTTTCCATTCTTTAGGGTTACTACAGCTATAAATTATGATAAAGTAACTAAAGACAATATGACATTTTTACATGAATATATCCGTTTTACTAAAAAGTGAGCATGTTTATTGGACGCAGAACAGATCAGTATATCCCGCCTCAGCCCCACACCCAACTGAGAAATGAACAAAACAACAAATGAAGCCTTGACTTTCCTGGGGGCATGGATGTCGTATCCCCTTCAGAAGATGTGCACAGGGTTTAATGCATGTTGATCTGCTAAGCGCTCTGATGTGCTCATTCACGCCGTCCTGTCCGTTTTATGTTTTTGCATAATTTTCTTTGACAAATATGAAAGACACTATCAAGGCTCCAAAAAATGGTCTCTGCAGGTGCGAAGTCACAAGTTCCTCATTAACTGACATTTGGAAGCTAATACACCAACACATCCAAATCATTAAATTTATTGCAATCCGAACTTTGACAGTTTCATTAATAGCTCGTAAATACATATTGATGGTCTCTATGTATCTGAATATTTTTAAAGCTGTCAAGTTTATGCACATTGGGAGTTGCGAGAGTTCACGTTTTATCGGTTTGGGAAAACAAACATAAGAATCTCTATTTCACGGAGATTAATATACAAAAGCGTGTATCAGACGGCAGTTCATTGAAAATAAATATTTACCAACACATTCATGCGATAATTTTACAATCAATCCATACTGATGCTCGCACATAAAAATCTCACCTGCCCGCGTCACTTTTAAAAGAACTAACTCACAAACGTTTCATGTTTCTTTCCAAATGAATTTTTGGAGGAGAACTGACCGCCTATCATTTTAAAACGAGTCTGCATAAAGCACATCATATACCGTAAACGCTAAACAAATCGCCGGCAGAAGTGAAAGCGCACTCGCAGAGCAGGAAGCAAGGAAGCCACACTCTTCATCCACGGAATAGAGGGGAGGACTCCGTAGCCACGTTTCTCTTTACAGTCTGCCGTGACAATTGGATTATTTCGCGATGATGCATATGAAGAGGAGTTTCGGAGAGAAATTATTGAGCGTAAAGGGCATCAAGGATAAAATGAGATGCAGCTGTCTTTAATCAATGCAGTTTTAATGGAGTTCAGCTCTGCTTGTCAAGACCCTCTCTATTTCTCTTCTGTGGTTTTAAAATGGTCGGCTAAAGAGTACCTGTCGTCCGGGATCCTTTTACATTTATTACATGGATACTCGTATGTGCGAAATGCAAAGAACTAGTTAAACATGCTACATCACCTTATTTACAGATGACTGAAAAGCGGGATAAACAGCGGGAATAGCCGCCCTGTGTTTGGATAAAAAAATGGAACGTACAATTAGGTAAACGGCACTTTCTTCTTTTACTTTACCTCAGCATTAGTCCTTTTCTTACACGACGGCAGTGCTTGTAAAGTGAGCCCACCAAAACGTTCTTTATTTCCACGTGGCGATGAAGACTGTTTTTTAAGTTTAAGACAAAGAAAGTCTTGAATGAAATATTTTCAAAAGCAGCTCAGTAGTTCCCAACAAACAGCATGAATAACGGGACGAATTTCCTAATCGATATTGTATTACTAGAGGTTTGGTCTCTATGCTAATGAGCCAAACCATCCCCGTCTCTGACAAGCAGCCCAGGTTGATCAAACCGCGGCGGCGACAGCTCTGAGGCTGCAGCTCTGCACAGTACAAGGAATAAAGGAAACCGAAACATCATGCCGACAGTTTTATTGCCTGTGTACGCGTTCAGTTGTTTTTGCACTTCGATATACAAAGCAAGCCAAACAGGCAGGCGAAGTAAATAAATAAATAAATAAATAGATAGATAGCTTGTCTCTTTCAAAATTACTCCCAGTCTAATCCGGAAGTCTTAATTTTTTTTTTCTTCAACAAACATGGCCGCTAAATCTGACGGAGCAGCAGTATCTGTGCAGAACGTGAATCCGTCCCGGAGCCCTGATCGCCTGCACCAAGCCCACCGTCATCGTACCGAGCAGCGCTACTCCTTGCTGGACTGCTGTTGGGTGCTGTGCGCCTTGCTAGTCTTCTTCTCAGACGGTGCCACGGACCTGTGGCTGGCGGTGGACTACTACCTTAAGCGAGATTACTGGTGGTTCGGACTCACGCTGGTCTTCGTGGTAGTCCCTTCAGTGGTCGTGCAGGTGTTAAGTTTCAGGTGGTTCGTCTACGATTACTCGGATCACAATGCCCGCACGGCGGCGGCTGCTGCAGCAGCAGGAGGGGATTTTAATTTCAGCACCAAGAACAGCGACCCGCGGAGAGGTCCTGGAAGTAGCATGGGGGCAAGGGCAGTGCCCGCGACGGGCAGCAGGAGCGGTGCCCAGAGCTGCTGCCGAGTTTGTATGTGGTGTTTCCAGTCTATTGTGCATGTTCTGCAACTCGGCCAAGTCTGGAGGTAAGAAAAAATAGTTTCTTAACAATGAAATGGAGCAGTATTTAAAAAAAATAAATAAAATGATCTGCAATGGAGGAGTGTTTCTGGGTGTGAAAGGCAAATTCGTTAATTGTTAAAATTTAATAATGGGAAAATAAATACTATTGAATGAAAAATGAATTGGAAATTCAATTTAAATAATAATTTCAAATGTTTCCATTACTGACTTCTTTCCCTGAGTGCCCTAGAAGTTTTCTTAAGGATGTATTAGTATGTGATGGATGAACTACATACTTTTCAAATGCTTAGCTAACTGTCCATTAGTCGTTTAGAAGAATATTTCTGCGTACTGTTTGATATTTTTACTGTTTCAGATATTTGTGTAAAATGCTTTTAATATGTAGAATCAACTTCTTTGCAAGTTATGAAATGGTTTTTTGCAGTGTTATCTCTGCAATTAGGATTGTTGTCATTTTTGGAAAAGATATTTATGATGCCACTGTCCAACATATAATTTACAAAGATTTCATATTATTTCTTTCAACACAGGAAAGTGACATGTATTTTTGTGTTTTATCTATATCTATATATGAGGATTTTAAATAGCAGTTTTCTTAAACATTTGAAAAATGAAATAATAATGTGGACTGTGTCTGTGCCTGGGATAATGCAATGACAGTAGTTCTGCAAATGTGGGAAAATGTGCCAAATGAATGCATCTTGATTCCTAAAGGTATTATTTTGAATTCTAATGACCTAATGATCATTCTGTAGGTGCTTCATGCTAGTTCATTAGCTTATTGAACCATTCTTTCAACATGTAATACTAGTGTGCAAGAGACTGCCCTCCCTGTCAAACCTAAAGAAAGCTCTTGAACTTATGCTTCATTGAATTCTCCACTGTATTCTCCATTGATAAATTTCTGGGAATAAAGTACTTAGGATATACAAGCAGCCTGAATCTGTCAATCAGCTATTGCATTTTTAATGACTAAATGATATGTGGTAGTAGCTTATGTACTGTTTATTTTTTAGAGTCTAGTCATTTTATATATAGAAGCAACAAAATTGTAGATATTAATTGCAAAATCAGAGAGTTAATTCTATGCATAAAAAATATATAAATCTAGGTAAATGCTGAGCTTTAATTTACAACTTCTCTCACAACGTCTTTGGGAATGTATAAAATCTTAATTTCAATTTAGGAATTTTTAATTTTCCAAACCTTTTGCTTCAAAATTGTGCTGTAAACAGAACGCATTAGTAAATTTATTTTCTAAAGGAGACTCTATGCAAATCCCCTATACTGTATTAGTATTTTATCCGGAAAGTCCTTTACATATAGCAAGTATGCTTTTATTATTTAAATGAAATATTCAAGGCCACCTTGATCTTATTTAGTTTAAAATGTCATACAGATCAATGAATAATTGTGTCAGTTAAGTTTAAAAAGGGGAATGTTGATCAATAGAATTGTGTTTTTGCTTTGGGACAGCCCTAATCCTTTAGATAGATGGAATAGATAGAAAGTTTCTAATCAACATGCACTTCATGATTTTCACACTAGAGGTCAGTGAAATCAATGTGGTATTTTATGTTCTTTGACTAGAAGCATCTAATCAGACTACATAACCCTAAATACAACCTCAACAGCAGTATAAAGTGTAATGTGAAGTCAGAGTCCCATTTCATTCTTTTGGCATCTTTCATTGATTATTGTAGAATATACTAGTGATGTCCTAGTAGAAAAAAAGAAAGGAAGAGCTCTACATTACCATTACATTTCAGAAAGTCCAACCTATAAACATAGTTGTCTAGTGACTTCCTCTTCATTTTGGTGGTATTGACAAAAAGTGCAGATGCTACCATGTCATAAAGCATCTAGCTAAGGTACTGTCAATTTTGAATTGTGGCACAAGTGAATGTGAATCAGCTTCTTATTACAGAATCAAACAGTTTTCTTAAAATCTGAAGTTCAAGTGGGAATGAGGTTTAATGTGTTTTATTAAAGTAGAACAAAATGTAGATTGTTTGTTCTTTCAGTATGAGTGCCTATAGCTTGGTTTTCACTATGGCTGGGGTACAGTGTGTTACATCTTTTTAAGAATATTCAGTCCTTCAGCAAGTTGGTACTGCCTTTTGACTCAAGTGTGAGATATATTCAATCTCCGCTTTCATGAATGCTTCAAGAATTTAATATATACGCTGTTTATATTTAAATTATTTTTTTTAAGCTTTGACAGAATACTGTATTTTGTAACACATATGATATGCGATTGTTCTTAAGTAGGAATATTTCTGCAATGAATGCATACTGCTGAATATCGAGCCTAAAGACTGCCATTAAAACTTGAGGTATGTCATAATGAGTGAGGATTGTTCAGATTATTAAGAACTCGTGGGACATTGGTTTCATTATTACATTTTTGAAAGTATATTTGACATACATCAGCTTGACCGATTCTATTGCATATATTGTGTACCTTATTCTCAAAAAGACATAATTGAAGAGAAGGCAGTAATCACCACTTTTGAAGGTGTTCCCCTTTCCTAGCATCTGTTAACCTACGGAATGACTAAATGAAGTCTTTAAGCTGATAAAAGAATAAAAGAGCTTAATAAGAAAGTGTTTGCTTGTGTGTTTTCTCGTGGTACCTAAATTGAATAACTGGGATGATGCACTTCTTTTACTCTTTTCCTCCAGTAGCCAAGTGTTTTGTTCTAGGGGAACTATTTCTTACAAAAAGATGTCTTTTTTTCCCCCTATACTAAAATTCAGATCAGGGTGGTATATAACAGGGAGTAAAACCGCTTCAGACGGAAAACAGCTGCCACAAAAAACAACAAAAAAACAATTAATTTGAAACAGTGAAATATAGCATAAATTGAGCTGCTTCAATGACTAATTCAGAGACAGTCCCACTGCTGCCAATCTCATTCACTTATTTATTTATTTTTTAAAAAAGGTTAAAACTATCAAGACTAAGAATTTTTTATATGTTTATTATAAGCAGTGGTGTAATTAGTACTGTTGATTACTATAGTTAGACTCTCACACTTTTATGAATGCCTGTTTTGATAACCACTGTAAAGAATAATACACCATTTATATAGGTTTACATATACTTAAACTATATTAATATTAAGATGATTGAATACTCAAAAAGTAAAAAAATACCATATTCCGGATTACACAAATGCGACTGTCCTATGTACTGTATATAACTTTAAATAAAGCAAACATTCATTTTAGCGTTTATTTAATATTTTTTTTGAAAGACCTACACTAACTGTCATGAGCATCTTAAGCAGCTCTCAGGTCTTTACTGCTGTGATCAACTTCAAACTACTTTGATACTTCCAAAATAAGTCTTCTTGACTACGGGCTACACTGATCATTTGAATCCTTACCCACTGCAGATCACTGCTGCTTCTCTGCCAATACTTTCATTAATCTTCTTAACAGCAGCTCAAAAGGAAGAACATGAAAGTGAGGTTCTGCTTTAGACACCAAGCTGACAATAACAGAAGATGGCCATTGTTTTGGTCTGGCTGCACTCCGGTGCCTACAAAACATAATTAGGCCACTGATAGAGTAAGTGGCAGTTAAAGGAGATTGTGAATGATTGCCAGTTCCCGCCTTTTCACTGTCCTCTGGGAACATTAGGAACTTGTATATATTCTTACTAATAGCCAGCATGGAAACTGTCTTTAGAGGAAAAATGAACTGGGCGGACATGTATTACAGTTGTTGTTGTTTTATTTTGTATTTATCTATACCTAATTTGCAGAAAAATACATTTGTAATACTATATGTTTTAATATGCTGCTTCCTTTAAAGATGGAATATGTTCAAACAGGTTTTTCTAGAACATCACTGATTCCATCGTTGATGGTGCTTCCATCTATCATTGAATGAGATACAAAATTGCATCTGCTTTTATTCTTACTTCATTTCTGCATCTTCCCTTCAGTTTACTATTTCTGTCTTTACCAATATAATCAGCCTTTGCACTGTGACTCACTGGAAGTTTGTTGAACAGCATGCAGCAGCATAAAAAAATTCCAAAAGCTCACTCGGCATTTACTGGTAATAGACGTGCACCTGTTCACAGTGCTAACTAATTAGTGGTTAAATTAAATATCACAGTGTAAAAATGCAACCCCGTTTTTATGTTGAAACCTTCGCCACTCTAGGCTGCTGTAAAATCCTTGGGTGAACTGTTAAGCGATCGAGATTTATTTAAAGCCTCTGGCACTGTAATTATAGCAATGAACTGAAATCATTGATGCAAAACAAATTTTACTGTATTTCATCATACATTTTAGATAGTTATGGGGACTGCATGCATTTGACTATGAAAGCTTACCGTATCAATAGGAAGAGCTTCTTTTTTGTAAGTTATGATTTAAGCTGACTGTTCTCATACTCCCCACTGAGTACAACAGCTATTAAAATACTGATTCATATGTATTTTCTTTGGTCATCCTTTGAGCGGCAGATACTGTACATATCTCAGTTTAAGCCTCATTACTTAAAAAAAAACCAAAATATACTGAATTTTGTAAGGTGCACGAAAAGTAGGTTGGCATTTTCATTTGTGCACAGCAGGATTTATAAAGATCAAAGTCAGTGCTCAACTCCACTTAGGGAAGAGATATCTGCTAATACTGATGCCATGTGCTGCTTGTAATCAGATGCAAGTAGTCCCTGTGGTATGCAAAATGTAAAATAAAATACACCAAAATTAGGTCTGCATCAGTGGTTTCAATTCACGGCTATAATTACATTTAGTGTAAGCAACAATTATATGGGTAAGGGTTTACAGCAAGGGAGGACTGGCAATTTTCTGATTATCAATCTTTTGATTAAGGCAATGAACATTCTCTTTGAAAGATGGAGATCACAAAATACACAAGCTTTTGCAGAATGGACAAACAAACAAACTTACTGCGCAGAAGGTCGGTGAGAGGAGACATTAATAATGATTAAACTGATTTTTGGTACCTTTCTGGTACTGGTAATATTTTTAGAATCATTTGGTGGTAGCCCTTTGTTCATGTGTGTTCATTTGAGACCTTCTTGAGACATCAGAGGTGTTTTGGTAATTTAATGAGACATGCCACCAACTACAAGTCCAATGCAGTCACTTTAACGGTGAGAATTAGCACCTCTTGAACAGTTGTAATTATCAGGTATCAAGTCTTAATGGTCCATATACTAATAGTGTTTTTTACTTGTGACTTTATTCTTTTGACACCTAATGTAACTTAATTTCCCTTTAACGATTCTTTGCTGAATATTATGCATTGATGCAGTATATTTGAGTAATCGAAGCAAAAAAAATGGTAGACTATCTTCAAAATGCATTTTGTCTCATAGATTTGAAGAAACGTCTAATATTTGTGAGTTTGTGGGAAGAAGGCCTATTACTGCTGGAGTGATGACAGTGGAGAAGTTTCTATAGGGGGGAAAAAAATAATTATATATATTGTAATAAATACAGACAACAATGTCATAAAGGTTTGGGGTTGTTAGCCCCGGATACTGTAAAGAAAGGTCAAAATAATTCCACAAAATCATTAAACATAGAAGGGCGGGTAGACGGACAATTTATGGTACCGGACCGGAAATTAAAGATTGGGATGCTAGAAAAATCTTTGTGATTGATGGGTAGTTGACATCATCAAACGGGGACCAGAGGGTAGAAAAGGACCCGGAAGTGTTGCTTTTCTTTGAGTCATCCGGGCGAGATTATGGTGACGGTGCTTCGTCTGTTCTGAGGAATCAGACAGAGAGAGAGGTTAGTACCCCGCCGTTGTCCCCTGGCATGACTTGTTGCGTTGCACGTCGGGTCCTTAAGCTGCTTCCCATGCTCTCATGTGTGACATGACTCCCCTTCAGCCCAGGCCCATCGGGTCGGGCAGCCTGAACCAAGAGGTCGTGAACCCATGAGAGAGCATCAGCATTGGCTTGGAGGTTATCCCAGCGATATGTGATGGTGAACTTGTATGGCTGCAAGTCCAAAAACCGCCTAGTGACCCAAGGCTTCGAGTCCCTGTGAAGAGCCATCCATTGGAGTGCGGCATGGTCTGTCACCAGGGTGAACTCCCATCCCAACCGGTAGTACTGCAGGTATGTTACCGCCCACTTGATGGCCAGGGCTTCCAGTTCCACCGCTGCATACCCTGTCTCCTGGTCCAACAGTTTCTGGCTCAGGTAGATCATGGGGTGCTCGACACCATCGATGCTTTGGCTCAGCATGGCACCTAGACCTGTGTCCGAAGCATTGGTCTGGAGGAGAAAAGGAAGAGAAAAATCAGGAGTTCTCAAAACAGGTGCCGTTGTGTGGGCCATTTTTAAGTCACTGAATGCCTGTCAAGCTGTTCCACAGCACATGCAAAGGGGCCCTTTTCTTTGCCAAATCGGCCAAGGGGGTGGCCCTCTCAGAAACCTGATGTTCAAACTGGCGGTAGTAACTCGCTAGTCCTAAGAAGGCTTGCACTTGCTTCTTGACTATTGGACATGGCCATTCCAGGATGTCTTTTATTTTGGAACACTGTGGCTTCACCATTCCCCTTCCTATCAGATAGCCCAGATATTTGGCTTTGTTCAACTTGAAATAACATTTCCAGGGATTGATATGCAGCCCGGCTTTTGCTACCATCAGGAGGACAGAGTATACCTGCAACACATGTTCCTCCCAGGTGCCGGAAAAGATGGCAACGTCATCCAGGTAGGCGGCACAATAGGGCTGGTGGGGCCTTAGCATTCTATCTACCAGACGCTGGAAAGTTGCTGGCGCTCTGTGCAGCCCGAATGGAAGGACCTTGCATTGCCAGTGCCCACTAGGGGTGCTAAAGGCCATCTTCTCTCTTGCGGATGCCGTTAAGGGAATTTGCCAGTATCCCTTTGTCATGTCAAGAGTAGTCAGATAGCGGGCCATCCCCAGCCTCTGGCGGAGCTGATCCACTCGGGGCATAGGATAGGCATCAAACTTGGAGACTTGATTAAGACGTCTAAAGTTATTGCAGAATCTCCACAACCCATCTGGCTTAGATACGAGGATTATAGGACTGGACCAGGGGCTATGGCTTTCTTCAATGATGTCCACGTCCAACATTTGTTGCACCTCTAGCTCCACTTCAGCACGTTTCACCTCCGGGTGACGATAAAGCCGTTCCCTGACTACCACCCCCTGAGTCTGTCACGATGTCTTGATGAATCAGCGAGGTCCAGCCGGGTGCTTCACTGACCACTTTCGGGATAGACAGGATTGCACCTTAGAGCTCCTGCCGCAGGTGTGCAGTCAGATTGTGGCCATGGTTAAGTTTGGTTTTCTCCAAGAAGAGGGAAAGGGTGGGGGCGGAAGGAGGGCGTTCTTCCCTTCTTCACATTAATCTATTGGATAGATTAATGTGGTACACCCCCTCGCGCGTTCAACGATTTGGTTGACTCACCAAATAGTCCACGAACCCTTTCCTTTCTTTAACCTCATATGGGCCTTGCCAATTTGGAGTGAGAAGTGGGCACAAGCACCATTACGCTGTCTCCCGGCTGGAATTCCTGTTGTAATTCCGGGCTTGCGCTGCTTGAGCCCTGGACATTTATTTTTTTTAAGGAGGGGTTCAAATTTTCTCTAGCCAATCGCGTAACTGCGCGATATACTCTAGGATGTTAGTGGAGGGAAGTGCCTCCCTTTCCCAACCTTCTTTTAGCGCGTCTAAAATGCCCTGGGGTTGTCGTCAATATAGGAGTTCAAAAGGAGAAAACCCTGTGGAGGCTTGTGGCACCTCCCGGTAAGCGAAAAGTACTAGCAGTAAAAGTTGATCCCAGTTCCTACCGTTCACGCTGACTACCTTGTGGAGCATCTGTTTCAGGGTCTGGTTAAACCTTTCTACCAGCCCATCCGTCTGGGGATGGTAGACCGGTGTCCTGAGATGCTTAATGCAGAGTAACTTGGCGACTTCCCTGAACATATTCGAAGTAAAGGGCGTACCTTGGGCCGTAAGGACTTCTTTAGGTACGCCCACTCGGGGGGGAAAAAAGTCCTACAAGTTCCTGTGCAAAATTTTTTGAGTTAGTGGCTCGCAGGGGAACCTTTTCAGGATATTGAGTTGCATAGTTGACCATAACCAATAAATATTTACGGCCTTGTGTCGAAGGTTCTAGGGCTCCTATCAGATCGACACCAATCCTCTCAAAGGGCGCGTCTACAAGGAGAATCAGGACGAGAGGAGCGCGATCCCTCCAGGGTCAAGACTGACAGAAACGTCGGACCTCCTCATTGATCCCGGGCCAATAAAACTGGAGCTTCACTCTCTCCAATGTTTTCTCGGCCCCAAGGTGGGCGCCTAGGAGGTGGGCATGAGCTAGTTTGCGTACCTCCCACCAGTAGTCTGCAGGGCTAACAACAACTTCTGCACCTCACCTTTGTGTTCTGCAACTCGATGTAGCAACACATTTTCCAAAACAAAGTAGGGTCCCGGTGGAGTGGAATCAGCTGACGATATGCTGTCTATGGACACAAAATGGCATTCTGGGCAAAGTTCAGGGAATCATCATTCACTGTTCTCTTTTACAGGACACTGGCGTGGACCGAAACTGATATTCCACACCGACGGGTGGGTCGGGAACTTGGTTGGGGGTAGCACCACTCCGGCCTGGAACCTCCTCTGGTTGTACTTCCGGGGTAAGGTCGGTAGCCAAAAAAGGCTCCCCCGGACCATCCACGTCATCAGTAGTTGCTGAGGAGCACGGCGTGGGAGCAGATGGGAGGACCCCTTGCCCTTCCATAGTCGGACCCAGCTTAAGTTTCGGAGTGGTGACAGCTCTACCGCGGTTACTTTCTGACCAGTCTTGTCCCAGTATAACCAGAAAGGGGGGCTCGGGCAGCACAGCAGCGAGCAGTTCTCTAGGATTCCCATCGAGTTACGCTCGTTCTTTGAGACACCCCTGGTTGCGGTAGAATATAATGGTTCAAACCATTGTTCCCAGAGTCGAACAATGCCACCACCAAGTGTCCATTTATTAGCACCACTCCCGTATTGGTGACTGCCAGAGGATTGGATAGAGCACAGTACCTATAGGCTCGAGCTTGAGGGGACAGGTGTTGAGGATATGTCCCACCTCAATGCACTTGAAACAGCGTGGCGGGGCAGGCACCCTGTTCCTCGGCTTAGCCGGAACCTCCACAACGCGACAGGTGGGTTCCAGGATGGCCTTACATCCCTGTCGGACCCCGCGAGCAGGCTTCTCAGACTCCCCAAGATGGGCTACCACCAGTTGGCACTCTACAGCCTCCAAAAGGCTGTTCATATCCTTAAATGGATGCCTCCTGACCTGCTGGGCTTCGTAGTCCAGCATGGCTTGAACTAATGCCTCGCAGGCCACCTGCTTGACCACCTGGTGAGCCTGGGTGACATCTGACCTTAGCCAGCATCCGATCTTGCCCCTAGAACTTGAAGGCCTGGGCTCTAGCCAGGCTGCCAGGGTCAAATCTCCACTGCTGCCATTCCCTCGCCTGCTGGCTGGAGGTTACGCTGTAGCGTTCACAGATTTCGGCCTTGAGGAGGTCATATCGGGCAGCTTCCTCCTCGGGAAGGTCATGATAGGCCTTCTGCGCCGGGCCCTTCAAATACAGTGCCAAAATGGACGCCCACTCCACCCGCGGCCACTGATTTCGAATGGCCATCCTCTCAAAGATCGAGAGATATGACTCTATGTTGTCCACCTCTGAAAGAGGAACAATAGGAGAAGGTGGAGGCTGTGCGGGCTCCGGCTTTACCGTCTCCACTGCCATCAGCCGTCTCTTGGTTTCTGCGAGCTCCGCCTTCATGGCTGCTTGGTCCACTTTGAGCACCTGGAGCTCGTTGGCCATCGTTGTGAGCATGCTATTTAGGTCCTGCCCTTCCGATATCTTTCTTGGGCCTAGATCCTGCCAGCTATGCCACTGTAATAAATGCAGACAATGTCATAAAGGTTTGGGGTTGTTAGCCCCATATACTGTAAAGAAAGGTCAAAATAATTCCACAAAATCATTAGACATAGAAGGGTGGGTAGACGGACAATTTGTGGAGTCGGACCGGAAATTAAACAGTGGGATGCTGGGAAAATCGTGGTGATGGATGGGTAGTTGACATCATCAAATGGGAACCAGAGGGTAGAAAGGGACCCGGAAATGTTGCGATTCTTTGAGTCGTCCAGGCGAGTTTATGGCAGCGGTGTTTCGTCTTTTCTGAGGAAATAGAGAGAGAGAGAGAGAGTGGTACCCCGCCGTTGTCCCCTGGCACGACTTGTCGCGTTGTACGTCGGGTTCTTATGCTGCCCCCCATGCACTTGTGCGTGACAATATACATATATATATATTGTGGTAGATAGGGGGCACTCTCGCTCCCTTGAACCCCTGTAAACGACTCCAAACACCAGGTAAAAGTCCTCAAATCGACTTTATTCAATTGCCACAGTGTACAAAGCAGACTCTCTTCCACAATACTCATATAAATCACTAATGCTAACAATAATCACTAATACTAACAATAATCACAAATACTACAATCCTCCAGCTCCCAGACACGTTGCCACCCTTCCACCCAGCTCAGCTGTGGGGAGCTCCCACAGTCCTTTTATATTCCCTGACCTGGAAGTGTTCTCAATCCCCAGTCCATGTGATCCTCAATCACTTCCGGGTCAGGTAAAAGTTCTTTTCTTCACCCCGGAAGCCCGTCGCTCTTCCTATGACGAACGTCCGGGTCATAGGGCACAAATGAGTCCTCAGTCCTCCCTGTAGCACCCTCTTGCAGTCCCTAAGGTTTCCAGCAGGGCTGAGGATAAAAACTACAGCATCCATGATTTGGGGCACCTCCATACTGCAGGGAGGGCTCCATCTGGCGGCCTGGGGGTATTGGCCGGGATGACAAGCCAGCCACATCTCACAATATACTGTATATAATATACTAAGGAGTTCCCCCTGGCAGGTGCTAAGTACCAGCCACTTTGCGTCTCTGCCACTCGCGTTGTGAATAGGGGGGCTTAACGCACCACAAGAAGACATGGCCGCTCCTCCGAAACTGATGCAATGGGAAACAAATATAGGTTTTTTCTTTTTTTTTACCTTCTCTTTGCTTAATCAGCTGCTGGCTTGGATCTGCATTTCACATGGCGCTTTAAACATTTGAAAGCCTATACAGCAGCTGCTTACTCTTTTTTAAATATTTTGGCACAAAGTCTTGTCTCGCGGTTCATGAGTTCTTGATATTTTTTAGTTTAGAATTTAAAAATGAAATACGAATTTGTAAATCTAACAACATCACATTAAAGTTTGATAAATTTTGAAAAGAATGATACCAAATATATATATATATATACTGTATGTAGGTTTTATAATGAGCCCAATTTAAAGCATGACATAAACATGTTACATAAAATCGTTGCACAAACACTATATATTACATATATATTCAGTATATATACACTATATATATATATATATGTATATACTTAAATTCATACATAATAATATATATTATGCTACAAAAGTTGCCAGGATCAAGTTTATTCTGTGATCCTCCTCCTTTACAGTCTAATCAGTACTATTCCACATCTGCAGAACCTAGTTACGCAATTCCACAGTAAATATGCTTTTCATAAAGTCTTCATACAGCTACATGCAGATACCTCAAATGATCAAAGTGAACATTTGCTCCAATCTCAGTGGATAAATAGGTTTTATAATATATCATGACGTGAATCGCTTCAATTGGAATTGGTCTGCTCTCACTGAAAATCATAGCCGCATTATCAATTATGGTAAGAGTAAACTAAAATGGTAGATTTTATCACAGCTGGAAACAAAAGAAAAGTGTTAAAGGTAACCTTTTATGCCAAATCTCACTTTCCTTAGGTGAGAAATACATGAAATACATTTCTGGCAGTGAAATATTATTTGCTTTTCTTTATGTCATAGAACACAGAGTAACATTGAGTATGCATGAAGTGAGCCATTTGAATATTGCTTTCACTGTCAACATTACTCTTAAAGGTCAAATATTAAATGGAAAAATCTTTGTTCATAACTCAATATATAACAAAAAAAAATTTGCTTCTGTTTAAGAGCATGATGAATTGAATCTGACTGACTTGGGCTGGAAGCAAACAGTTTTAACTCCAATAAGAATCAATAGTTTGAAAGATGCAACAAATCCAAAAATAATGCATTTTTTGAGAAACTTGTGTGATAAGTGTAAAGAGCAGTGCACATCTCCCTGCAAAGTGATTGTAAAGAGATGTCTTTGCTCATGTGATGGTTTGATTGGCAAGCTGGACAGCATTCTTTCCTGTCCTGTTTTAAAGTTGCAGTTCCTTCTATAACGTGTTCTTTTCAGATTTCTTCATTGAATTTAAACTTTGTCTACTAGGTAATCATGGAAATTTACAAAATGAATGAAGAAAATTAATACAATTATCATGCTGCATTTGTGCATTATGATCTGTCTTATATGTATATTTTGCTAAAAGATAATGTGCTTCTGCACTCTATAGAATTCTCATTCTCTTTTTAGTGTGAGAAAAACCATTTTCCTAGGATGGTTCATTTTTCCTTGTAAGCTGGCAACCAGTTCGAAGGACAAGGTGGGCTTATCAATATGTCTGGTGGGTAAATCTGAAATAACAGAGTGGGTTCTTCTAGAAACTGAAAGAAGGCTGGCTTCCTTTTGATTTTGCTTTCTTCTGGTATCCAATAGACTTAACTCGGGCACAGCTGGTGCAGTTGCCATTTGGGTATTTAAGCTATTAATACAAACTTAAAGTAGTTGTAAGACTACAGATTTGCATGGCATTCTTATTTTTTAGAGGTCGTGGTACCTTCATACATACCTTTATATCTTGTATTTTCACTTGTTTTGGGAGCATTGAAACATTGTCTGCTTATCTGTATGAGTCCATTTCTGTCAGTGCAGAGCGGGTGCCTTCTAGTCTTTCTGTTTGTTCATCATTCTTCCCACTCACAGTTCTGGTTCAGAAGGTCTCCCTTGAAGGGTGCTGGGTTTATCAACATGTCTAGATGCAGGGCTCATGGCACATTTCACATTTTCCGACAGGGTTTCAACTAAGGAGTTTATTGGATGGAAAGTTTATACATAAAATGTTCTATAAATCTTTTTTTTTTCTTCAAGATTCCAAATGTATATTGAGTAACACAGCTATGAATAGTTGGAGAGAGTCCAAAAAATGTAAATAAATAAAAAAGCCATTCTAAAGGAAGCAGCTCAGTGAAAATTCTTTTGGTGCTTTTTTGTTTCTGTATAACCACTGACAAAAAATGCATAGGCTTTTAAATCAAAAATGCATTAGTATTGATTTATATCTCAGGAATACACTTCCAAGTGCAGCATATGAAAAGCAAGGAGGGAAGTTTATGTGGCAAATGTGTCCTAGCTGCCAAATGTTGATCATTCAAGAACACAAAAAGTACAAATGTTACTAAATGAAGAATTAATCTGTATTATCGCCAATATTTTTTTCTGTCTCTCTATATACAATTCATATATACATTTTTGTCACGGGTGTGTATACAGTAGATGTGTATATACAGTAATATGCAGTATACACTTAGTGGCCAGTTTATTAGGTACCGGGTAAGAAGTTCTCTTGCCTACAGAACAGCATGAAGCATGGAGTTAACAAGATGCTGGAACAAATCCTCACATATTGTAATCCATGTTGATTTCATAGCATCACGTGGTTCCTGCAGACTGTTCATCTGCTACCAATTCTTGTTTCAAACTTCCCATTTCACCCTGTCCCAAAGTTGCTCTTTTGGATTGAAATTAGGGGTCTGTGCAGATGATTACAGTAACCGGAAGTAATAGTAATGTTCAGGAAACCATTTCATGATTACTTTGCTAGAAATATCCATTTCAAAAGGGTAGACTTGTGTATGTAATAGGATGTGCATGGTGTGCTAAAATTCAGATGGTGCATAGTTGGTACTAAGACAGGCTAATAAGTGCCAGGAAAACACACCAGACTCATTTACCCTACCATTAGCTTCTTACATTGTTGACAAGCTTCAGAATGCGTCCATTGATTCATGCTGCCAAATTCTGATCCTACCATCTGCATGTTAAGATTAAGATAGGACTTCGTGTGTCCCCAGGGAGAAATTTGGCTTTTCGCAGAAGCTCTGTTAATAAATGCATACAAAGATAAACAGATAACTAAATATATATATGTACACACACACACACACACTGTGGTCTGAACACACACCAGAATGACTGAAAACGAAGAAAATGTTAAAAGAAAGAAAACATCTGACTTGGCAGTCACAGTTACAGTGTGGCAATATAAAGGTGTTTTACTTTTGGTATGAAGGAGCTCCAGTAGTGTTTCTTGACACATTTCTGCTAAATCATTTGTAGGCTGAAAGTCCTCAGTGTTAATGAGTGTCAGAGAATGTGCAGCTTGTTCATAATGGCCCTCAGTTTTGTTTTAATTCTGTCCTTCACTACTACCTCCAGGGGGTCCAGAGTGCATTCCATAACACGCCCTTTTAATAAGCTTGTTGATTTGGTTGGCATCTCTTGAAACAATTTTTTTCAGACCAACACACCACAGAATATAAAACTACACTGTCCATCACAGTTGTAGAAGATGTGAAGAATGTTACTTTCCGCTTTAAAGAAACTCCAAGACTAGTCCAGCCTGACATGTCAATAATTTCTTCTGCAAGTGTTCAGTTGTCAGATATTTGTGCTTTCCTTTTTTTTTTTTTTTTTTTTTGCTAACAGGAGTGGAGCCCAATGTGGTCTTCTGGTATTTCTGTCAGATATATTGTGTATTCAGAAATGTTCTTCTACACACTATTGCAAAACAATGTTAGCTGAGTATTTGTGGCCTCTTGTCACTTTGAATAAAACTGGCCATTCTCCCCTAATCCCTGTCATTAAGTAAGGTGTTTTTTCCCCCACAGAGCTTCCACTCAATGGATGCTGTAGTGATTTATAATCCCAAGAGGGCAGCCATTTCTGAGAGGCTGAAACTGCTACATTTTGCTCTGACAATCATTCCATTGTCAGAGTCACTTAGATCAAACTTCTAGCCCACTCAAATATTTGGGTAAACAGTCACTAAATCTACTGACTTTGTCTTCAAGCATATAATATTTACAGTATATATTGAGCTGCTGACACATAATTGCTTGAAGAAGCAAGCTATTTGTGTTAATGCATATATAATAGTATTTTAATGTAATTCTTTTTATTAGTTGTTTATAGTGCACTGCAGGTTTTGCTGTATAAATAAATCATAAAAACAGCATGGCGGTATAGTGAGATCTCTGGAGTCTTTGTTTCAGATCATAGCCTGGGTTTTACGAGTCTACTTATTCTCCCAGTATACATCTGTGTTTTCTCTGCGTATTCCAGTTTCCCCTCACGTGTCTTTGTCATGCTTGTTAGTTTATGTGTCTTCTCCATTGGATGTTTCTTTTGTCAGTAGCCGATTACTGCATTGTATGCTTTACTGCTGGAGAAGCCACTGGCCCTCCAAAGCTCTCAAATTAAACTAACCATTTAGAAAATGGATACATGAACACAGTAAGTAATGGTTCTGTTTAGTTTTGTTAAATGTTTGATATGCTCCCAGTGGTTTGGTTACCAAAATAAAAGGTGTGAGTTTTCACTCCCATCTTTTTAAACTCACCTGGACATTTTTGTAAGGCTTCATCCATCTTGACATTCAGTTAAGGATATTCAATTGCTGCTTTTTTAATTCATGAGCTGCTGTTAGCCATATTGTTCACTAAATGTTTACTTGCTTAATATTAATTTACTCTGCTCTCTTCAGGAGCTTTACCCATGATTTATTAATTTATCCTGAACTGGTTGTTGTAATACCATCTTTGTGGCTTTATACTCAAAGTCTGTTTGATTTGTGTAGGCCTGTTGATACTTGCTGTTTTAAATTAATTTGGAATTTTTCTTTTTTTTTTTCTCTCTTTCTGGTGCAGTGTTTTTTGTTTTTATTTTACCACTTGGCGTATGTATTATATGCTGTAATATATCTTTGTAGCTTTCTGGCGGTACTTGCTTGTAGTTGTGCTACATGTCTATTGCACACTTACGGATTGATTTGAAAAGCAGTTCCAGTGTAGAAAATACTATTTATAAAAGTGAAGCTTACCCCAGGAAAAGCATTTTTGAGGATACGAGGGAAAAAAAGAGCTTCACAATTTCTGTGTACAAGCTGCATATTTATATCTCTGTCTCACCCAGTCCAGTTCAGGGTTGTGAGGGACTGAAGCCCATACCCTCAGCAACATTTACAGTCTGAATAAGAATCATGAATGGGGCACCAAACCATCCTCGGTCCCCTTACTCATTCTCAATGGACCCGTTTAGAGCCGTCAGTTATCTTTACAAGGACATATTTGAGGATACGAAAGAACAACCAGAAGATATGATGAAAAATTCATGCTGTCATGGTGAGAATGTCCAGACTCCACACAGACGTTTGACAGGGCCAGGATTCGATCTCATGACTCTGAAGCTGTAAAGCAGAAGTAAGCTTACAAACAATGTTTTCACCACATTGTGTTAGGGTTTTGGTTAATTGCGAGCATGCTAGCTAATATCTTACTGCGTTGACCACTTGTGGCGATTACTGAAATGTCCTGCAGGTATTGGATGCTTTATGGTTGGTACAATGTGAGAAACAACCCTGGATGGGGCACCAGACCATCACAGCTTCCTTGGACACTCAACCATTCACAATAGGGCCTATCTATAGTTGTCGGTTATCCTTACAAGTATGTTTATGGGAATTTAGGTGAAAAAACAGAAGACATGTTGAAAAATTCATACCATTAATGAGAGAATGTCCAAACTTCACACAGACAGTGACAGGGCCAGGATTTGATCTCATGACTCTTGAGGTGTGAAGTTGAACTAAATCTTGCAAAAAATAATGGTAACGGTAGGGTTTTAGTTAATGGAGAGCACTCCAGTAAATGTCTTACTTCAGTGTCCACGTATGGCCATTTGTGATATTTAGGGCATTTAGTTTATGCTTTGAAGTGAAGACGAGTTGTTTTTTTTTGTTTACAGAAGGAAATATGAAGCTAATTGCAAGGTGAGGTTTTGAAACAAATACATCCAGTCACTTATCCCATGATGGCAGGAGATACTTAGGTCAATTATATTTAATATAGACAAATGAGGTAGATGAACTCAAATGTGTTCTCTTTGGGTGGTCTCAAGAGTAACACAGCAGTTATACTATAAAATAAAAGCATATACAGAAATTTATGAACTCAAACTAACTATTATTGCCCTGTTCATAATGAATGCTTTCCTGAAATGCTTCACATTTAAGTTGATTATTTATTCAGTTACTACCCAGGAGGGATTAGTGACTTGATCAAGGCCACAAAGTGAGTAAATGGGAGATGTTGCACCATTAAGCATATCTTTTGCTATAAGCCATTAGAATGAATTGACTTAAAGAAAAACAAAATCTCCCTACCATCCACTATAACAATGTGAAAATCTTGTCATTGTAAGATATTCTACCACACGATTTTAAGTAGAATTAAACCCATTTTGATTTGCTGGTTAATATAGTGTATGCTGTCTGTGACCACCCCAGGTTGTGCCGAGTTTGTTCAAGCGCCTTTGATCGATTTTCTTTAGGCATTATCCCCATCTTTCATCCTATAGATGTGTTTTTTTTTAAGATTAATTGCCAACTCTAAATTTGTCCAGTGAGTATGTCTGATAGGATACTCTTTTTGCTAATATTATTTATGTTGTTATTGTCACTGTCAGGGTGGATCAAACATTTTAGTTTTTTTAGTCAACTTAGTTTTTTTGGGTCAGAGAATTAATTTCTGATTTTTATTTTTAGACAAACCCATTCACTGGCGACTTGCATAATTTTATGTAGTGTTTTTGCCACCCATTTCAGTCCATTATGGCAGCCACTATTAACCATCATTAGAACGAGTATTATTGTGGGGCGTGTATTCTTAGTTCGTGAGCTTATTAATTGATAGTGAGAGTGTAAAGGTCGGCTGAAGGTTCAGGTCTTTCTCTGAACTACACATTCAAAACCCTAAATAAGTCTTTGCTGAACCTTTTTTTTATTGTTCTTTTGTTATAGACCTTTGCTAGTTGGACACTTTGCTTTGTATTTTTTGATCTCTTAGTTTTGATATTTTTCTGGATTACATTCATCTCCCAGTTTTCCCATTAAATTATTTTTTGTTAGTTTTCTGGCAGAGCAATGTCTATATACTGTACACACAATGACAGACAAGCATTGATGACTTTCTGTCTTACCCATAATATTCCAGGCGTTCTGTTGATTCTGTACAACACTAAAATATGCAAAGAAAGTAGAGAAAATAGATAGATGGATACAGGCATTAAACAATAGCCTTCTAAAGCTGACTCTGCAATGATTCTTTGATTCATTGGAGAATTCACACTTTTAAAATGAAATATTGCATTGAAATCAGATTTAGCTGAAAGTATACCACAAAATAGTATTACTAATAATGAAAAATGTGAGTAGGCTTTCCCATACTGCATTTATTAACTTGTGCCCTTGGAATTGTTCACTGTACTTCATTAAGAATTTAGTCTTTCTTTTTGTCCCAGTTTCCTCTCTTAATGATTTTTAGCCGAATGGCTATTGTAGTTTCTTTTTCATCCTCCCAGCAGTGTAATATGCTTCCTTTCCATTCAACAACATCTACAGCAATAGATCTGGACAACTGTGAGAAGGCCTCCGGGGTCAAGTAATCTCCTCTCTAACTTCCTTATCTTTCCATAGTGAAGAAAATGCTCTATAAAATTAGATTGATGGTGGCATGTTACTATCAAATCAGGGACACATGACTCTCTGAAAGAAACAAATTGGGAGTTGCTTTTTCATTTAGAGGTGAGCTGATAAATGAATTTCGACTACTTTCTCCTCTGTTCAAGGCACCTGCAGTGAAGTGTATTGTGGATGATTACTAGGCCAGCCTAACCCAAATTAAAGTTATTGTAACTTAGTGTTTGGAGGCTAGAAGTCGCAACTGGATACTGATCTCTGGAAATAAGTGCCATTCTAAAAAGCTGATTTCGATGTGTTAGTCATCATATTTGGTGGTATTGCAGTATCTACTAATCAGACATAATTCCCTTTAAAGTTTGACTTCCAAAGTTGTGAATAGTACAAAGGAGCAAGGTGACAAAAGTTGAAGGCTGCCTTAAGTGGCATTTATGAGAGTTTGTTGGCGAAGGGGCACCATTGGAATCTGTTCCTGTAGTGCAGCATATCAGCACTTTTATTTCTTAGCTCTATTACCCTTTTCCAGCTGTAAGCTATATTTAATTTATGGGCAGTGACTGTACACTTCTTACACTTGATCCTGGCCACAGCAGCTATACAGTTTCAGTGTATGCTGGACTATGTAATGTGAATTCCATGAAGGTGTATGTCATGATAAGGAAAATATACTGAAAGTCTCCAGAATTCTTAGAGTTTATATGTATGGTTTTCTTGCAGTTTTGCTATAGTGTTTTGCACTTGCTCTGTAAGGTTGAACTAATCGTACAATGTAATATTTATAAGTGCATTACGTTGAATCTCTCTGTCTGTGTGGCACAGTTTGTAATTGCAAAACCCTGACTGTTCAAGTCATGCATTTTATATCATTAGATCATCCGGCCATAAACAGAAAACCTACATTGCATATAATAAAAGAAATTCTGGCCGAATATTGTCTCTAGGAGAAAGAAAAAATAGAAACAACCTAATGATGATTAAGAAGTCCTGAATCTCTTATTTTAAATGCAATGAGGGTGATTTGGAAATCTAAATTAAAGTGAGTGGGATTTTGAGAGTTCAAACTGGTTTCGAGTATCTTTGGTGAATTGTTTAAATTAATTTAAATGACTAATCAAGGGCTGTGCTTCATCTTTGAAAAGAAACCTCAAGTTTGTAACAAATACAGACTTTAGTGGTGGCTACTTTCTTATTACCGGTACCTATTTAGGTTATATTAGTGGGAGTTTAGGTGGGTTAAATGGAAGGAAACTAACAACCAATTAAGCTTCTTCTGTTTAAAACTGCATAGTCATCACCACATACACTCACCTAAAGGATTATTAGGAACACCATACTAATACGGTGTTTGACCCCCTTTCACCTTCAGAACTGCCTTAATTCTACGTGGCATTGATTCAACAAGGTGCTGAAAGCATTCTTTAGAAATGTTGGCCCATATTGATAGGATAGCATCTTGCAGTTGATGGAGATTTGTGGGATGCACATCCAGGGCACAAAGCTCCCGTTCCACCACATCCCAAAGATGCTCTATTGGGTTGAGATCTGGTGACTGTGGGGGCCATTTTAGTACAGTGAACTCATTGTCATGTTCAAGAAACCAATTTGAAATGATTCGAGCTTTGTGACATGGTGCATTATCCTGCTGGAAGTAGCCATCAGAGGATGGGTACATGGTGGTCATGAAGGGATGGACATGGTCAGAAACAATGCTCAGTTAGCCCGTGGCATTTAAATGATGCCCAATTGGCACTAAGGGGCCTAAAGTGTGCCAAGAAAACATCCCCCACACCATTACACCACCACCACCACCACCAGCCTGCACAGTGGTAACAAGGCATGATGGATCCATGTTCTCATTCTGTTTATGCCAAATTCTGACTCTACCATTTGAATGTCTCAACAGAAATCGAGCCTCATCAGACCAGGCAACATTTTTCCAGTCTTCAACTGTCCAATTTTGGTGAGCTCATGCAAATTGTAGCCTCTTTTTCCTATTTGTAGTGGAGATGAGTGGTACCCGGTGGGGTCTTCTGCTGTTGTAGCCCATCCGCCTCAAGGTTGTGCGTGTTGTGGCTTCACAAATGCTTTGCTGCATACCTCGGTTGTAACGAGTGGTAATTTCAGTCAAAGTTGCTCTTCTATCAGCTTGAATCAGTTGGCCCATTCTCCTCTGACCTCTAGCATCAACAAGGCATTTTCGCCCACAGGACTGCCGCATACTGGATGTTTTCCCCTTTTCACACCATTCTTTGTAAACCCTAGAAATGGTTGTGCGTGAAAATCCCAGTAACTGAGCAGATTGTGAAATACTCAGACCGGCCCGTCTGGCACCAACAACCATGCCACGCTCAAAATTGCTTAAATCACCTTTCTTTCCCATTCTGACATTCAGTTTGGAGTTCAGGAGATTGTCTTGACCAGGACCACACCCCTAAATGCATTGAAGCAACTGCCATGGGATTGGTTGATTAGATAATTGCATTAACGAGAAATTGAACAGGTGTTCCTTATAATCCTTTAGGTGAGTGTATGTCTGAATTTTCTATGATTTTTCCTGCAGCTTCATTATTACCAATTAAGTAGGCGACCCTTCCAATGGTGCTATTCCCTTTAGTGAAGTAGAACTTTTCTTTAAAATAACCAAATGTGCAAACATTCCTTCCACACTTAACCCCAGTGAATAACTGAAGGGTAAACTGAACCTTTGAACATTTAACACATCTATGACAGACAGAGGACTAGCATGTTAAGCAGCAGCAGCGATGTTGTTGTTATGTAGAGTGTCAGACCACACAGTGATTAGGGGAGCAACTTCTTTTGGGAAACCTGGCCTGACCATTGTCTGTGTGCAGGAGTTTGTCTGTTCTCCCTATAGCTAGGTGTACATTTACATGCTCATACAAAACCGAGATAAAATGAGGAACCTGGTTAAAGCAGAAACCTGCTTTCTTAAAAAATCCTGTTTATGGCGATCTCCCTTAGCAAAACACTCCATCATCAAACTGTGCAAAGCTGCAAAACAAGCACGGAGCCTGTGTCTCCTGTCAGTGGGCTGCTGCGTTCAGCACTGTATGTTCATATCATCAACATAAAATTAGAACAAAATTAGAACAGGATAACCTAACCGAACACGGACATGCACAGGCTAACAAGTGCAATAGACATGCGCAGATTATATAATCCTTAAGTGCAGTGTGGTCAAGGGTTCAGGAGTATGTGTGAGTTAACCCAGTTATTCAGAGGCCAATATTCAGATTTCTCTAACTGGAGTAAGGGTATGCGTAACATTTCTGAAACCGGGTTTCTGTGAATAAATGGATTAAGAAAGAACATGTAAATGGACTCTGTGCTGGTCTTGTGGATTCTCCGGTTTTTACTCTCGTATCCCAAAGAAACATAATTTAATTTAACTGCCAAATCTAAACTAGCCCCATATGACTGAGCCAATATTTCTGCATGACTGTGCTTTTTTATGCACTGGTAGGGAGGTAAACACTAAATTACATTCCTTTGCCTAAATTACAAATAAAGACATACAAAATATTTATCAAGTTATATGTAAAATCTCACATCACAACAGGTGCACTGGCAATTCTGAATTGTCCCTAGTGTGTGCTTGGTGTGTGGGTGTGTGTGTGTGTGTGCCCTGAGGTGGGTTGGCGCCCTGCCCAGGGTTTGTTTCCTGCCTTGCGTCCTGTGTTGGCTGGGATTGGCCAAAACCCGTGACCCTGTAGTTAGGATATAGCGGGTTGGATAATGGATGGATGGATAATTCAGGAAGTGGATGAAGTTTTATTGGCCTATAAAATAATTAATAAAAATATAATTTGTTACTCAAGATATCAGCTTCATGTTAACATAGCATTGTTGAACATACTTCATCCAAGTCAGAGTCATGGAGAGCCAGAGTCTGTCCGTGCAGGACCAGTGTGCACAGCAGGAGATAGCCCTGGATAGGACACTGTTACATCACAGTACACCACACACTGGAAAGTCTTTAATATGAGAACACTTTGCCAGAATTTTGTAACTATTCATTCAATACTGCATTTTTTTAAAATCACCTATTCCAGTTTAGACCTAGAATGTTATTGTTGGAGCCATCCTCAGATGGGATGCAAGCTCATTCATTCACACATCCAGCTCACTCATATTAGGTCAACTTAAGTGCCAGAAGGCCTAATCCTCCACAGCTTTGAATTTTTTTTTTTTGGCAGCAGCGTCAACCTTTGTGCTAACCTGTTGCCATAATGTATATTTGTGATGTCAGACCTAATGTTTGCTTTCTGCACATTCTATTGGTTAGCACACAGTTTCTCATCTAAACAAGTAGCTGAATAAAACTAGATTCTAGTCCTCTTTCATACTACATTATATGTTTTGTGCTGATTTCTATGTGGTTATACATTTAAAGTAAAAGTTCATCGCAAGTTTCAAACAGAAGAGAGAAATCTATCCCCAATATCGTTAAATTTCAACTTGTTTTCTTGTCGTTTTTTTGGAAATCTTCCAAAAGGACTTTCTCCTATTTAAAAAGTAATAAAACAGTGTAAAGTAAGTTAACCGACTCCCAATCATAACACATATTATAATCATATTAACACTAAATGTGTTAGAGAATCTTAAAGACTATTGCTCCCTGTCAATTAACATAGATGTGTCTTAAACAAGATGTCCGTCTATACATGGAAAAGCGTAATAAAACTGTAATTTCATTAAAAAGTGGTGCTCTCACTTGCACCACTGAAGAGACAACCCTTTAATGTGCAACACAAATGTGCGCATAACCTTTACAGAACTAAGCTCCACTCTTGCAGCACTAGGTGGTCTGATGAAAAAGCAATTTGAAAGCATTTGTTTATTGAATAGGGAGTGGGAGGTATTTGCACATGCATGATTCTGATTATCTATTTATAGAGGGAATTCTTTGCCTTTCAACATATTATAAGTGCAAATACCTAAAAGGTCAATTCTCCCGTGGCTTTTTTCCCCAAGCTGTGCAGTTACTATGGCACAAGTGAGTGATTTGAAAATGTCATCCATACATGCTTTTCTGCCCCTTAGTGTACGAGAGATGTGAACATGACTGATAAGAAAAATGCACATGTAGAACAGATTCTTGTGTAGGTTAGTTACATCCTGATGGTTTGTATTTCTAAAGGCATTCTTTGTGTTTTCATTCCTAATGCTTAAGCCTGCATTACACGGTACGTTTATCTTTCTGAGCTTTCCTGTAAGTCCTGTTTATTGTGTGTATATTGAGGTGCAGAGTGAAACTTTTCATGATTTTTGCTAAAAGTAAAGTACATCTGAAATGCATTTTGAAATATATGCATTTCCAATAGTATTGTAAATATTTCTGTTTATTATACTTTGCATACCGAATAATTTCACATACTGTAATATTTTCACATAATAAAGATCCATCATTTTTCAGACTGGCTTAATCCAATCATTTAGTTGTTAGAGGCAGGGATCTGTCTGACAATGTCAGTTGTGGGAAAGGAAATTGACCTTGACTGAGCTAATTCTCCATCACAGGGGATACCCACACACACCCACATTTTTATTTCATTCAGACAAACCCAGTTTAGAATCACTATTCTTTGTGTTGAGGAAGAAAATTCATAATTCAGTGACGAAGCGAGGAAATAGTCCTACCCTGGACAATAGTTCATTGCAGAGCCCACTCACACACGCACACTCACACGCATACCCACACACATTCAAACAAGACTAAATTGAACTAATCAATTAACTTACAATGCCCATCTTTGGAGATGTGGAAGGAATACTAGAGTAGCAGTGACTTTTCATGGATTGAACTTGGTCTATAGGTTTTGTGCAGCAGAAGTGATAATCTTTCTGTAGGCATGCTGTCTCAAGAGAGACAATAGTTAGTGCACTGTAGTTTGATCATTTAGGAGTTGAGCCACAGCACTTATTATGACTGTATAGTAAGATTTTTTTTTTTAAATGTCAGAACTTGTTGCACAGAATACAGATAAAAGTGGGGTTAGTCTGTGTTGTTGCTTAGGCAGCCTTGTGATATCTTCATTTTCTTTTCTGGGCCCATAGTCTGCTTTTCCTGTCCTAAAATTCTCACCGCACTTGCACTGATGGCCTGCCTTCCTTTCTTGCGATCTGGCGTAGTGGTCTCCAATGTTGTTGGATTGATATTGCATGTCTAAATGTTAAGTTTGCATATATCTTTGTAACACAGTGTTGGCATTCCAACAGTTCTTGAGCCTGTAGCCTGTTCCCCGACACACAGGACTCCTAAAGGATCCGACCATCTGTAGAATGCATTTGGTAAGTAAAGCAAACATGCTTGGAAGGGCTGCCTGCTCCAGAACAGCGGTTAGGGTGTAGTCCTGCCATGTGATGCCATTATGCTTTGAACACAAGCAGCAGAGGTTTATTTGTGGTGCTGGCTTGTCCTTACATAAGTAAAGGGCCCCAGGAAGCAGATACTGGTTTAGGGTACAGGCCAAGTCTCTGTTTAAAATACTATAGTAGATTAAAACCTAGCGCACGGTCTGTTGCCCCATTTCTGTTTTTCACTTTTGTGTGTAGTTCTCTCCCTTTTTTCTTTTCGTACCCCATTTCTCTCTCTCAATTTCCCTTAACTACTCGCATTTATATATTTTGCACACCAATCTCAATTAACACAAAAGTGTGACCGGTGACGAATGAGCATTGGAGAAGTGAATCAGGTTTATTTTCACATAGTCCTAGACTGTGTCATACTATTCAGTAATATGGTATTAAATTACATTAAAACATACAATTTAAAATTCTTGCAATATTTTATATTACAACCTCACAGTGTGCATATAAATATCCATTTTAAAACTGGTGCATAAAGTACACCGTGTGAGTACTTATGAGATGAGAAATGGTGGGAGTAGTTAAAGGTTGAGTAAAAGATCCACTCCTATCTTCCTTCAAGGCTGACAGACAGTTTCACTGCCAATAAGGGAATCCTTTATATAGTATTATAGTATTGTATATAGGGAATCCTTTATATAGTATTATAGTATTGTATATAGGGAATCCTTTATATAGCATTATAGTATTGTATATAGGGAATCCTTTATATAGTATTATAGTACATACAGATACATGTATAGGTACATAAATGTATATTGTAAAATATGTATATTTGCCATCCGCATTTAGAACATTTGTATATCTATTTATATATATCTATATATCTATTCCCATCTTCACTGTGCTCTTAACTGTACATATCGTATTTAACTGTATATATCGCATTTAACTGTAAATATCGTATTTAACTGTACATAATATGCACATATTATATTTATTGTACTTCTGCTCTTTGCACTTCTGATTAGATGCTAAACTGAATCTCGTTGCCCTGTATTTATACATGTGTAATGACAATAAAGTGAATCTAATCTAATCTAATCTTTATATGAGGCACCACTTGATGGAGAAAGGTTTAGGTTTCTTCTTCCAGGTCTGTGGAGAAAACATATACTTTGTGAAGATTTTTAATTCCTCACAAATTAAATAAAACCACAGTTGGAAAGTTGATAGCAAACATTTTTTTCTTATTTTACTAGTTGATTGTAGAGTTTGTTAAGTCTGTGACCTGAAGTTTTTTCTGGAGTTGTTATTTTCTGAAACACGCAGATAAACCATGAATACATCTTTGGTCATTCACATGAAACATTATACACTGATTCATCTTTTTAACAACTCTAAACCTCCACCTCCTTGTCTCATCCTCCAGATTACAGGTAATTGTGCTATAAGAAGTTTTACTAATAGTAAAAATGTGAGTCAGTGATCTGATTTTTGCCTTCAATGAGTTCATGGGAACAGTATACACACACCGGGATTCACTTCTTTTTTCAAAGACCCTGTGATGTTCAGAATCAACCTCAAGGAAGAAAATGTTTGGTTGAGTAGAGAGGTTTTCGAAGGAGCATCACATATTCTTTTGAGACTACAAGCCCTCTAGCTGAGTACCACCATGGAATGATATCAAAAGGTTTAACTGATAATTAAAGTATGATCTAAAAGTGCTTATATTGTTTTCTGCTGCCTCATTGTTGTTCCCTCATGACTGTGACACTTCTTTCTTAATGTATTAGGATACGTACAAACTTCCTGGTTCTTACCACCTCTCTTATTTTTGCAGACTGATTATTCTGCTGTGCTCTTTTCAGAACAGCCAAGGCCAGAAACAAACCGGTATAGAAACCCTGATTTTCATTTTTTTTTAATGTAATAGATAATGGTTATCCAGGCGTTCATTTCCTGAACCACATGACCCAATTCAGGGTCACAGCCTACCCCAGCACCTCGTTTCTCAAGGCTTGAACCAACACTGGGCAGACTACCAGCCCAGTTCACTCATACTGTATTGAACAAAGTTAAAATCTTTGGAATATGGGAAGAGAACTACAGTATCCCCTTGTTAGACTTGCAGAGAACATGAAAACACCATGCCCAGTCAGGATACAACCCCAGTTTCTTGAAGGAGTGATGCAAGAATGCTTTAGAAAAGTATGGAACTCAGATAAAGATAGGAAAACATTTGCTTGTATAAACTGTATTGGAAAAGCACCTTGACAGTTGTTTCAAACATTATTTATTGACTACATCATAAAGCCTGGTGGTATAGTGGTTAGATCCTCGGTTCAAATCCTGTACCTGGTTATTGTCCTGGTGGTGTGTACAAGTTCTCTGTGGAGGGTTGCCTTTGATAGGCCCATATTCTTTCCACGTCCCCAAGATGCACAGTTTATGTTAATTGGTGACCCTAAATTGCCCCCCTGTGAGTGCAGGTGTTTGTATGAATGACAGATTATCCAGGATTGCTTCCTGCCTTGTGCCAAGTGCTACCAGTATAGTGAGTTGGAGAATCTTATGTAATCATAATCCCTGAGAGTTGACAAGTGTTAAGTACAAAAGAAATTAATGTAATACTAAGTTGTAGCAATCCATAAATGTTATATTCATTAAAAAATAACCAAATTTCAAATTCCAAATAAGCCTAGAGCACCTCCATTTAGTGGCATCCAAGAAGGATGCTTCACTGGATGCCCACACTTTTTGTTGTAACATTTCACACACTACCACACTAATGATTAAGCTTCATTAAACTGCTGTATTACTGAATTTAAAAATTATGGATCCATTCATTTGAATTGTTTAGATTGTTTAAGCAGTGAAACTGTTCTGCCAAAAGTTGGAAATATGGCAGAGTAGAAGGATCATGATATGAAATTGTTAGCCAGAAAGAATGAAGGGTCAAAAGTTGCAATTTAAAATTACCCAAAATCACCTAATCAGAATTGTCACCTATAAAGGGAAGCACTAAGTTAAGACTGTTAATCAAAGGTTACTTAAAGAAGCACTATAGAGTTTTATTTAAGGCATATCCACAGTCTTGGATTCTGACTTAAAACCATCGCCTTCATCACAACACGTATTGTGACTTCTAGGACAGTGTCCCCAGAAAAGGTGTGTCATATCATGGCAATACATCTACAAAATAGCACCAAAGGATTTCTCAAAACATAATAATAATAATGAAAAGCATCTAATACCAACAGCAGTAATTCCTTGATTTTCAAAATCTGCAAAAAAAATACATCTGAAGTCTTGAAAAAATGTGCTAAACGTAGAAAAAAAATTTCAACAAAGTTTGAAATAACAACAGAAACACTTTATAATTCATATGCAAAATTTATGTTAGTTTCATACAATAAACTGTGCTTATTTTATTTCAGATTAAATCAATAATTTATATTTCAGTTTGTGAATATGGGCAGAATTGTGGAGCCGGATTTGAATCCCATGCCTGAATGTTTTCTGTATGAGTCTGTATATTCTTAGGGTGACCAAATTGTTCGTGAACGTATGCGAGACAGCTCCAATGGGAGAGTGAGGTGTTATTGTAGAGAAGGACCTGGGGTATTGTAGTTTTACTTTGCAGTATACAAACCCGATTACACTTCTTATACACAAGACAACCCTGAAGAATAACATCACTTTTAAGGTACTTCATTACTTATGTTCTTTAAACAGCCCCTTTTCACATGCTGTGCAATTACTGCTATGCTGTGGTGCTATCTACAGGGTGGTCCAGATCTAATTATGTAGAACCAGATCATCTGGATGACTTTGATTTATGCGGAGACGATTCCAGTTCGGCGTGAAGACGATTCTTCATGTCGTCAGTTCGCACACATCTCGAATGTCCAGGATTTTTCGGGTGATTTTCTATGTAATAAACTTAAGTTATAGCATAATGGAAAATTGCATAATTAGATCTTGGCCACCCTATATAATGAATTTGACTCGGCTTACACATACGACAACTCAATTGAATGTGAATGCCTGGGACAGCCACTCACATCAAATTTTTCATACTGCTGAATGATTTGTGGACAGCTCTATTCTTGTATTAATTGTGTCTGCTTCAAATCGTGGCCCACCTACACTTCTTGGCGTCATTATTTTTTTGGCGTTGATATGTTGAGTAACATCTCTGCATCCTCCACATGTTTGGCATATCAGATTGTTGATCTTGGCATCCTAGCACATCTTTTTTTTATTCCAGAAATTTCAGGTCTCTCTGAAGTTCTTTGTTAAATGGTTACAAATACGTAGTCATATTGATGAGTTCAGCACGTGACTAAGGAAAGCCATCTCTGGAGTAAGCACCCTGATCTCACATTTGTGCTGTTCCCAGTTCGTAAACTTTGCATCATGAGTACAGAGTATCTGGTTGATCTGATACTGCCAATTCTGGATAGAATCAATGTGATTGGTAATTTTGTAGGATGTGCGGTCAAAAGTGCTTTTGCTTTGACAACTTGCATACTGTTCGGTCGATGAACTGTTAAGTGAGTCATATTTAAGATACAGGACAAATGAGGATTTAAATGAGGATATAAATTGGGCAAAAATACATGACTGCCCAAGGGAATTTTTATTTTGTGTCCATATGGTTTTTCCTCCAGGCATTCCTGTTTTCCTCCCACCTCCACAGAAGATGTGTAGGTTATTGCAGTGGGAAATTTGATCCTTAGAGGGTATTTGTGTGAGTGGGCCTTGTCCAGTGCAATGCGTCCAGTGCTCCTGGAATAAGCTCCAGTCTAACCACAACCATAAAACTTGATAAAACAGGCATGAAAATGTTATATTGTCAATGTCCTTAGATGGCTAATTATGTTAATTTTATTTTGTGAAAGAGCCTGGCTCCTGTTACAGCCAAGACGGAAAGTCATTGCTCACATTTGTAAGGAATGAACAAAAAATCTACTGTATTATAAAATATTATAGTCTGTGTGTGTTTGGTTCATCAGCACCAACTGATTAATTAGTTTGGCTTTGATGTGATTGGGTCAGTTTGGCTTTGGTATGTGATCGAAAGAGGAAGTGCAAGTGTGAGACACAGAACGAGGAGTAAAGGTGTAGGAGGCATGTCTCATTCAATGACAGAAAGTATAAAAGCCGAAAGGAAGCAAACAAGGCTCCTCGAAATTAGAGTCTGAGAAGCAGGCTTGACAGAAACGTGATTGAGAGGGGGAGCGATGGACAAGAGAGGTTCAGACACATGAGGATACCAAGTTAAGGCACTGAAGTTACACATGGGACAAGAGATATCAAATTTTTAAAGTTAATTCTGTTACCGGTCTTGGACAGGTGATGTGGCTAGTAATTTATAATTAGACACTTCTGACATGGGAAAAACACTAGAAACTGTAACAGTTAATAAGGGTTGGGTACCTTTTCATTAACCATTCCTGTTGTAAATTTTGAAGTTGTGATATGCACGTTTCAAAGCTTTTTACCTCGGTTACATCTCTGGTGTGTCTTCTGCCTGGAGTTTGTATGTTCTTCTTGTGTCTGTAGAGGTGTTCTCTTTGAGCTTCTGTTAACTTCCACATTCAAAAGATGTGTGTGTGGCCTGTGGACTTTAAATTTTCCTTTAGTGAAATTCTGTACCTACAAGTGATTTTTTGTCTGTATTGTTTCTACCATCACAGGCTTGTACACTGAACACTGTTAATTGTACTGTGTAGAAGGTGTATTAAAAATACCCTGCTTTTGTAGATGTCCATTCATTTCTCTGAAAAAAAGCCCAGCTTCTAGTCAGAAGAGCTGCACAACACCCTGCAAAGTTGTGCTCAACTATGAATTAGCCTTGACCATCATCTGTTCAGATTAAATACAGTACATGATTCAAAAGAATGATTAAGAAAATAAGCAGGTGGTCATATATGGGCAGAGACATACCTCGTATACACGATACAAGCAAAGATGATCAAATACCGTAATAATAGGCAAAAAATGAACAAAGGTACAATTAAAAAATAAAAATCCACAAAATGTCAAAAAAAACAGGAATTAAAAAATTGCACAGAGCCATGCAGATTGTTGAAGCAACATAAACATACAAAAGGAAGGGCCATTAGAGCTTCTACTTTGTATGTTCCCCACATTTGCCATTATATATTGTAATGGCCACATGATTCACACTACATACTGTAACAGCAAACCCAATTAAGGAAGTCACGGTTAATAAAAGGTAACAAGAAAGGCCAAGGTGGTTGATCCCATCTTCAGTGTAGCTGTACGCCCTAATTATTTCAATTCGATTGCTCACCTGAGTCATACCCCCAGTACACTAGGCAGAGTGACATCTGGCAGGATGATAGTTATCTTTCCACATTTTTACAAAATAAAATAGGTAATCCACCTGAACTAAGCATGTTTACAAATGGTCAGTACTTGAATGACAAACCATCTAGGAAAAACTTGGATTGCCACTGGAAGAAGTGTTAGTGAGGTCAGTAGAGGACACTTATCTTGTGATTTATGTGTGGATCCTAATGGCTCAATGCAGTGATATGGATACTGTGCTGTAAGAATTTCCACTGTCCTTCAGATGAGGTCTTGATTCTCTGTGGGCACCTTCAAAAAGTACTGCCGACATTGCCCACCGTGACATTACCTGTTCTGGCTGTCCTAATCATCTCCTATCTTTAATTGGCTAACTGTCTGTCGCCCTTTCCCTGCCTAATAATTAACATGTGGTGAGCATACAGGTGCAAAATGGCTGCTGTTGCATCATCCAGGTGGGTGCTACAAATTGGTGATGTTAATGTCGTGCTCCACTGCCTATATAAAGTGTTTTGAGTAGGTTAGAAAAGAGCTATACAGATGTAATTAATAATTATTAAGTGACATCTTGCTTCTTGGTCAACTCCACATGTGATCATGCTCCATTGGCAGGAGGCTCTGTAGACCCATTGTGTGAGTGTTCTTCTTTACCTCCGTATATCCATGCTAATAGATTTGCAGTAGTCTTTATTTTAAACAACACATCAGTTTAAAAGCAGCCCCTTTTAAGTTGATTTATCTGTACCGATAAGCAAGTATCTCAGTGTTTCAATTTTTAAGAGTAATGCTAGAAACCTCTAGCTGTCAACATATTGAATTCTGCTTTCACATTATGATAGATGGTTAGAATACCACCAGATGTTACACTTAAGCATAATTTGCCTTTGCATGAGAAGAATAAAAATATTGAATGGTCAAGTCAAGTAAATATAGTGGGTGTAGTACAATAATATTTTAGTATGAAGAAGAGATGGTAGAGACAGAAGCATGTGCAGGTGTACTGTCTTGGTGCAGAAACCTTCTGTGATTTCTGAGCAGTCGAAGTCATTTTTTCCTTATTTTTTTTTTTGCCAAATCAGAATGTTACTTTAAAAGACTTGGTTTACAGTTGGAAAGATGTAGACTGTTAATTGTTATGCCACATGTATGGACCAGCTCATAGCAGCACCTGAAGTAAACGTCTTTAGCTTTTTGATAGGACCTCATTCATTTGATAGGTTTAATTTCAGAATGTGCAGCCCCACTACTGTCATGCTGTGCAGCTAGTGAAACATATTTTGGAATACAGTATATTGGATTAATTTCATTATCTGGATTTTGTTAAAGAATTTAAACTGTTTTTCATATGTTTTGTTTTGGATGATATCATTCAAGATTTTGTCTCTTTGGTTACTGGTGGCTTCTTACTTCTCCGGTTGCAATCCTGATGGATCACGGGCCTCAATTTGTGATGTTGTGAATGCCATGTTATTTAAGGCTGATAAACAGCAGTGAATGTTGTCTGTCATTGTAAAAATTAAAAAATAATCACATAGAAAAGTTTTACCCAGAATTCCGGGTTTCCATTCATAGCATGTGCTCTATTATGATTCTTGTTTTGCCCATTGCAGACGTTTGATTTAATTGACTAACCTGCCCTGGTTTTTAGGTTTAGATTTCTCGTTTGTCTTTTCAGTTCTTCCTGTTAGAGATATGTTTGTTATGTTTCAAAGAGACATTCTTATTGGTCACTCCAACCTCTCTTCATCTCCTTTACCATTGTGGTATCTGTTACTCATGTTAAATGGAGTAGAAAGCCCAAATCGGTGTTGTCCTGCTCAGATCATGGATGGCCACAATGGATGTAGGTGTTCATTCTGGACACTTTTTAAATTAATAAACAACTACTGCTGCTAATTCTTTTATCTTAATTTATTTGGTTGCTTTTTTAAACTTTTTTTTCCCCTAATTAGCAGGCAAAAAAAAAACAACCCAAGAGATGCAAAGCATGCCAACAGATGACCAGCTAACTTCATATCCTTGGCATCCATGTGCACATCATATAAAATATTTGGAAAACAAAGGTGAAGGTTTGAGAAATATCGATCTGTTCTGGTCCAAAAACATGTTGATGGTGCTGCCAGAAAAAAGAGAATAAACAATTGTGGAAATGTCTGAAGTGGCAAGAGGAGCGCACTAACAGGCAAAAGAATTAAATAATGTGTTTCGGTGACAGCAAGAAATGGCTTTTAATTAAGAAATTGGTTGATGAGTCAATGAACATTTGAGACCCCTGTAGTAATCCATCTCCTGACTCAGTTTGCATCTATACATTGTTTGTCTGCTGGTTAAGTAAATAAAAAAACACGATTAACTGTTTGGAATCTTGAAAAGCAGGTCAGTTAATATTAAGGCAAAGGATGTATGTTCAATTAACAGTGTTGATTTGCTTAGTAATTAAGAAGATGGCTGGAATGAAAACCTCCTGCCACTACACCCCTTCTCGATCAGAGTTTCACACTCTGACCAAAATATCCCTACTTGAAAAACATGAATGTGGCTAGAGATGAGATAGGTAAGCACTTCAAACATGTCCTTAGCGCCAGCAAAACAGTAAAGGCCACACTGCCCATTTCCATTTGACCATGTAAGATTAGGTTGAAACACATTTATAGGATTAGATTTAAAAATTCGAACTCAGCGAATGACGGCTGACATATGTATGGCTGTTGTTCATAAAGTCTTACGGCATCATCAGCAAGGCACTTTAAATATTCAGTTAATTTTGAGTTCCCTGGATTAACCTATACAAAAATATATGCGTATCTCAAACATATATATTTTGTTCCGGCCTAATTTCCGCTTGCAACATGGAGTTTTACCACAAAAGGCAAAGCATGTGGGCATAGAATTTATGGAGCCAGAAGTGTTGATCCTATAGCTGCAAGCCTCTGCCTGTGAAAGCCTGATAGCTATGTACAAATATTTCAACTCCAAGCTCATCGCTCTATTGTGGCTGAAAGCAAACTGTATCTGTTTCTTGCAGCTGTTTACAACCTTAGGAGGGTTTAATTATGTTTACCAACGATTTAGTGAGAATATTAAACTAAAACTGAGGAAACGCTACAACTGCACCATTGCCGCTGAAAGTTAGACTACCAGCAAAAAAGATGTATTCTTGCTGAATTTGAATTCCTAAAACAAACCTGTTCTGTTTAAATTTGTAAAAATCTTCTACCAGCATGCTATTAGGCAGAAGGGGTTAACTGGAAGATTAAAAGCCTACTATGTAGTAGCAGCTTCTTTTCCAGCCAGATCGCAAGGAATGTACTGCTGGGAAAATCCATTGACAGGAAGGTTTTAAATGTTAATGGCTGGGCATTCTGGCAGTATCGTTAAGTTGTGTGCTTTTCTCAAACACAGCCAGCTCAGTTACCTGCTGAGAGATGTACTTTCAGTATATTTTTTCTGTTTATTTATAGACTCCCATATGATTATGGGATCAAGAAAATATAATTAAGGTCCTATTTTTCCCAATGCATTATGTCATTATTTAGTAACTATATAGCTGCTGTAATGTACAGTATGCACTTTATACAAAATTCTCTGTTTGATGTGATATAAATGAAAGCATTTGCAGTACTCTAAAAATAAAGGAAAATTAACCATCTGTGACCACCTGGAGGTCCATGCTAATATTACATTTTTAAATGGCCGATAAACATTGTCTATGAAGGGAAGACCCAAAGCATTCAGAATATCTTTGGCGACCAATTTTAATTATAGTTTTGCTTCCTTGATTGTGTGCAGCCTGCAGTTATAAAACATATGGATTATTTCAACCTTGAGCATACAAGTGTATACTACTGGGGACTAAGCAGGATGTTAAATTATAGTGTGTCCCTGAGGCTACTCACTGCCCATGATTTTACGTAACACTGCCCCACTTGCACTTGCTTTCGTCTGGATTATTTTGCAATGTGACATGTCAGTGTGGCTTGAGAGGCACCAGGGTTTGATACATAGAAATGTGCATTCACTGAACTGTAACTGGACAGGAAAAGTAGGGAAAAGGAGCAAAAAATCAGCTTGTGATGCAGGACTCTGAAAAGTGAGACTAGAGAAGAGTAGAGATTGGTGTCTGTGTGACTACAAGCATGCTGAAGAGCCTTGTAGATCCAACTGAGAGCATGCTGTTGCAAACTAAATCTAAATAAATGGTATTTTATGGGCAAGCATCCATCATTCTCCTTTTATTTTATATAATACCTGACATAGATAACATTATCTCAAAGTGCATGAAAAAAATAAGTTAGAATTCATATTGCAATACTGAATGTATAGTATTGCATAGAAATGAAATCAAAATTTATACGGTCTAATTCCACATAGTCAAATATAGTTAAGAGAAATACATTAATATACAGTGCATCCGGAAAGTATTCACAGCGCATCACTTTTTCCACATTTTGTTAAGTTACAGCCTTATTCCAAAATGGATTAAATTCATTTTTTTCCTCAGAATTCTACCAACAATGCCCCATAATGACAATGTAAAAAAGTTTACTTGAGGTTTTTGCAAATTTATTAAAAATTAAAAAACTGAGAAATCACAGGTACATAAGTATTCACAGCCTTTTCTCAATGCTTTGTCGATGCACCTTTTGCAGCAATTACAGCCTCAAGTCTTGTTGAATATGATGCCACAAACTTGGCACACCTATCTTTGGCCAGTTTCGCCCATTCCTCTTTGCAGCACCTCTCAAGCTCCATCAGGTTGGATGGGAAGCGTCGGTGCACAGCCATTTTATGATCTCTCCAGAGATGTTCAATCGGATTCAAGTCTGGGCTCTGGCTGGGCAGGACATTCACAGAGTTTTCCTGAAGCCACTCCTTTGATATCTTGGCTGTGTTCTTAGGGTTGTTGTCCTGCTGAAAGATGAACTGTCGCCCCAGTCTGAGGTCAAGAGCGCTCTGGAGCAGGTTTTCATCCAGGATGTCTCTGTACATTGCTGCAGTCATCTTTCCCTTTATCCTGACTAGTCTCCCAGTTCCTGCCACTGAAAAACATCCCCACAGCATGATGCTGCCACCACCATGCTTCACTGTAGGGATTGGTATTGGCCTGGTGATGAGCGTTGCCTGGTTTCCTCCAAAAGTGATGCCTGGCATTCACACCAAAGAGTTCAATCTTTGTCTCATAAGACCAGAGAATTTTGTTTCTCATGGTCTGAGAGTTCTTCAGGTGCCTTTTGGCAAACTCCAGGCGGGCTACCATGTGCCTTTTACTAAGGAGTGGGTTCTGTCTGGCCACTCTACCATACAGGACTGATTGGTGGATTGCTGCAGAGATGGTTGTCCTTCTGGAAAGTTCTCCTCTCTCCATAGAGGACGTCTGGAGCTCTGACAGAGTGACCATCGGGTTCTTGGTCACCTCCCTGACTAAGGCCCTTCTCCCCCAATCGCTCAGTTTAGATGGCCAGCCAGCTCTAGGAAGAGTCTTGGTGGTTTGGAACTTCTTCTACTCATGGATGATGGAGGCCACTGTGCTCATTGGGACCTTCAAAGCTGCAGAAATTTTTCTGTAACCTTCCCCAGATTTGTGTCTCGAGACAATCCTGTCTCGGAGGTCTACAGACAATTCCTTTGACTTCATGCTTGGTTTGTGCTCTGACGTGAACTGTCAACTGTGGGACCTTATATAGACAGGTGTGTGCTTTTTCAAATCATGTCCAATCAACTGAATTTACCACAGGTGGACTCCAATTAAGCTGCAGAAACATCTCAAGGATGATCAGGGGAAACAGGATGCACCTGAGCTCAATTTTGAGCTTCATGGCAAAGGCTGTGAATACTTATGTACATGTGCTTTCTCAATTTTTTTATTTTTAATAAATTTGCAAAAATCTCAAGTAAACTTTTTTCACGTTGTCATTATGGGGTGTTGTGTGTAGAATTCTGAGAAAAAAAATTAACTTAATCCATTTTGGAATAAGGCTGTAACATAACAAAATGTGGAAAAAGTGACGCGCTGTGAATACTTTCCGGATGCACTGTAAATAGAACATAACTGAGTAAATACAACACAGAAGGAATGTCATGGGAATTACATGGTGTAGCACTGCATCACCATTCATCTCCAATGAATGTAAAAGGAAAACTAAATACACATGAAGATAATAATTCTTTGTTCACATTTAGATGCTTGTGACCGTGAAATGGCAAATGGTAAGGACCAATTTTTAAATGCAACCGATAGCCATGCTTAACCTAATATTGCATCTCCATTTATTTTCCTCATTTTATACATATATAAACTGCTCAAAAAAAATGAAAGGAACACTTTGAAAACCAACCAGATCTCAATGGAGAAAAAAATCACTCTGGATATCTATACTGAGATGGACTGGGCAATGTGATAGGAACAAAAGGATGTCACGTAAATGAAAATTATCAACCTACAGAGGGCTGAATTCAAAGACACCCTGAAAATCAAAGTGAAAAAATGATGCAACAGGCTAGTCCATTTTGCCAAAGTTCATTGCAGCAACACAAATTTGTACTCAGTAGTTTGTATGGCCCCCATATCTTTGTATGCATGCCTGACAACGAGACGATGAGACGATGGATAGTGTCCTCGGGGGATCTCCTCCCAGATCCAAACCAGGGCATCAATGAGCTCCTGGGCAGTCTGAAGTGCAACCTGGCGGTGTTGGATGGACTGAAACATAATGTCCCAGAGGTGTTCTATTCGATTAAGGTCAGACGAGTGTGGGGGCCAGTCAATGGTATCAATTCTTTCATCATCCAGGAACTGCCTGCATATTCTTGCCACATAAGGCTGGGCCTTGTCGTGCCCCAGGGGGAACCCAGGACCCACTGCACCAGCATAGGGTTTGACGATGGGTCCAAGGATTTCATCCCGATACCTAAGTGCCATTGTCTAGCCTGTAGAGGTCTGTGTGTCCCTCCATGGATATGCCTCCCCATACCATCACTAACCCACCACCAAACCAGTCATGCTGAATGATGTTACAGGCAGCATAACATTCTCCACAGCTTCTCCAGACCCTTTCACGTGTGTCACATGTGCTCAGGGTGAACCTGTTCTCATCTGTGAAAAGCACAGGGCGCCAGTGGTGGACCTACCAATTCTGGTATTCTATGGTAAATGCCAATCGAGCTCCACGGTGCCGCGCACAGGGCCAACTAGATGAAGTCGGGCCCTCAGGCCACCCTTATGAAGTCTGCTTCTGATTGTTTGTTCAGAGACATTCACATCAGCGGCCTGCTGGAGGTCATTTTAAAGGGCTCTGGCAGTGTTCATCCTGTTCCTCCTTGCCCAAAGGAGAAGATACCAGTCCTGCTGATGGGTTAAGGACCTTCTACAGCCCTAGAGTAACTGCCTGCCTCATGGAATCTCCACCATGCCCTTGAGACTGTGCTGCAAACAGCAAACCTTCTGGCAATGGCACGTATTGATGTGCCATCCTGGAGAAGTTGGACTACCTGTGCAACCTCTGTAGGGTCCAGGTATCGCCTCATGCTACCAGTAGTGACACTGACTGTAGCCAAATGCAAAACTAGTGAAGAAACAGTCAGAAAAGATGAGGAGGGAAAAATGTCAGTGGCTTCCACCTGTTAAACCATTCCTGTTTTGGGGGTTGTCTCATTGTTGCCCCTCCAGTGCAAATGTTGTTTATTTCATTAACACCAAAGCAGCTGAAACTGATTAACAACCCCCTCTGCTACTTCACTGACCAGATCAACATCCTAGATGTTTCATTGACTTGATGCCATACTCTGATTAAAAAGTGTTCCTTTAATTTTTTTGAGCAGTATATTTATACAATACTCTCTCTCTTTCTTTATATTTCCAAAACATATTATACCACTTTGGTGTTTGCACCTCCTTAAATGTGAACAAGCTGTAAAGTGTATATACAGTGGACCTGGAAGCCCTAGAGGTGGCAATCTGTTTCATTAGTATTAAAAGTCTGAATTAGCATAAGCCGCTCTAACTCGGGGTGTTCATAAGAAACATGATGATTTACTTTTTGTAGCAGAAGTACATAATATACAGGAACAGTTGCATCAGGTACTTGAAATATTAAAATGTGTGCTTCAGTTTAGATGATTAAAGTCTAAATATTCTCGATTGTAATAGACATTGATCATTTTTCACTCTTTGGTGCAGATACCTGAAGGCTAGATGGATTAAAAAAGAGTAAAGGAGAAGGATCAAAAATCTCATCATATTTGTAATTACTGACCATAAAATAGTATAAATTGGTACCTGATATTCTTATGTTTGAAATTTGTCATTTTTAACCTTCAGGGAGTGGCTTTTAGAGGGCTAGGATTACCGGTAAAGAAACAACTAACAAAATATGATCATATTCATGATCAGGAACCTTGAAATAGTATAAAATGACACTCTACATGCTCATATTACTGATCCCAATTTTTTAGAAACTTTTGTGAAAAGGAGTAACTTTCAGCTCTCATCTCATTAGGGGGTCAATGTGGTATGCACAACTTCAAGTCCTTCAGATAATTTTTGCTGAAAACACCTATTGGTTTACTATTTATTATGAGCGTGTAATTTTCTGTGCAAAATATGGTCCAGAAATTGCCTAAAAGTGAGGTTTTTTTTCAGGTCTATTAGGAAAAAAATAGGGGGAACCCCAAAAACCTCAATGTCTTGCATAACTAAACATTAAGACAAGGTGAGCGGTACATTATATGTGGAGGTTTTCTCATACCAGTGAGTCAGGAGGTACTGCACAAAAAAAAAAACTGAAGTGATTTCAAAGTGTTCATAAGTAGTTCTTATGAACGCAGTAACACTATTATTCTTTATTTAATTGATTTGAGTGACTAATAATTACAAATGTATTAAATAATAGATGACAGATATTGAAAGCTGAAGACAAAAAATGTAACACTACAGTTGGTGTCATAGAGGGGGCCTTGAGGGACCAGGCCCATCCATCCAGACAAGTTTGTCTCCCTTGCATAAACTCAAAATGTTTATTTTCATCGAAATGGGTGTTTTTACACAATATAATTTGTGCATAATAAGATGTACCTGAATAAAAATTAACATTTGCTGAGCAGTGTAAAATGTGTCCATTTTCCTAGACTGCAATCTTGAACATGTTATTTACTTGACCATTGCAGAGGTTTAGTTTCCTGACTCGTTGAATTCAATTCTTCTAATGGCGTGTTCAGTGATTTAGCAACTGGCTCTGAACAGTATCTGTGGGTATAAACTTTGCAGTACCACAAATCAGACTTAGTGCAGGTTTATGTTATCTGTGCTAAATATTAATCCATAGGTGTATTAACTTCATTATTTCAGTAGACTTATTCATTGCATGCATTGGTAGACTACACCACAGGACAGTCATTCATTAGTTTATATGCCCATGTTTTAATTTTTGATTTCTTTTTTTTATAATTTTATCATTGCACTGAACATTATATCCAGATTTCCATATGCTTGAGCCACTGCAATTAGAGGTGGTTGATCAACAATAGGAATCCTGTGGCATTGCATTATATACAAGTTCTTCTTGCTCTAGTCTGTTGCGTTTGCGCTCCCAGGTAATTTGAAAAAACCTGGACCTCCCTGAAAAGCAACAATGCTGCTAAACTTGTTCTAGTGTTGACCCTGTTTAGTACACTAAGTAGACTCTGTGCTGGATGAAAGCTTCAGCTCGGTCTAAATCAGTGCTGCTTTGGAGGTTGATTGGGTCAGTAAAGCTGTAGAAATCCAGTAGGGAAGCAGAAGGATAGAAAGGCGACTGTACTCTGTTTACTGAACCTGCTTCATCCAAGATAGATGGAGTCTGCTGGAAGCAAATGTGTGTACTTTTTTTTTTTTGTCCCCCCAGAACTTTTCAAAATTTTGGAATACTGCTCAAGGTTGTTTACTGCTTGCATCTTTGCTGCTGAGAGTCTCTGGCCACCACAACTTTTAAATGATAATGAATGGATAGATGAATGGCATTTGATAATAAGGTAACACAAGGCATGGTATAGACAACAAAATGCAACAGCATATCCCAGTTTAGTAATTATAAAATGAACATATAGCACATAACAAACATGCCAAACAAATCTACAGTATATAAAACCTAACTTTGTGCTGTTAAGTTGCATTACATTATATTAAGAGATACATAGAAATCCAGGTGGTGATGCCGATTCCTGTACACAGTAACTGCCAAGATCACCCTGCATATGTGTGTGTGCCTTACTTTCCAATCTCCAACCATGTTGTTATGTTGACTAGTGACTGTAAAACTTCTCAGTGTGAGTGATTGTGTTTATGAGAATGCCAGTTTTGCTTCTCAGTTATACCCAGTGTGGTCAGAATAGGCTCTGACCCTGGATGACAAATCAGTGGAGAAAATAGATGGATAAATGTCTAAATATATAGATGGATATCACATTTAGTAACTGTAAACATGCCCATCTGCTAGTTTTAGTTTTTATTCACTTGGATGCATAGTGGCAGAGGACCTAACACTGCTGCTTCAAAGGCCCAGCATCTTCACTTTGCAAAATTTAGGTGAATAGAGTTTGATGAGCTCTGTTGGTAGAATTATTTGTTCTAGTCAAAAATTTTTTATATACCCTGTGTCAATGAAAGCTTCTTACATTATGTTTTCTTAACCATGTTGTATTTTGGCCTGTAAGGGACATTATTAAGCTAACTCTGAGCTCCTAAAATGCCAAGGAGTTTTAAGAAATATAATAAAAAATGCCACCATAAAAGGAAAAAAATAAAGATTGAAGTAACAAATAAAATAGACCAAACAAAAGACTAGCTGCCCTTCTAGACCTAACACTAGGTATCTCCCTACTATCTGTTAGGAAATTAACATTAGTTCTGTATACCTGTTATTTATTTATTGATATAGTTAATTTTCATGTTACTTTCAGACATTGCCATTTTGTCTTATAAGCTCATAGGTGTTGCCATGTTATTTGACTTTGACTTTGATTTTAGTTCATCCCCCAGATTCACTTGGCTCTTATTGCCTTTTTAACTGTCCTTTTAAGAGCATGTATTTTCCAAGTTCTTCCGCTACATAAATCCCGATCAGCGTGAAAAGTAACGCATGTGCATGCGCCTGCTGTCCCGACCCAACTCCTCCCAGAATTACGCCTCTTTAAATATGTAAATCAATATTAATAGCCCTTAAGCTCAGCATTCTGTGAAAAGACAATGGCAAAAACCATGAGGAAAAATAGAACAATTTCAGCGCATACCAAGTGGAGGCAAGGAAAAACGTACTATTTGTTGGTTTATACAGTGGTATAAATAAGAAAAGGAAGCTGATCAAGTGACATAGCGTGTCGGAGAAACTCGAAAGCTCAAGTTCTCAAAGTCGCACAGTGCCCGAAATAAAAAAAGAGTCTCATATCAAAGTCCCCGTGAAAAGGCGAGTTGTAGCCCACCGTCTGAGTGTCATATGAAAGCTTATTAGGGTACAGAGAAAAAAAAAGGCACACAGTGGGGAAAAAGCAGGAAATGTCAACTTTAATCTCGAAATTTCCACTTTAATCACGTAGTTTATTTGGTCATTAAAGTAGAACATCATAAACTTCATCTTAAAATCGTTTAATTTACTAGTTTCTCAAATCCCATCGTAACTAAAGTAGTACGTTAAATGTTTTGTTTTGTATTTGATGTTCTATGTGCTGTATATGTGTTAATCACTATGTGCTTTTTAAACCGGCTTTCTCTACCTCCGACAGGACACAGAATCCATTACATTCATGATATTACTGCTCTCTGAATAACAGATGTATATGTGATATCATTTTCATGATGATAGGAGTTAAAGCATGTTATTAAACAAGGGAACATGGAGGCGCAGTGATTGTGTGCGACCTTCGATAAAATAATTTATTGCAGCAGTACTGTCTCTTTCAAATGTACTAACCTCCAATTCCTGTCCTTCCTTTTCTTTCTCCAAATACCCAATCACCACACGATCAGCTCTGTAATAGACGTTAAGCCATCTGTAAGCTTATAATGCCGATTCTTCAAAACTTTTAAGGAACATTGAAATATCTTCGTAGTACATGTTTAATTATTCTGTCCTTCACGCCAGTCCCAGTGAAGCATACAGTGCGAGGCATGCAGGAACAATCAGTGAACGGAGTGCCAGATCCTTGCTAGCGTAGCGACACCGTGTCCTTTAATTATTAGCAAATAGCAAAATACCCGCGCTTCGCAGCGGAGAAGTAGTGTGTTAAAGAAGTTATGAAAAAGAAAAGGAAACATTTTAAACATAACGTAACATGATTGTCAATGTAATTGTTTTGTGACTGTTATGAGTGTTGCTGTCGTCAAGGATTTGATTATCATTATTTCTTTCAATCAGGTTCATATTTGGAGGATGTGTTGTGTTCAAGTTATATTCCGTGTTTGTCAACCATTGTAAAGATAACAGGTTTCATTCATTGAAGTGTTCACTACCCAAATCGGTACTCGTGAATCTAAGATGTTTAACAAGCATTCCCGGTATTAAGTTGTGGATTTGCCTGCGAATATTTAGCGGCAGCGTGTCTGTGAACTTAATTTAAACTTAAGCTTTATACCTTGCTTTCCTATTGATATGTCTACAAAGGCTTGTTCAGATTCAGAGGGTTGTTCCTTTCTTACTGCATCAATAAACGTCTTCCTCTTTATCTGAGACATTACACACTGCATGCACGGGTTTACCTTTCCCAGTCCTGCAAACTTTAGCGAAGTGGTTCAATTTACCACATTTTTTTACTTTAGCTGGACATTGACTTTTTCCACCGTGTGCTTTGTTTCCGTAGTATCTGCACTTATGAATATGCTTGTATGCGTCACACGCTTCATATTCCTTTGCTGCCTTCTCAATTGTGCAATGTGTTTTTTGTTCAGCGCTCTTTGGAGGTCTTGCTTTTTGTGTGCGTTCTGCGTTCACAGTCAGTTCGCGTGAGCCGTGATCAAAAGTCTTGTTTATACCCTGCGTCTTCTCATTAAACTTGTATCTCATGAATATTGTATTCGTCGTAGGCATGACAAACGCCAGCGGCAGCGTGTCTATGAACTTAATTTAAACTTAAGGTTTACACCGTGCTTTGTTTCCGCAGTAGCTGCACTTATGAATATGCTTGTATGCGTCACTCGCTTCATATTCTTTTGCTGCCTTCTCAATTGTGTAATGCTGACGGACGGCCTTATATGGGCAGGCACTCAATTACGTGGGAGACGTGACGATGAGGGACGCAATTTTGTCTCTCACGGCGACCGAGCTGCAGGCTATGGCTGTATTTGTGCCAAACACTATTCTATCCCTGACCATCTCATCTTCGTTTGCATCAGCACAGTCCTTCACCACCAATTTTAACTCCGTTAGAAAGTGATCAAAAGTCTCGTTTATACCCTGCGTCCTCTCAGTAAACTTGTATCTCCCGAATATCGTATTCGTATTAGGCATGACAAACGCCAGCGGCAGCGTGTATACAACTTAATTTAAACTTAAGCTTTACACCTTGCTTTCCTATTTGTTTGCCTAAGCACAGTCCTTCACCAGCAATTTTAACTCCATTACAGCAATTTTAACTCTATTACAAAGTGATCAAAAGTCTCGTTTATACCCTGCGTCTTCTCATTAAACTTGTATCTCGCGAATATGATATTCGTCTTAGACATGACAAATGCCAGCGGCAGTGTGTCTATAAACTTAATTTAAACTTACGGTTCACACCGTGCTTTGTTTTTGCGGTAGCTGCGCTTATGAATATGCTTGTATGCGTCACTCGCTTCATATTCTTTTGCTGCCTTCTCAATTGTGTAATGCTGACAGACGGCTTTATATGGGCAGGCACTCAATTACGTGGAAGGTATGATGATGAGGGACGCAACTCCTCACACGGCGACCGAGCTGCAGGCTATGGCCATATGTATGTACGTAAGTAGGTTCCAGTTATGACCGTTACGCATAGAATTTTGAAATGAAACCTGTCTAACTTTTGTAAGTAAGCTGTAAGGAATAAGCCTGCCAAATTTCATCCTTCTACCTACACAGGAAGTTGGAGAATAAGTGATGATTGAGTCAGTGAGTCAGTCAGTCAGTGAAAGCTTTGCCTTTTATTAGTATAGATATAGATTATTTAAATAAAGTTAAAGTTTTATCTGTATAATATAATAAGCATATTTTGCTGCATTTCATCTTGAAAATGATGTTGTCATCATATGTAAATACGCGCTTTATAAAATGGGTCAGGTTGTGCAGTATTATAACTGTATCACAAGTTTACAGTGAGGTAATTGTACTTATAAGTACAAACAGTTCTACAAGGAGCAGTTGATGGACTGATTGAGTGCATTTAGAGCTCTTGGGATGAAACTGTTTCTGAACCGCAAGGTCCATACAGTAAAGGTTTTGAAGCGTTTGCCGTGTGAGAAGTAGTTCAATAGACAGCATGGCTGAGGCAGTGTGTGCTTGATGCCGTATACCAATAATTCTCTTTCCGGTCAGCTGCTCTGAGTGGTGCAGTGAGAGTAATATGGAAAAAGATGATCCGCTGTGGCAACCCCTAAGAGGAGCAGCTGAAAGAAGAAGAAGGTACAGTGAGAGTAACAACGCTAAAGCAGCTATTGTATTTAGAATAGTTTGACCATTCTGTGGACCATTATATTGTTACAGGTTAATTACAATCACATGCGTTAAACTAATAAAAGATATGCGCTTAATTTCAGTGTATTTATAAAGCTGCGTCAGGGATGTGGATCAGAAAAAGAAAGATAAACCACACAGGAACAGTAGCACTGCTTTGACACTGGGTGCCGCCAGTCTGCAAAACCGAGCGGAGAACTTGCGTACAACAGGGTATGAGGTACTGTGGAAATGTGCATGGCTTTACGCCAAGTTTAGGTTTTATACATTGCGATTTGAACGTGAAAACGTTCTTACCCAACATTTCTGTGCGTATGCACCGCTTATACATGAGGCCCCAGGTCACCTTGGCATATCGGCACGGGTGACAACAATGTAGACATTTCTGGACATTTACCCTTGTTTTTACTCACAAGAGCAATCTTTCGTCTGAGATAAAAGTTACTCAGTCATATTGATGTAATTATGGCACAGCAAATGAGCGTTATAAATTGGAAAAGCTGATATGTACACAAAGTGCCTCCAGCCCCATAAAATTCTAGGCCACTGTGTTCTCAAGTTTTGTTTTATTTAAAAAGACTACAGCTTGTGTTGTATAAAGAAGGTATTTAATTCAAAAAGTTTGAGCTGTGCATGAAAATGATGTAAGGTGAAAGAATGAGATCTAAGATAAACCAGGCATATAACCTTTACACCGGACTGTGACTTTTCTCTCAAGATTCTGCACAGTAAGTCTGTGCTGCAGCTACTTGCAGTCTTCTGTGTTCATTTCAACAGTACTGTTAGGAGAGTCAGACTTCCAGACCGTTAATTGTGTTTCTGAAATGTGATTTTCACTGGTTAGGAAACACTAGCATTTTGCTTGAGGTAAAATAAACGTGATATTGTAAACTCATTCTTTTGCTGTCTTTGAAAGCTGTGTCGGATATTTCTAAGATTGCATTCTGCAGACACAATTGGGTCAAGGAAACATGTGAGCTCATCACAGAAGCCCTGGAGCAGTTTGAAGACACATTTTTATCTGTGTGTAACTCCTGCAGCTGTAGTCATCAATGCAGTATAGAATGGAGAAAAGAAATTCAAAAATCAAACAGATTGCGGTATAAGGTACCTTTATAATTTTGAAAAGTTGTGGTTTTAAAAAATTTAAGAACATAAGGCTACAAATAACAAATGGAAGATACAGTATGCAGAATTTGCACCAAAATGTCATTTAAAGCAGTGTGGCCAACTTATTTTCTTGCTTGACTAGTGATAACATTAATTCTTTGTACTATCCTTCCCAGACTTCCTGAGTTGTTGTTCATTAATGCTATTCTGAGGATTACTTACACTTGGACTTGTAGTTATTTAATAAATCTCCATTAGTATCATATTGTCAGTCGTATTTAGCTTTGACATATTCTTGAGTCAGCTTAAAATGTTTAAGGACAGTATACGGTGTTGTCTTTAGCTTCCTCTGCACCTCTGACCAGCACATTCCACACAGAACGTTGCCCGGGGTATAGTTTTTAAAACTTTGTGATGATTCAAGTGTAAAGATAAGTCTACACCAGAAAACAGGAAAATGTATATGCCAAAAAAATCGGATTTATTTGACGCATCCAGACACCGCCACCTGTCTTTCCTCTCCACTCTAAGGCGTAAGGTGCTGGTGTCTGAGCAGAAAGCCATAATCACCTGGCACATGTAATGACATGATTGCTGTTGCAGTGAGCAAGTTCTCTCTGGTAGGGGCCTGTTGCCAAAAAATCAAATCTGGCTTTTTGTTAAATTGTTAAAATCTGGATATGAACAGGTAGAAACTTATTTCAGGGAATCTTTCTAATGCCGGGTTAAACTCGGCACAGAATTCCAAGAGAATGGCCTTTGGGAGTCTAAATCGGTTCATGAGTCAGTCATCATCATGGACAATAAAATTCGGCTGGTCCCTAAAGCCTTGTTCCTTTCATGTATGACCATTTATGTATTCTTCAAGCAGTTGCAAACAAGCCGTGTTTGTCAAACCATAAATATCTTGTAGGGCATGAGATTTAGAGTTTTCTGTATGCAGGGAGATAATCATGAGTGTGTTTTTACTGCTCTTTGGTTTCTGATCCTTAATATTGACAACAGGTAGACTATATAAACTGATGAAAAAACAAAAAGTTTATTGGCGCAAATACTATACATCGCATTGGCCCATTTAAAATGGAACTAAAATGGGGTCTGCACACTATATTTGTCACCTTTTGAGTTTTAATAAGTTTGTCACATGATAATTGATTAATTGATAATAATGATTGTCACACCTGATATGTATTATTATATGTGCGAGTCATCATTAAGCTGGTTTGGCTGCATTTCCCTATTCAATCAAGGGTGTCGCCATTTCCCACTTTCTACAAAATGTTGCACACGGATGGTTCAGAGTTGCCGTAAATATACACAAGATTTCCTGTCAAGTTTTCTTCTATTAATACCAATTTCTGCGTGAAAAGCTGTGCATGCACATTTCAAGCCTCTTTTTGTGCTTACACAAGTTTTCTAAATCTGACCCCAGGCCAGGATTAAAGTGTAGTCTTCTAAAGCTATAAGACAGCAGTTCAAAGCATTTTGAAAGATAAAGAATAATCAAGCATGCTCCAAAGCTGTCTTTTTTCTTACATATGTGAAAAATACGTAATTTTGAAGTCATGAATCCTTTCATGTGGTTTTAGGGGGTACTGGACAGTGTCAAAAGTAGAGGACATTCAGTTAATATAATATTCTGGTGCCAGGGTATAAAGGATCAACTTCTTATTTATTAGGACTCTGTAATACATGTGTTTAAAGACAATTTCAAATCTTTAGCCACTGACTCACTTACATTCTGTGAGCTGTAAGTAGTTCGCTGTAATGCTGGTATTGAATAATTGGACATGGACTAATGCCATTAAGATCAGTGCAGATTATGGAAAAGACAGGATTACTTACAGTTTCCGAGTTTCAGAAGTGTGTGCCTGCTTAAACAGTTAAACTCTTTAGTCAGTGAGCCAGCTACTAAATCATTCCCTTACCTCCATGTTACAAAATATCAATTTATCGTTTGTCTGTCATGTGCATGCCAATTACCTTCTGACCCCAACTCAGACACTGAAAAAGATGTTGCGCAGCTGATCAAAGAGAGTCGTCTTTATAAACAGTATGAGCAAATGATTTCTGTGCAGAAGATTTGTAAACATTTCTGTAAATATTAAACTTATAGCATGCAGAGAACTTCATATTTAACAATAAAGAAATTCATATTATTTAGTATTTCACAAATAAAACTATTCATATTTAACAATAAAAATATCCACGTTTTTGCAGATCTGCTTTTTCTTTGGCCAGGTGGTAACGGAAGCCTAGCAAAACTTTTGGATAAATTAAAATTTTGCTTTTGCTTGCCAGCAGCCTGCCAGGAATAAAGTACAGTAATGAAAAATGCACATCCTTTATAATTCCATTCTCCCATGGATGCACAGCAATTTGTCCTGAATATCATGCTGCAAAATTTACACTTGGTTTGCATTTGATTTGTCAGGGTGCTTTTTTAAATGTTATTTATGTAACTATTTGGTTACTGTCCTGCCCAGGATGATAATGTTTATTTGCATTAAAACATGTCCTGCTATGTGCTTAATGTTGCTGTGATAGGCTAAACGTCACCCACAACCTTAACATTAGATTAAGCAGGTTTGAAAATGGATGGGCATTAAAACATGAAATTAATATCTCACTTCAGAATATACATCTATTATAATTAATAATATAATTAAACCCCCTTTGTCCAGTTCATGCTTGCCTTGGCAGTGAAGGTTTCCCATCAGCATTGGTCTTAAAACAGGAACCAAAGCCTGATGGTCACCAATGCATCGCGAGACACGCTCACTCAAACCAGCGTCGTTTAGGGTCATGCCTTTGAGATGCTGGAGAAAAACTGGATTATTTGGAATGCAGATTAAGACCCTGGGATTTGAAGCCATGGCTGCCTAGCTCGCTTTGAGCAAGCAGTGCCAGTTGTATTGCTCAGCTTTGTTAGGTTACACACACAATATTGAATAAATCTAGTAAATGTATTTACCTTTTTTGACACACAAATAAAATGTATTTTATCACACTTTTTTCCACACATTCACAATATACCACAGTCTCAGAGCGTACTGCCTGGTTTCATTCATGTTGAACTGAACATACCGTGGCAGTGCATGGGAACCACATCAAAAGATGAATAGACATTTGTGATGAAGGCTGCACGGCAAGATGTTGACTCCATTAAATTCCTGGGTTATCCTCTTTCAGATTTTTGCACTTACTGGAATCTCATGATACTCAGACTTGTGCCCTGAAGGTTTATCCATGCACAAAGCACTCTCAATGTAAAGGCAATCAAAAACCAGCAGGCATAAATTGTAAGACCAGTCTCCTTATTCCCTGGCTACAACTGAATAATAATAATAATAATAATATTATATTTATTTATATGCAGTAGATATAAAATGTTGTGCTGTCATCTGATTTGAAGGCTTATAGTTTAAGTTATGACAAAGTACATTAACAAATACCTTAATACATTTATATACTAGTCAAGCCCTCAGCATCACACAGCGTGCTGATTCTAGTGTGATATAGTGCAGAGGTGTCCACTCTTTCCAAAGAATTACCCAGAGCAGATGACATGCATCTGAAGTGGTGGTTGTGTTATTTTGGAAAAGCTATAGCTTCTAGAATTTATTGCTGACTACTGACTGACTATTGTGAGCTGTGCTCATTGCCAGTGGTAATGGCAAAATTTGTATAATGCCATTCACTCATACAGAGCTCATGCTACATGAATATAGTGAAGCATAATGGAAGATGCTAGCTGAATAATACACACACACACACACACACCAAGCAGTAGTAAGTTACTGTGTAGAACATAAGTAGCATCTGATTGATACAGAATTACAGTACATGCTTACCAAGTCAGTAAATCTCTCTCACGTTAAGGAATTGATTTTTCTTTTTACTTATTTTTGTCACACAAGTAACAGTTGTAGTATCTGAATGACCTAAAGGTACCAGACATATACTCTATTACTTTACGGAATAATTTTACAAATATTTTCAAAGTGGTTTCTTAATAAAACTAAAGCATAGACACATGGAACAATCTACTAAGTAGTGTTGTAGACAGTAGGACTTTAGGAACTTTTAAAAGTAGACCTGATATTTTTTTTTTTACAAGAATTAAATGGGTATGACTGGCGAGCTTTGTTGGACTAAATGGTCTGTTCTCATGTAGATTATTCTAATGTTCTAATGTACTGTTGCAATAATTCCGACTTATCTATTAGGTCTGTCGTGGTTTACCCATTGATTTTTGTGAACGTTATTTCTTCCACTAAATATTCTTTAGTGAACCTGTCCCAGAAACTCAGAGCTCAAGAAGCAGCCTGGATGTGGGACTGTCCATTATAGTGGACCCACAGTCACACCAGGCCTACTTAAAACATCTGCAAAAGGGGTACCATTTAGTATAACTCCAAAGAAAACAATGGAGGGCAAATGAAGTTCCAGGAAGACCTGAATCCAGAGTAAAGCCAAAAGGGGCAGGTGAATGTTTGCTACTTTCATAGATTGAGTATATTTGTAAATTATATTAGCCTGCATCTGAAAACAAGCTGAGAAGACTTGCATTCTAGTCGTACAATCCTGTTTTAGGAAATCTACGGTGGTGTGTGAAGTTGTTTAAAAGCAGTGTCTCCGGGCATATAAAATTGAAATACAGTATATTACGATGAACAAAGATGCAAATCTGCAAGTAGACAAAAAGTGTTTTTGCAGTAAATTGTATTATGCAGAGCTATTCAAGTAGCATCAATGTGTAAATCTCGAAGGGTCTGCATACAGTTGTTGTGTTAAAGATTCAATATGGGGTGCTTCACGTGATTTGTGTTTAAGGCAGCGACTGACAGTAATGTAAATCAAAGTGTCACCTATACAGATGCTATATTTTCAGCACTGCATTTCCATTATAGCTACAACACTTTGTGCAAACTGGTGTTCAGTTCATCTTTGATTACTGATACACTATTTGTTGTTGAAGGTTGCTAAAGTTTAGCCTCCTGGAGAGACCTCTAGCCAACCCCAACTTGCATATGGAAACCCAAGACGTAAAGAGATTTTATATCTGCTGATTTCACATTTATTTAAAAAAATAATCTGCATGACTGAAATTTACTTAAATTTGTAAGTTGTGGTAAGTTGATAAAATACAGTTAGTATATGTAGTGAGGGTAACTATAAATGTAAAGTTCTTCAGCTTTGTAGTTGTCATGCAGCAGGTGATGTGCTCTTTCTGGCGCTAGCCGTTACTGCTGCTGTCTCAAAGTTCCTAGAGAATGGCTTTAGATTATAGCCCGGGCATTCCCTGGTCAGAGTTTGCACATTGTTTTCTCTGCCTCTGTGGGATTTCCAATCATATACCAAAAGATGAACACCTTATCTTAAGTGCAAACTCTAAATATATGTGTTGTGAGCTGGTGTACAAGTGGGCCTGAGCCTGATGATGTTTTGCTGGTTTCTGCCATGTACTCAATGCTGACAGGACCTTGAGCTGTATTTGCTAGCTTTGAAAATGGGCGAATGGGTTTGACTTGATGTTTAAAAGTGTGGTTTTGATTAGAGAAATGTAAAGGGAGGAAAGGGACAGTGTAATGGTTGGGCATCATTGAGATGCCAGCCAGAGTGTGGTCTTTAAGGTACATAGAGCTTACAAATGAGACAGCAAAGATTATGCTGTAGTGCATTGAATTATGCAGGAAAGCACAATGTAGTGGAAAGCAGAAGATGCTAGGGCAGGTAGAGTGTGGCAGATCCTGGATTTTCAGGGTGGTGATACACTGACCAAAGCAGCGGTTTTAAAATAGCAACATTCTCACTATGTGTAGCTATTCAATGTTCAGTTTTAACTGTATTAGCTTCTTTTTTTTCCAATTTGTTCTCCTTGTCCCACATTTGAAGGTGTACAGATTTATCACAGTGAGTGCTTATCTTTCTGCCGGATAAGCGTTCTGTCTTTTGTCTTAGCATTCCTCATTCATCTTTATGCAGATTGTCCCGTTTTCATTTCCTCAGCATTTCCTTCTATTATCTCTTCAGGTTTGACTAAAGCAAATGCATGGATTACACCACCCAAGATTTTGTTGTAAAACATCTGACATTTTTTGCTCCATAGCGTTTTGAAAGAGACGTGTTACTACAGCATTTTAACACCTGCCATTCACTATAAGGAGCAAAAAAAAAATATGCCAGAAAGCTATCAGTAACAGATCAGGGAAGCAGTCAGAAGCCTATTTTGATTAAATGAAATGGGAGGGGTATGCTTAGAGCACCGAAGGAGGATGGGATGTCGGAAACAAAATTAAACATGAATTGAATTTGTCTGACTTGCGCTGGCTGTCATTCACAACATGCAGAGTAGGCTGTCTAGTTGTGATGATCTCTGCGGCAGCCTCTCAGTGGAGGAGTTTCATGGGGGAGGGGGTGTGTTAAATAACAAAAAACAACAATTTCATCAGCTGTTGTGCACATCCTTCAGGGCTGTGCTGCCAGCCAATAGCTCAGAAATCCAAACCCTGCTGCATGGGGAAGTGCCTACAAGAAATGGAGGATAATTACTAACAGAAACATTTAACTATTGGCTGGGGAATATCTTTTTAGGATTGTCTTGAAGAGCTTTTTTGATATTTCAATATGCAGCTTTAAACACATTTTGTCACATTGAATATTTATGTAAGAATCACACAGCCAATCAAACCTGCTGACTGCATTAGGTGTGACTCTATATAATACAAGTTAGTGCTCATCTCAGTTCACTGTCATATTTAGAGATTAAGGGTTCTTAGTAACATGCCAAAAATGTTGTCGGTTTGCTCTTATTAATAAAAGGATACAATTTTAATGTCAGCATGGTGGAATTTTAATGTCTGGATGCTTCACAAGCATTTCTGAAGATTAAGGACCTAGTCTTCACTATTTGGGACTCTTCAAAGAAGAGCCTTCCAGAAACGCCCTTGTGTTCTTATCAAAACCCTGCTGTGATTGGAGTCTTCTGGGGTTATGAGAGGCCAGATAGGCCACAAATGACATATTTTTGTATGTAATATGTTGGTTTACATGTTCACACTATTGGTTTATGAGTAATGTACTATTTGCTTGCATGCTTACTTTATTGGTTTGTGTAAGGACAATACTGGTTTCATTCACATGAACTGTATTGGTTCGTGCATGTGTGTTAATGTATATTGGTTTCTCTGGCTTGCTTATGGACTGTATTAATTTGCACATGTATCGTGGGTTCATCTGCATTTATTATTGGTTTGTGCTTCTATACGCCAGTGGTTAGTAAAGGCATGTAAAGGTTGTGTCTGTATACGATTGGTTGGTTTACATACAGAGGATTCTGCCTGTGCCTGGCTGTTCTGACTTCTTCTCTACAATCTGGCTGTGGTTCTACCATTAACTGATGCACAGAAAGTGTTGTTTTTAACTTATGTTAATAATTTTCTACATTTTTGATGTATTTGAACAATTCAGTATCCTCATACTGTATGTGACAGTTCTGTATTTAGTAGGTAGTATGATCTATTCTTGTATTTTGCCTCGTGGTTTCTACTGTTGTATTGTATTTCTAAGATGACAAAGATAGATTGGCAATCTGTGAAGAGAGTTACTCGCATTCTGTTTTGTTTCTATTTTGCAGCTGTCAAGAAACAGAGCCTGTTAAAGCCCATTTAGTCATTCATTGTGTGATTTTGGGCAGTACAACAAATTATTGTTGTTGTTATATGTATGAGCTATGCCGATTTTATGCATGTTTTGTACTTGTTTCATGTGAGTAATATAGTATATTGGTTCTGCCTTGTGCCCCGTGTTGGCTGGGATTGGCTCCAGCAGATCCCCGTGACCCTGTGTTTGGATTCAGCGGGTTAGAAAATGGATGGATGGATGGATGGTTTTGCGTATGAACCCTATTGTTTTTATGTATGTAATCGATCGATGTTATATGAATCTGGTACTGGTTTTGCATGAGTACCATACTGGTTTATGTGCACTGCATATTGGTTTTGTTTAAAAAAAATACTAGTCTTATGTATGCCTTTTCTGTAAAATATATTGGTTTTGTATGCAAACTATATTGGTTATGCACATGATCTTGAGTGATGATGGGTTGGTCAAGAAAAAAGTAAAGGTAGGACTGGAACTGATATTTTTGTGTAACAAAGGGAATGGGTAAGAGCTGAAATGTTGAACATTTTCTTTTCTGATGCAATAAATACTGTATGTAAAAGTGCTGGTCATAAAAATTGCTGATTAAGGTTATTTAATCTTAAGTTTGAAATGAAACATACAAAGTTTAACATGTACAATATGAATTTTTTCAGTTGTTTAGAGGTTTTTGGAGAACCAAACAAAAAATGTGCATGTTTATTTTCACATGTTTATTGCAGCAAAAAAAAGTTCAGCTTTTTTGATATACAGTATGTTATGCTTTCTCCTGTTTGTTTATTAAATTATGATGTCCTGTTTACTTCATATTAGTTTGCACAACTTTATTTCAATTAAAACAAAAAAACCTAAAACGCCACCATATAATAGAAGTATTGTGTTTTTCAGTTGACTGACTTATGGCTTACGTTTACTCAATTTGACATTGCTGGATGAAAATGGCAGGTGGCTTCATTTTTTGTCACCAAGAATGAAAAAAGACTGGTGAATGTCTGATTTTCTTTTTGTCATATTAATGAGTAAAAAAAAATCATCTCTTTTAAGAGTGTTCTTGTTGTCTGTGTCATTCATTTTATCAGCCAAACCCATTTCTCACTAATCTACTGAAGGTGTAGCTTTCTGTTTAATAACAGCTTTTACTTCTACTTTAATGCTTTTTGCAAATCAGCAATGAAATACAGGCCACAAGCAATGATTCAAGTTATCTTCATTACATTTATACTGTAAAAAACAGAAATATTTTAAAGACTCCTGTATCTTATTGGTTCACTACCTTCTCTCCTACACCGTGTGAAAAGGCTCCTTCAGTCTTATTTCACAGCTGCTCAAATGTACCTCTTTTATTCCTTTCATAATGAGTATCTTATGTTAATAAAAAACTGGGTGTTATACCACTACAAGAAAACTGCAACCAGTCAGATGCTTGAATCACATCTTACATGTCCATAAGTAAACATTGCTTGCGTCAAATACATCATTGATGAAGAGTACATGAGGAGATACATGCATAACAAGATGAAAAAAGCAGGCACCGTTGATTTAAATGGATCAGAGCAAACTAAATAAATGCCTGGAAGGATGGATAAATACACTAATCTTTTGAAACATATGGCAAACAGCCAAGAGAAAAATCATTAGTTAAGTACAAAGAAAAATGCCCAAACTTCTAGAGAAAAAAGTGGCAAATTATTCAAGAAGAAAATGCCACAAACTGGGGGTAAGCATTACGACGAACGGAAAAAATGAGGAAATTGAATGAACAAAGTCATAGATGCAAGACAAACGTATCATCATCAGGAGTGCCTAATTGCTTCCTATAACTTAAAGACATTGTCAAAAGACAGTCCAGGCAAGAAGTCAGAAACTTTAGAAAGCAAATAAGAGCTAAATGTAACCAAAGCCAGAAACATTAAACAGATCCTGAAGTTAAGACATCATAGCAAGATTCCTAACACTAAAGTCTTCTTAGATGCACCCTTTAGGTACCACTAAGACTACTGGGGAAATGGTGGAGAATATTTTAAAAAAATCTAATACCTGGATGTTAGAAGCTTCATTTATAGGCAAGATAAATGACACAAAGCACCACATGGCATCTGATTATAAATAATATGGACCTGGACATGTGGAGATAGGCATTAAAGGGTAGCAACCATCCATCAAACATAACACAAGTCAGCTGTATCAGAATAATGATGAAAATAATGTACAGTAACACAAAGAAAAGAGGCTCCAAAAATTACAACAGTAAGAGTGTAGTACTAGGGTGTTGTACCATGTTAGCTATTATGAATGTAGTGAGAAGTCAAGCAAAATGGCACCTTTTATTGGCTAACTAAAAAGATTACAGTATTCAAGCTTTCGAAGCAGTTCAGGCCCCTTCTTAAGGCAAGATGTAATAAACATCAAGAGGCAAGACAGTAAGACTGATAAGGCATTTTAACTCAAGTATGGAGGGAGACACCACACCAGTGTATTAAGTAGTCTAAGGTAACTGAATAAAAAAATACCATTGTCCAGCTACAGTAGTTCTGATTGACAGTGAGAGGCCATATTAAGCCACATTTGTTCTTTTAGACATGGGTGTACCTAACCATTTGTTTAAAATCTGGTGGTTAGCAGAAGTGAAAAATGCAGACTTGACGAACACACTTCCCATGTATAAGTGGGACAAACAGCCCGCCAAATGATTCCTTGAGATTTTCATCAATCTATCACTTGGACCTCTTTCCCATTAGTTGAGTCGGGCCGCTGACTGATGCTAAAGTATCCTCCAGCAAGTCCTAGTTTGGCTTAAGATAACCTGCACACTTGTGATATGAAAGAGTAGAGCTCGGCCAATAGATTTTCATGCAGTGCACCATTTTTTCACAGGATAGTTCTTTTGTTGGTTTGTAACAGAATATTAAACATGACATTGTCCCCTCTGTTTGAATTTTGAAGAGAGACCTTAAATGTCACCACATAATCCCAAATGTTATAGTTTTCCTTGTAGTCTATAATGTGTTGTTGCTTCTTCACCCTCCTGTGCTTTAATGTGTTGGTTTTTCTATTAACTCCGTTTTGCCTACTTCCTTGACCTTCAGATTTATTCTGTTTTGTTTATCCATATCCACCTTTTAAACACATTTCTACCTGATTCTGCATTGTCTGTCTTCCACTTCAGATTCTCTTTAAATCACCTTGTAGATGACTTTCATTGTTCTTGCTTTCCAGTTATATGCTATATGCTGGCTTTAGGATAGCAATGGTTAGTTCATGTTTCTTGTCACATGTACAGAGTACAGTGAAATTGTTGTGAAACAAAAGTGTTTTTCCACAATAACTGATATTTGGATGGTGCTTAACACTTCCGTGAAATTATCAGCAGCCTAACAAAGGCCATTGGAATTAGCTTATGTATGAATGCATGTTTGATTCCACAAACTCCTGTAACATGCATGTTACACTTTATAAGCCTGGGAAGTTCGGGAAGGTAGGCGGAGACTCCCAGGGCATTGGATAAATTAGAGCCTCTTGGAAGATAAGTGGGGGAGAGGCATGGCACGCCACCATGGAACATGACCGGGATTACTGGAAGAGTGAACATGGCTTAAGAAAAAGCATCGTGGCTAGTTTCAGCATAATGTTCACTATATGAGGCATTTACCATGGCCATAATAAAGGGTTAGGTGATTCTTGGGAATGTACAGATCTGAATCATTCAATATTAAATAAACATGCCCATAATTGGTCTTTTCTCTCATTCAGTGCGTGAGTCTGTCTTCCCGTTTCAGTACTCATTACAATAATATTCTTGATGTAGTTGCAAATCGGCAGCAATTACATGTTAGCACAATATCATACCTTTTTACATTTTCTTCTTTTTTAAATATTTATTAATAGGGGGTTTCGCCCCCTGCTCGCTTCACTCGCCATCCCCTGCCTTCGCTACACGCCAGCAACTTTGCATCAGTGCTGCTCGCAAACAACAAAACTTTTAATTCTCGTGGGTAAGCCTCTTCATTGGGAAGAAACACTACTTTTCCCTGATGGCAACACGAGTTAGACAATCTACAAGTCTCCGACTTAAAGTTTAAATCCGAATTATATACTCGATCTCTTTTTGCTGTTCCATTATTTCACAGAGTAACAATTTCTTTGTTTGTGCTAATGCGATATTTACTATAGTTTTTTTGAGACTTTCGAATTTTCGTACTTCCATTATCTCTAACCTGCTCTGTATATGTATCATGCCAACATTTTTTAATTCTTTATGACATTCTACTTAGTCATTTACTCTTTGTGTTTTATTTCCGGCCCCGGGAGTGGTTAAATCTCTTGGCACAAAATTGCGTTTTGCGGGACATGAAAGTGTCTCTCTTCAAAAGATCACGTCTCTTTGCAGGATAAAAAGTCTCGTCTCCCAAGATTTTTTTATTATAATAGAGAGATTATCATCTTTCTGGTGAGGCCTTAGCATTAGTGTTAGAATAATACAAAGCATCCTCATGATTTCAAAGAAGCTACAAAACGTCATCATGAGTACGTACCACTTTGCACCACAGGGTGCAGTAAAATAATGACATCATTCATTCTCAAACTCCTACTTTGAGAGTTAAGTGTAGGATGCTACAATATTGCTTCTCATGTCTTACTCTGGGTAGGACAAATTCTTATCCTAGTCAGACTTTCAGTAGAGTTCTTAGGAGTAATTCTGAGGCACGAATAATACTGACCTGTGAAAAGGTTGGATGCATGTCAAAGTCTGTACTTTGAGGAAACAGCAACATCAAGTTTTTGTAAAGCAGTGAGGACTTGTTTTGAAGTTTTAATTACCTTATGAGTTTAATCGCATTGAGTCGTGATTCACGTTCTTTAAGTCTGTTCTCTCTCTGCTGTCACATTAGACCTGTGCAGGTGTTCTCAAGCCAAACTAGGACCTTCTGGTTAGCATTTGGATATTCTTGGACAAAGAGGACTCTGTTGCACATTGTATAGATGGCCTTTTCACAAAAACTTTTACAAGTCTGGTCTATGCTTTTTTATCAGTTAGCTGGGGAACTGCAACTGGTTGTGAAATAAATAAATGTATGTAATATAAATATGTAAAATTGCCCTGGGCAGAAAAAAGTGGACACAAATGTACATACTGGTGTTCATCTACCTACCTGTTTGATGTGTCATTACAGCGTAGTTCAGGAAATGTGTTTAGAAGTAATTTATTTTTCCATCTTTCTTTTGTAACCTTTCTCTGTAAATCTGAATTAATGCAGACACTGGGATTTTTAAGATGACAATGGAATACTATGGAGTGAAAGGTCAGTGCATTGAGTTGTTAATATGATACCCCTCTCCTGCATTTCAGACTTTCCAATTCATCCATCATGCAGGAAAAAAGCATGAGCTGACGAAGAAGACAAATGGTACTCAGGCAAATTTTGTTATAGGCATGTTTAGTGTAGTTGTCTTAGACATTGCAAAGGTAAAACATACATTAATTCAAATATAATTATTTCAAAATTGAGTTCATAACTCACTGTTTGCTTTGGTTTCTGAATCTGAATCATTACGTCTTCCAGTTTTACTCTAAACTTCTCCTGATCTTAGAAAAACCTATAGAAACTGCATGTATATTCCTCGTAGGTCTGAGTCAACACTATAACTGAGGCAGTGCCTGCTACTTGAAAATTCCTTGCACAAAAGGAGCCAAGACTCAAGAGGTTAAAGGCTTGGGGTTTGGAGCTGAGGCAGCAGAAACCACCCCATAAAAAATGAGGATGTTCCGCTAGATTAGCACAAAGAAATCAGATGCATACCAATGCCACCCCTCTGATGTAAAGTTAAAGCTTTCGATATTCAGCAAAATTGAATTACTGGTCCTTACTGCAAATGCTGATAAATCACATCCTAACAAATGTTTCTGTGTTTCATTTTCCAAAATTCTCAGTATTTGCAACAAGCTTTGCTCTTTATGAGAAATAATTGACCTGAGTGGTTAGATGAAGGATTGCAGCAGAGAAGTTCAGCATGTTCCTGCAGGTCTATTGGTAAGCAAGTGCATCCAAAGGTTAAGATATTAATTTTCAATTTAAGCTGAATTATGTCAACACTTTACAGAATAGTGCAGTAACAATGTCTACATATATAAAGTGATAAGACATCTGTCCGTCCTTTGGATGAACAAAGGCAAGTGGCCAGCGTAAGATAGTAAACCATGCAGCCTATGTCTGGGTGTCACATTGTCCAACGTCCACAATAGAGCTGGAATGTCCGATGAAGAAAGGCAAAAAGAAGCACAAAGAGAGGAATGTAAGAATTAGTGTACAATGAAAAAGAGGCAAAGAAATAAGGCTGTAAAGCATATCTGGAGACTAGAGGTTAGTAAATGCATGATGTGATCAAAACAGATGAACTTACCAATGTACCATTTTTTTTTAATAAACAGGCTTTTTGTTATGCTTGCCTTTATTATTTATTTTTGTATTCACTTATAACACATTACCAGCATCTCTAATGAGGAACTGGCAAACTGTGATTTGCAGGTAAAATTCAAGAAGCAATGTTTTAGAGTGTCTCAATGTGTGGATGTTTTGAGTTTTTCTTATAATGATGGAGCTTCCCTGGAGTATAACAAATTGTAAAAATAAAAATAATAATAATGCAGTCACATCTCCGATATACGTTCAGGTTACCGGTAGTTTGAATTTGTCAGTCACTACCAGGTACTTTAAATCACATTGTATATACAGAACTATGCACACATAATGCTGGCTCCAAGGACTTTAAAACTCATTGTCATCTAGCACTGTCTGCATTATCATTCCACTTGTTTTCTCAGTTATAATCAAGAATTGAACAAATTATACATTTTCTACCCATTTTTAATGTGTCACAGATCTGTAGTGCCCTGTAATATACACATGTGGATGAATACTCCACTGCTTCTGTCACTGAAAAACCGTGTGTAGATTCTGCTTACATCATGCTATCTCATAAATCAAGGCTGTACCATTTCCTGTGTGGGGTAGGAAGATGTTCATTCTACAACCTAACCTCTGCACTTCTTGCCCTTTTCAATTGCATCTTGATTCAGCCTGAAATGAAATGTGCCATGTAATTGTAAATGACTTAATTATGGGCATGTTAATGAGACATTGACCTCTTTTTCTTTTTCCATAAGAAAGACCAGGGTAATACCACTTACTGTATGTAATTGAAAGTTCCTTACTGTTAAAATACTGTAGAGACAGTATATATTTTATATAAGTATATTCTAGTGGAGTTTCAGTAATAAGACGTAATGATAATAATGAACAGATTTAAGTTGTTGATATGTCTGTCTATACTCTATATATGTACAACGTCCTGGAACCTTGCATCCATCCTTGTAACGTCTAGTCTAACACTCTTAATTAGGTTTATGGATATGTGGGCCTATAGCTATCTTTATAAGTCACTTTGGACAAAAAATACACAGCTTTGTGTTCTCATATTTTTTAACAAATTATTTCCTACAAGTTTAAGGAAATAAGGATTATGCTATCTGTTACAGAGGTGTGGAATAATTAGACAACTTGTGACCTCAGTTCTTCTTTGGTAGAAGTTCTCTGTGGAATCGCCACACCTTGTCTGATTAAAAACAGTCAGGAAGAGATAATGTCCAAAACATTTATTTATTGAAATACAAATCCATGCTTCTCATATATTCAGGAATTTGTTTCATAGACTAGTTGATGATTATTATTATGAAGTATGATAAATGATGACGATGTGTATATACTGTGGTATGTGTGTGGTTTCCTGCCGATGTATTCCAGAGGTAGCCAAATAGACCAACAGGAACAAGGTTTAACTCTGATGATTTCCTCTCCAAACAAGTCACCCTAACTTCTATTTTATGTCCAGGAATTTAGACTCTTAATTCATAGTTTCCTTGCATTCTACAATCCATGAAACCGGTCTTGACCCAAAAAAGCACATGGCAATATCATTAAGCAAGCTTGAAAATACTGACACAGTTTAAACAATGTCATCAGAGGTGCTATTCATGAACTGTATTAGTTAAGCGTAGGTATTACTAATTGCAAATCACAATACATTTTAAGCTACAACTTTCTGAACAATAAATAATAAATAAATATAAAATAACATGCAATAAAATATTGCTTACCTCTTTGTGGTTTATATACAGACTTTACTTTTACACAACAACGAAGACGTGTTATATAAACATAATACCTACTTCTTAACGAAGCACAATGACTAAGTTTCAGAGCTGTTCTTTTTACATCTGTAATCTCTGGCAGTTTGGCAGAGTAATAAAAACAGTCGTGAGTTCCATCCATCCATCCATTTTCTAACCTGCTGAATCCGAATACAGGGTCACGGGGGTCTGCTGGAGCCAATCCCAGCCAACACAGGGCACAAGGCAGGAACTAATCCTGGGCAGGGCGCCAACCCACCGCAGCAGTCGTGAGTTAAGTTACACATTTAATTATGTTTTTTTTTAATCAAATGTCCAGTAATATCAAGGAAGCAGAATACTATGTGAATATTGGCAAAAAATACCCTTATAGCCTACGTAGCAGAGCATCTTGCATCCATAACTATCTCTTGACTTACCATCAGTCTAGCTTTCTTTGCTATCCCATGACTTTTGAGTGGTGTATTGAAACAGGCCACGTCCCTGTTTCGGTATGGCTACTGAAATAAAGTTGTCCTCCACATGGTCTTCATGACCAGATGATGAGAGAGAGAGAGTGGTGTAAATGCAAGGTGACCAACATTATACGTTCTTACCACAAAACAAAAACCAACGGGACATCATAGTACAGAATCGTCTCTTATTCAAAACCAATCATATCTACCAATGAAAGTACTTGGGTACAACTCATCCCCGAGTTGCTTTATTTAGTCAGTTTATGGCCTTCCTGTGGGCAGTGGCTTATAGAATGTAAATCCAAACACAGTCACCCTTGTCAAGGTTGTCTGATGCTCCATCCCTCTCACCATAAATTTCACATCCTGTGTCAGTCCTAAAGACTAGCGGGGTTGGTTAGTTAAACATCAAAGCACTGCTGTTTCAATAAAGTAAAACATTCCTCCTGAAACATTAATATTACAATCTAGCTTGCAAATAAAGCTTATATTTATCAAATTATATGCAACATATCATTCAACCACAAGTGCCATATCAACAAACTGAAAAACGCTAAGTTCTTCACCTAAAATAGTCGCCTTTATTTTTGTATACCTCTCACAACCAGGTGGGTCTGTTTTTTCATATAAAATCTTGTGCTGTTTGGCATTGGGCATGGCGGACAGCCTGTCTATGGTTTCATTTCATTGCACAAGTGCACATGCAGGTAGCTGACCGTATTGAGGACAGCTTAATTTTACACTTCTAATAGATGTTGTGTCACTGAGATATGTGTAGGACAGAGTTTATGCAGTTCTATCATATTGTATTTATTATTAATGATTCTGTTTAATAACAAAGGTGAGGTATTCACATGATGGCAGGGCAGGCAGCAAGTTCCATTTACCGTGCAGGTTGCAATGTAGTTCTGTCAATGCATTGCACTGAAATGCCTCTGAAAAAAATTGTAAACTTCAAGCTCCACTTTTCATTTGTAAAATGTGACACCTACGATATGCCAGTTAATGGAAGCCATTGTTTAATTTTACTCTTGGTTTACTGTTGACTATATCTGAGCAAAGCGAATAGTAGTCAATTTTGCCAAAAGTATTAGAATGCATTTATGTGGTCACAGGAGCAAAATGGAGGATTAATGTTTACTGTTTGATTTAACATGATTGCCTTCATTTTGCCAAAAGAAAAAAATGTAACAAAAGGCAACCTGCTTGTCAAGCCTACCTCAGCATATATCTAAAACTGGTTGCTGTCTGAGGAACTGTAGGATTTAAACAAACAATAGAAAAGCTTTCTTCTGAAAGCATACAAAAGAAAAAGAATACAGTTGTTCATGGTCAAATGCAACACATTTTAGATAAGTAATGCGTAACCTAGTTAGAAATCTCTGGAATTCAGAAACAAAGCATGATGAAGTCCAGTATAAGCAGTTTCTGTTTTATTTTTGGGGTGATTTAAGGGTTGTTACGATGTTACATTTTTAGTTTTGGGAAAATCAAACTCAGCAAGAAAGATTGCGCTTTCATCTGCTGTGGGTGGTGAATATCAGACTTGCTTCCTTTGTCATTTTTTAACTGATGACTTTTTATCAATAAAACTTATTGCTTGAACCTGTTAACAGCAGGTTCATGATGTAGAACAAATTCATATAATTTCATAATAAAATATTTTTCATTCATCTGAATCATTAGTATGTTCTTCAAGAATCCTGAATTAGAGAATGTTTTACTTTTCTTTTAAATGAAGTTACTGTTGGATTTGTAGTAGGAACCCCTGATAGCAGATATGGGTAAAGTTAAAGAAAGATTGTGTTTTGTCCTTATTGTTAAAAAAAGGAAATGGGAAAAAAAATCTAAAATGTTAACAACTGATAAGGTTGCACTTCAGGATAAAATTGGAAGCAAGTGTTTTTTGGCTTTTAGTACACCTACATACAGTACATACTCATTGCACATCCTCCACAGTTGACAAATTTAATTTTCAGAATACTAATCTCTGCAGCTTTGGAGGTTTTTATATTTCAAATGCAGCTGACATTTATATAATGGTATAGTAAAAGACTAGTCACACACGATATGATATGATTCTAACTGATGTGCCGCTTTTTGTGGAGGAGTTTTACAGCAATGCATAAACCCAATAAATATCAATCAATCTTATATATGGTACCTTTTCAATTCAGGTCTGTCTCAAACTCTCTCAAAGTGCTTTGTAAAGCAAACAGTATTGAAATTCATAGGAATCAGCAATTGCATGAGGATACCAAAATGTGTGTTACCAGCAGAGAAGAAAAGACAACAGATTAGTACAACAATCCAGTAAAGGTGGAGTTACAGTAGGCTCGGATAAGGTAGAATCAGAAAGATAATTGTGAGTGATGATTAAAAATGGAAGAAATAACAGACAAGTCTTCCTCTTGGATTTGTATGTAGAGACCAAAGACACCTCCTGAACAGACACAAGGGAAGAGTTCTAAAGGATGGGAGCCACAATCTTAACCTTTCACAGAGATGTTCATCATGACCCTGGAGTACTGCAGTGAGAAGGATGGCATGGAATGGTTACAATTTTCATACTCTGTTTATACTGAAAATACAGGCAGGCCATCAAAGACCTTCTTTTCAGCACCAGTGCTAATTTTGTAAAGAGTTTTCTGTAAATTTTAAGTGTTGGTTAAAGTTTGGCATTCTTTTCTGATGTGTACAATGAGAATGGGCCAGGTGTACAGGAACACTTTTTTTTACATTCAATGAGCTTTCCTGGACTGGGCAAACCAAATACATTTGTGACTCTGAGAGAAATAATTTTATACGTACATGTGATGCGTCCAGTAGCTTTCACAATGAGATGTTCAGATTGGTAGTTCAGACAAATATTGCTTTGACCAGAACTGATCTAGATACTGAATTGGTTGTCTTAAGAAATTATCTACACAGCCATTTATCCATTCATTTTCTGTAATTACTTGTTGCTTGTAATGGTTATTAATCTCAATTGCAATGGGTGTAAAACCACTTGGAAAAACATATTACTCCAGTGCTGCACATAGCTAGTTGCACACCTGCAATAGAGAATAATATCTAGCATATGGGTTAACAACTGTTTAGTTTTTTATTAATATCTAGCAATAACATATTTTCAAATGCAGAGAGGCTGTCTAATCCAGTCCTTGCTCTGGGGCATGTACGAATAACTAGATTAGATAAGTCCTTTGGTGAAGTACTCTGCCCATCTGTTACAGGCAAGAGGAAAGTTGACCAAAATGGGCCAGGGGTGCAGGAACTCTATACACTCTATGAAGACACAAGTAAAGTTATGACGCTGAGAGAGAAGTGGGTTTAAGAAGGCAGTTTGTGATTTACTGTAAGTAGCTTTATATTCTTTCTTTCTTGTTTGTCCAAAAACTACAGTCTAACTTCTTTCGAACTGTAGAAAATGTGTGACAGGACATGAACAGGCCACAGCTGAACTAGAATGTGGGCTGAGTTTGCTTGACCAAGTGGTGTGTCAAGGACTGCCAAGACTGTACTTAAATCAAGGGCTGAGAGAGAGGTAAAGTATTTCTGTTTCATGCATGTGGAGTTCTGTGTTCTCTCTGTTATTTTGGAACCTCAAGAGCTGCCATTTCTACTGCCTTGTGCAGATGCCATACTAAATTGAAGGCCATGCTGGACAAAGCAGGACCAGAATGTAAGACAGAAAGCCACCTGGTATCAAGCATCTACCTTGGTTGTATCAGTATTATTGTTACCCTCACATTTTTTATTTTACTTATATTTGGGCACAATAGAAATTTTAGTTTAGTCTTTGTATAAATAAATGTGTAACTTTATCTCTTGCCTATTCTAGAACACTGTTTTACTGTCTGAGGTCATAAATATAAAATATGTGGTAAGAGTTCAGGATTTGAGGCATTTTGTTAAGGTCTGCATATTAAAGAGTATAAAGGAGAGAACAGGGTTACCCTGGGACCCTACCACGACAAAATAACACTTAAATCATCATATTATATTTGCCAGTCAGCATTTTAGGGGTCAAACGTAGCGTTTCATCAAAAATAAAGAGAACATAAACTTCATAAAAAGAGCAACCCAGCTAGGAAGCAAACTGAGATCTAGACATTATAAGGGAACAAAGTGACTTAGTACATCACACTATAATTTCGTTACATTCAGGTTTATCCAGACACACCAATGTCCAATTTGTAGCCTTTGAGCCAAGGTGTTCACACTTTTATAATGACAAGGTCAAAATGATCTACCTACATTAAAAATGATATATATATAGTAGCAGTAGGGGCGCTATTGCTCCCTAGAACCCCCAGGTACCACGCCAAACACCAGATAAAAGTCCAATAATTACTATTTTTATTATAATAATTATATGCACCAAGCACCCTCCACTCCACACTACTCATTAAATAATCAATATAATAACAATAATCAATCCTCCATCTCCCAGACACTTAGCCACCCTTCCTCCCAGCTCAGCTCACTCGTCTGGGTTTCCCATCGTCCTTTTATTTCTCCTGACCCAGAAGCGAATCCACCATACAGTTCATGAGATTCCCTATAACTTCTGGGTCAGATACAAAGTCTTTTTCTTCACCCCGTAAGCACGTCATTCCTACTGCTCATGTGACCAGGACGTACTTCTGGGTTATAGGGTTTCTTAGCACTCCTTAAACCTCCCTACAGTGACTCCTGGTGATCTCCATGGTATCCAGCAGGGCTGTTTATAAAAACTCCAAGGTCCATGATGCTCTGCTGTAACCCGGGGCATCTCCACGTTGCAGGAAGTGCTCCCTCTGGCAGCCTGGGGGTATTGGCCGGGATAAATGGCTGGTCATGGACCACAGTACTCCCCCCCAGCGAAGAACCAGGGTTCGAAGGGGCCAGCCCCGTGAGGGACTTCTTCTTCCAAGAGGTTGTTTTGGTCGGGCCTCGGCAACGTTCAGCATATCCACGGGAGAACCTAGGGGGAATATTAAATAAATAAGATCTACTTTCCCCTGTCCCCCGAGGACAATCTCACCATACATGGCCCGGCCTACAGCATTCATAGCACAGTTGCACTCCCCTTGTTCTTATCCCTCTGTTGGACTGAAAACACTTTGAAATCTCTGGCTCCGCCCCTTTTCCTGCTGAGTAGGAGTCCCCAGCTGCCTCTGCTACTTCAGCGCCTCTTTTTACCTTATCAGGAGACCCTTTGTCTCATTTGGGATCTCCTTTTTACTCTTGGGCTTGTCTACAGTTTGAGTCTCTCCATAGGAGAGAGAGAGAGCCCTTTCACTGTCTGCACGCCCTTTCATTTATTTGTAATAGGAGGCGGCGTCTTTAGCACTGCATCGCTCTGAGAGACAGCACTTTTCAGCTCCTCCGGTTTGATCGGCGCTTCCCCCACCCCTTCTGTCATCACACCACATTCCTTTGTAGGTCTCGCGGTGAATTGGTACCCGCTACTTATTAATTGCGGGCCTGGATTACACTGCATCCCTATATGCTGTAAGGTACTGGTCCCACTCACCTGTACCACCACATCAATCATGACGGGAGACTCCTGACCAAAATGCTGTAGGTATTCCTGTACCCTTTTCAGCGGCGCTTTGGCTGTCGCTCCCAGCTCCTCCACCCGTTTCTTCACGTCCGCCAATACCTGGAAGAAACTATGTATGGGCTCGAGCAGCTTCTCGAGATCCCGCAGTCCCACAACGTCATTTAATTTGGCCAAAGGCAGGCTACCATCATCATTTGCCTTACCTTTCGGCCAGGAGCCAATCAGCATGTCCGCTCCTGGCACGTGCTCGGCTGGGTTGCGCAAAGGCTCTTGGGAACTGGAGTCTCGCATTTTAGAGGGCCGGGGTGGCGCCACTGGCCGACTGCGATCCGCCTTTTCTAATTTAGCGGCGGACCGTTCAGTCATGTCCCATCCCTCATTACTTTCATTTATGGCTAGCGCTGCTTCGCTTGCTTCCCCCTTCCCCTTCAGGGAGCTCGATCCCATCGGGGAAACAATGACCTCACCTATGGACTGTTGTTGAACTTCTCCTTCCCATAATCCTTCTGGGGAGATCACGTGCCCATTTTCGGCGAATGGAAGGTGACCCTCATGGTCATATGATCGATTGTAGTCCTTTAGGTGTTCCCAGCCTGCTCCGGGATAGTCCATGTGACTATTCTCGTCGAATAGGATGCCCAGTTTTCGAATCCTAGATGGGCTAGACTCCTCGTCATCACGACCATCTTGCCTAGGTGGGAAGTATATCTCCGACTCATCGTCAGAAACGAGAAGACAGGCCTCTGAAAAATAATTACAGTAAAGTTCTGGCTCATCAGCCATTTTTCCGGCACCTACCTCTGAACCTTGACTACATATTTTAAGTTCATATAGGTAGTGAGTATATATATTGAGTATCAGAGGTGGGTAGTGACGAGTTACATTTACTCCGTTACATTTACTTGAGTAACTTTTTAAAACAATTGTACTTCTAAGAGTAGTTTTACTGCACCATACTTTTTACTTTTACTTGAGTACATTTGTGAAGAAGAAACGCTATTCTTACTCTGCTACATTGGCAAACACTCAAATTGTTACTTTTTTTCCATTAGATAAAGTCTGACAGACAATTTTCAATCTGCTCTGTGTAGCGTATGCTGTCAAGTTGCGCACACGCCTTCCATTGCGTCTCCAGCTCTGACGTGAGGTTTTGGATGTTCCCCAAATCAAGGCCCTGCAGCTTTGAGGACAGATGTTACATTTTTAGTTTGAAAGTATTAACTGAGCTAATCATATTGACCATTGTTTTCTCCTTTCCTTGCAGCTGTATATTAAGTTTATTCATCATGTTCGTCAGTTTCGGAAAAAAAATGCCAAGTCTAGCGGCCATTGATCATTATTAAGTTGCTTGTATTCTGCAAGTTTAATGACAAGGAGAAACTCCTTTTTCATTTGCCAGGGGTCTTGAAATCTCAGCAGGAATTTCTCCCAAGCCACCTGCCTCAACAAAGGCCTATTTTATCATCTCTCCATCTTGGAAGGACTACTTATGCTTAATGATCTAGTAACTCACCCGGAATGATGCTTCAGTGTGTCTGCCTTTGCTTTTGAATTCAGCCGAGTGAAAAATGACGGCTGTCCTATTAACTGGGATTTTAGTTACCTCTCCTTTCTCTTTCTCAGATTGCTTTTCGGAAAGAAGTGAATTTCGTAGTTTTTATGAACAGTTCGAAAGTGCCTTTCCACATTTTCCTTCTTTATAATAGCAATGATAGACTGACAGATCAGACAAACGCACTTTGATTGTGACATTGTGAGAGAAAAAAAATCCTCTTCCAATTCCACATCCAGCCCATACCCTCCCCAAACATTTTTTTTTAAATCCCTTCTTTAGTCGATATAAATTGGAAGGCTAACTAGATCACTTAGACAGCCGGAGTTTTGCAGTAGCTCACATGTTTGATCGTACGTGTGGGATGACCAGTGTGTTAGAAGAAAAGAGATCTCAGACTGGCCGCCCTGTATGTCAGTCAAGTGGCAAATGCCATAGGTAGGATATATAGACTAACATTTAAAAAAAAAAAAAGCGCGATCTATCTGCACTACCATTCCGATCTACTGGTCGATTGCAATCAACGTATTGGGCACCCCTGCTTTAAGCCACGAGTACAAAAGTTATTTCAATTACCAAATGATAATCAGATGATTGGAGCATTGTTAGACGTTAAACCAATGCCATTGGCTTCTAATCGGAAAAATAACAAATCTATCATAGAGCATTTTACTAAGGGGTGCATGCAGTAATAATGCAAGATATTAGAATGTTCTACCCCTTAACCATGGTCAGTTAAGGTCATTCTTTGTTTTTTATATTGTTTGACAAGAAATTGACTGCCTTTTGTTGCTAAATTGATAATCTTATACTATGATAAGAGCCTCCTTTGGCTTTGGCGTCATGTATGTTGCTTCTTTACAGACTCTCATATAGTGCCCTGCAGTTGGACCTTGAAAGCGCTATGTGTATGCTTGTATTTCACATGGGTCAGACTGCAATGTGTTCTCTTTGAAGACAGAAGCATTCATTTTTGCAGATTCAGTAGTGTAATATAGTGGTCCAGCATTTACTCTAGTGGGCCTTCTAAGGTCTGTAGTTAATGTGAAGCACCCTCATGTCTGCTGAACTTTAATGTGATATGATATTAAATTTTACTCTACCACAGATCCAAACCCAGTTTTACATTTATGGGTATTATGGGTGTGACGATAACTTCTATTCATCCATTTTCAAATTCAGCTTAAAATTTATTGTCCCCTTTACGGAGAATAGTGAGCAATTTAACATATCACCACTCTCTTTCTATTACTAGTCAAATGTGAACTTAACCTTGAAACCCCTGGATTATTCCTCTAGTGACATGGGAAACCTGTTTTTAACTTTTAGTTTAGTTCAAGTCCAGCTAATTCAGTTACTGGGCTTTTGGGAGAGCAGAGTATATTGGGAACAAAGCAGGAACCGTCCCTGCATGGGTACCAATCCATTATGGGGCACATTCATATTCAATCCCTCCTTCTAATTTCAGTTTTTAAATACTGTGCATTAGTATATGAACATGTAAGCAATATCTTTATATCTTTGTGCCAGTCTGTTAGCTACTCTCTTCTCACAAAATCACATAAAATCACTGTTAGTGAGACTTCAATAAGTGCATGGACACGCACAAATACATGTGCACATATCCTCACACCACATAGACCAGATGGATGGACTTTGGGTGAAATCATTGTCAACAGAGACTACTGTAAATAGTATGTGCTGATTTTGCAAAGTAGATTGAAAATCCAAACTCTGAATGCCAAGGAAGCTACGCTCATCATGATGGCCCTGTGCATTTTACTTTGCTGTTATGTGTTTTACATTTTACTGTGGCACTGCAATTTGATTTTCTTTAAGTATTTAGATAGAATTATTAAGTTTACAGGCTTTCAGTATTCATTTAAAAGGTTAAAATGCCCCAGAGGTTTACCATAGGAGCTGCTTCACAGAGAATATGGATGATTTGCTAGATGAGCACAAAGAAATCAAATGCATATCCATGGTCCCCAGCTGCATCTTAAGAACTTTCAACAAAACAGAAATTACTGGTGCCTGCTATCTCTGTTGACAACATGATCATTTTTCATTGTTCATATTAATGCTAGGTGATCGCTTATTAAATAAACAGAATTACCCTATCAAAATTCATTACTAAATTCTAATAACACTTGAACCAAACAATGCCATTTTAGACATGAAGTTACACTTTAACAAATAATCTGAATCAAGAAGCCAGGACAATTAATCCACAAAATGCCATCAGATGGGACTGAATCTCAGTGGATCACTGCCTTGTACTCTAATCTGTCCATTCTCTGCACATTTCAGTACTTCAATGGAGGGGAAACCCATCCACCACTTTCATCTTACAGACAAGATAAAGAAATATCTCCATATTACTTGCAAAATATTGATTTGATTTTGATGGATTAATACAAATCCCACTTGTATTTTTCCTTTTACTTTTTGTATTGACATGAATGGAAATGTTTGATTCAGTGTAATGGCACAAGTGCTTAAGGTTGCTGCTTCACAGTTAACTTGGATTTGAATCCTGAGCCTGGTCATCTCTTGTTGAGTCAATAGATTCTCTTTGTACCTTAATGGCATTTGTATTAGGTACATTTATGTTTGTACCTTAATGGATTTTCTCTTAGGTACTTACATTTATTTTCCATATTTGAAAAGACTTGGAGGGGCAGGTTACTTGTCACTTCCAAACTGGCTCAGCTGAAGTGCAGATTTGTGTGAGTGGACCCTGCCATGCAATGGCTATCATTCCAGGGCTCTCCGGATGGGTTCTAGGTCCTCATGACACTTTATTGGATTAAGTAGGCTTGACATTTACATTTATTTGCTCAGCAGACACTTTTATCCAAAGCAACTTTCAAAAGAAGTCAACACGATCAAGTAAGCATCAGTCTGGGGTACCTGGGGTACTGCTTGGGAACAAGTGATAGACGACAAGAGAAAAAAAATGATCTCCACAAGTGAGTGGCTTAAAACAAAATGCAAGAGTGATGCAATTCTTAGGTTACGAAACCTAACAGCTTATGTCAATTACACAGAAATTCACCAAATGCGAGAGTCTTCAAGCACTTCTTAAACACATTGAAGCAGTCTGTATTTCAAATGGATGTGGACAGCTTGCTCCATTAGACAGGAGCTACACGTGAAAAGAGTCTGGACTGAGATTTGATAGCACTCAGAAGTAGCATCCCCAGACCCATACCTGAATGGTCCAAAAAGAGCATAGAACCTCACAAATATCTCTGTATTTGTAGGTGCTGACCCATTGACTTCTCTGTAGGCAAGCATCAAGGATTTTAACTTGATACCTATCACTACAGGAAGCCACTGCAGTAATCTGGAAAGAACAGTAACACATGCCCGCCTCAGGTGGTTGAACACCAGACATGCTGCTTCATTTTGAATCATGTCTGGCGACTTGGTGACACATGTCGGTACCCTGGCCAACGGAGAGTTGCAATAGTCCAGATGTGACAAGACCAAAACGCTGGACCAGCTTTTGTGTTACATACTCTTTCTGATACTGTATGATCTTGCAGGTATTATATAGAGTGAACCGACAAGACTGAGAGACCATTGCAGCATGGATCTTGAAGGACAGCTGGTCATCAATCACCACCACAAGGTTTCGCAAAAGCTTGGTGGGTGTTATTGATAATGAACCAAACTAAATGTACTGTAGATGGTGTGCATGAATAAATGGATGCACTGGAATAACAAGAAGGTCTGTCTTTGATAGAGTGAGGCTGGAGATGGTGTTCCTTCATCCAGTTTGCAATATCAGTGAGACATGCAGAGGTTCTAGCTGATCCTGTGTGGTCCTCTAGAGGAAAAGACAAGTACTGCTGCATATCATCAGCATAAGAAAAGCCACAGCACTGGATAATATGGCCTTGTGAGGAAGTGTATATAATACAACGTGTATAATAATAATAATAATAATACATTTTATTTATATAGCACCCATATATATATATATATATATATATCACAGAGTTTAAGATAGAACGGCAGGATATACAGTGTACTGTATAGCATTGCAAGGTTGGACTCAAACCAATTGAGGGAAGTCCCAGTGATACCAATGTCAGAGAGGGTGGCAAATAGGATCAACTGGTAGTTGACCATATTGAATGCAGAGAAGTGATTTGTAGGATGAAGACAGGTGACATGTTGATAGGTCTAGTCTGCCCATGCGTAAGTAAGTAAGTCACAACAGTAAGTAGAGCTATCTTGGTGAAATAGCCCTTCTAGAAACCTGACTGATTGTGATCAAGCAGTTTGTTTTATGTAGTAAAGGAAAGAGGCTTAAAGATTAGAGACAGCACGTTCCAGTGTTTTGGAAATGAAATGATAAAGGATAGGATAGGGGACATACACATACTCAGATCAGTTCATATAATGCAAATTCGGAGTGGACAACTGGCCTAACATGCACGTTTGTAGAACATGCATAGAAAGAAAATAATGCTGACATGTGAAAGACAGGCCTCATTTATAAAATAATCATACAAACAATTTTGATATTAAATTGTGTTGATTCAATCCTACTTGAAAATTGATGTTCAAACTAGGATTTATAAACTCAAAAACTGATCTGAAAACATTCTCATATGTGCACAAATTAAAATGCATGTAATTTTTCCCTTATTTAAGCTTACTGGTATGCTACTCGTTCACTTTTCTTTCAGTCTTGAGACTAATTTATTAATGCACAAAATAAATATAAAAACCTAATCACCCAAAGAAAAGGACAAGAATTAAAATGCCATTAACATATTTGATATAGGCCAGCAAAAGGACAATGCAGAAAGACATGAGAACAAACAGTGAAAGGTTTGTTTCATAACATTTAAAAAAAAGAAAAAACCTTTAAAATGCCTCTCATTGATTTTGCTGTGGACTATAACAAAACACCCACAGTTTGTGTCTCATTATTTCAAATATCATTTAGTTAAAATGTGACATTCTGTTCACCAGTTTGGCAATGTTAGTCACCAATTAGGGCAGCATGTTTACTATCTACATACATATACGGGGGTGAGTCAAATGAAAACATTTAATGCTTTTTATCATAATTCTTTGCAGCAAATGTGTCACACAACTTCATCAGTTTTATATGTAATCTCCATGGCATCCGATACAAGTCCTACAGCACTTACAATGTGCATTGTTTCTTCTAGGAAAAAAAAAGTAATTTGGCTGTGTGTGCAGCTGCTCGTGCACCGCCTGCTACATGCCTTCATCTGGCTTGAAAGTCTTTCTGCTCAACACCTCTATGAGTGTTCCAAAGATGTGGAAATGACTTGGGGCAACTATGGCAGATGTTGAATACATACTAAGTGCAGGTCACTGATGGTTATAACCGTTGTATGCGCTTGAGCATTGCCACGTTGCAGTCAGACCCTCTGATGATGAGAGGCTCATAAGCTATTTTTGCAACCAAGAGTTCACCTAATGGACCACTGCAACAGTGGCATCCCACCTTTAAGAACCTTTCTACATGTAGTCATACTATTTCTGAGGAGGTGCAAATCTTTTCTGTGCTTGGGTTCCTTGCAACGTGTAGACGGCTCTGGAGTATCATAGCTTATTATCAGTAAAATATTGCCTACTTGCTTTATTTTGTTTGCTTTATTGATCAATATTCTTGTAGTCTTCCAAGTGATATATTTTCAAGTAATCCCAGTGCTCAGGGAACCATATAACCTATTCCCTCTGACCTCTACCTCTTGTCACAACCTCTTTCTCATCTGGAGACAGAATTTTCTTCTTGCCTCAAATTTACCATTGCATCAGCCACTTTCAGGTTGTTAGAGACATCTTGCTGTACAGGGTTGCCTAAATATTCTAGTTCCAAGAGGTCTTTTTTATGTTTTATCAAACGCTACCCATATTCTGGTGTGGTTTCATGTCATCTGTTCCTGAGTTCCCATTGATCTGTATATAGTTTTGTTTTAAAAACGTCCTTTTATCCGTTAATGACTCCTATTGAGTTAGTCCAGACTCTTTATAAAGTGTGTACTCTTACAGGCCAGACACGATTCACAGATGAAAATACACATCTGGGGACAAACCATTAAAATGTGTGTAGTGAATAGCAGCAAAATATGGTGCCTGCAAAGGCTATACCTGAAAGGCTTCTGCCTAAAACACCTACCCCTAATTTCTCCAGTCCGTGCATTTTTAAACCATGGCTGGGGTTTCTGAGAGAGAGCAAAAGATACTGAAGAAAAGGCTTGATGCTGGGAGAAAGTAAAAAGCTAAAATTATTGTTATCTATTCAGAAGCTTCGTAGCACAAGGTAACCTTATTAATTTGTTTGTTGTAATGAGCACTGCAACAGTGGACAGACAGACAGACACACACACACAAGACCACTGCAACTACTGGGCTTGCACATTTGAAAAGTGCTTCTGTCAGAACTTTTTACTGTTGCATTACTATATGACATAACTATAGAAACTAGAGTTTAGATAAGCATTGTACTTTATGGATACACTGTATGTTAAAATGCTGAGGCTATTTTGTCATGGTATGTTTGCATTTCCAATTAGACAGTAATGTTAACAGTGGTGATTTGTAATACGGGGTGTGCCCCCCCCCCCCCATTTTAAAAACACTACTCAAATGAATTAGATAGTGTCAAATAATCATGAAATACATTTGTTTATTTGCACAATGTGCCTGGTGTCAGAACATATTTAATTTTTTTGTGAATTAAAAAAAAAAATTCTGTGTGAATACCTGTATTTCTGGAGTGAAGGATGCCATCCAAATGAGAGTCTATGCAAGTCCTTGAACTTTTGGCAAGCAGGTGACCTTAGGCTGCCCTTTAATTGGTTGCTTTCAGATTTTTCCAGGGACGCAACTCCATATTTATTTGCAGCAAATTAGTATTGTTGTAGTTTTTTTTTTTATTGAATGTAATTGGACAATTGTTGAAGCACTATGTCATGTTGATGTCAGTGGTTCACAGTTTACACCTGCCTTTAATGTTACATATCTATAGATGAACAAGTGTGACATTGATGGCAACTTCAAGAAATTAAAGAAAATTGGGTTTCTTTAACGAAACATCACTTTATAAATAATTCACTTGTAGATAAAAAAGAAGGTAAGGAATATTCAACTGGACTGAACTGAATTAAGAATTCAAAGAAGAGCTTACACACTGACTTTTTCCAGCTCTTGTTATGGCAAATGGAGTTGGCTAACTGGGTATGGTGTAAGTAATGCCCTTTTCTGCTTTGTTTGTTTGCAGTTTAAAAGTGTTGGTACCGAAGCGTTGTGACAATGACAAGGGTACAAGATCTAAAACATGTTACTGAAAAATGCAAGTGGCATGACAGTAGCTGCAGTCATTTAGACAATAACATGAGGCTAAATTCTTTTGGCAGGCTTAGTATTGCTGAACAGCTAGATGAAGGCTACAGGATTGGCATTAGAAGGCACAATGAACAGGTGACCAAAAATCAACACATCCTGTCCATCTATTGGCTAACTTTTTTGGCAGGCTTAGTGAAATGACTTTAATTTAATCAGAAAGTAACTGAGAAAATTTCGGGCCATGAGGAAAGAAGGGCAAAATTTATGCAAAAAGCAAATATAGGTATCATGATCATAAAGGCAGAATAAAATGTAGCTTGGATTTGCCCTGTTGATGTAGTGTAAGACAGGTTGGAGGGAGAGTTATGTTTTAAGATGTGGGAGTCTGTGGATCTTACAATGTGAATTTGTGCTCAGGTGAGGTAGGCCAGGCAAACTTGCATAGGACTGGGCAGACTGGCAGCAAGTGTAGAATAAAATTCTGTGGGCATAGTAAATGATACAGTGGGATGTAAGACTAGAGAAAAATCAGAGGACTACTGATTGTACGAGGTGAATTTATGGAATAGAGTGGAAATTGCCAAGGTCTGGGCCATTACCAAAGGCAGAATAAGATTTGCATTGGACTTGTGTTATGAATGTGTTATAGGACAAATGGAAGTGCATGTTATTAGAGGATTACAGAGGTCGGAGTGCGGACATTATGGTGTGGGTTTATGGCAGAATGGGAAACTACACAAGTTAGCAGAGGACTTGGCAATTTAGAGACAGATGTAGTAAAGAATTTGGGTGGCAGGTGCACCTGTTCCTTTCCACATTTATAGAAATAACCCTATATAGAAATATGAAAAGAATAAGGGGACTGTGAATGTCACAGACTGAAAATTTAAAGCACAATAGAAATGGGAAAACTGGCATCAGATTGGGCAGCATAGTCAAAAGTGTGTAAAACATTTTAGCCTGTATTTGGCCTATGGGTCTGGTACTGGACAGGCAAAGATGTACATTAAAACTATGATGAGGAGTACAAGAACATGTGGAATGACCAGATAGATAGATATGAAAGATACTATATAATAAATAGATACATTGATGTGAACAGCACTAACAGATAGATGTGAAAGGCACTATATAACAGATCCCTCCAAAAGCTGTGCCCCTGCCCACATGTTTTATCAGCCTCCACTGAATGTTAAATTTCTTTAGTTTTTCATTCAGACATGCAGTCAAAAGGTGGATGTTGTACAGCCTTATCTGTGCATCAACTGGTGTTTTTTACACAGATTTTTTGATTTGGGTGTTTTGAGTACTAAAATCTACATCTCCTGTGACTGTTCATTATCAGATCTCTTCATGGCAGTCCTCTTTGACGGAGTATGACACACCGTTTACTTCAAATGCATATTTTGCAGCTGATATGTCCATGAATATAGCTACCAGTTCTTACAAGCTTACATCAACTCTTACACTTTTGTTGTAATGGTAAACAGCAGAGAGCACACACAGCACCTGCGACAACGTATTGTTAACATTTGCCACTTGTCCATTGATGCCATCAAATGCCAGTGTATAATCTGCTACAGAAAGGTTTTTCCTTGCATCAAGGTATGTTTATTTTTAAAACATGCAATGTGTTGTCTGCACACGCAACACACATTTATATGTCTAATGGATTTTTAGGAGACTTCGACTGTAGAGAATTTATAAATAGAAGCTTACTTTCTGCCAGAGCAGCGTAGCAAGAGCACCTATGATCTTTGCTGTTCAAAATCTCTGTCCCTACTTTGAGCACCACCTTCATGAGGTGTTGGATTTGTTTAGAAATGTGACACTCAGTGAGTCATCTAATTGTCCCCATCCAGTTTTAAGCAAAATTCACTCATGGATGTCTCCAGATGTATATATTATACATATGGCTTCAGTCTGTATTCAAACAACTAACATTGCAGGGTGAGCCTTCAACCTATGTCACATTACACAGCTTCTAGTCATTGGGTATGTTAAACGTATCAGTGAAGCATGTTAGTTTACAGGTTTGGAAGTGGCTGGGCATGTCACATTTGTCAACTGCATGCTGGTCTTTCAACACAGTTGGGCTTACCCCTTTTTATAATAGCTAATACCATGTTGCCTGATGGAGCGGGTACTGCACAAATAGCAGTGTGGAGAGTTCAGCCGCTATCTCTGCCCTTTTTTTAGACAGATGAGCCTCTCCTCTTTTTTTGAGGTCAAAAAAACCTGCATTCCTTATTTTAGGTGCTGCATTAGTCTTTTAAATGAGCATTCAATGGTTGTCAGCTCTCAGTTGGTTATCAGTTTGTGCGAGTCATGAACTAGTTGGAGTGAGTTGCTGGGCATATCTCATTACACAACTGGTTTCACAGGAGACTGTTTTCGACTCACTAAGTTTATTTAATTGAAGGCTACAACTGAAAATTATTGGAAAAGTCATTGAATGTTTCATGGCCTTTAGCAAACTACTTGGCAAAAACAGAAATCTTAGATCTGTCCAGGAAAGTTGAGAAGGTATCTTATTACTGAACAAGAATAAGTGCCTTGCTACTGAGCCACAGGCCATTAGTCCTTTAGATTTACCCATGTTGCTTTACAGTAGAAGAATAACTATTTGGGCAGTTTCTGGTAGACTTAACAGCTTGACACCAAGTCTGAAGATCATGGTTGCATGGTGTGCCAGCTATAAATTTAAGGCAACAAAAATTTCTCAGTAATTCTGTCTATGCACCTCAGGGAAGGTGTGCAGTAGAGCAGTAGTCTTTGAAGAGGTCTAGCTCCACAGGTTAGTGTAAGTCTCATGCCAAGTCTGCCAGTGCTTCCCTTTAGATTCTGTTTTTAAGAACATGCTTATACAATTTGAACTTTTGAATGATTTTACACACTATCCTTTCCACTTTAGGTCACCCTAAATATATCACAATCTCCTCAGTTCTTAATTAGAGTAACAGAGGCTGTTCGAAATGCTGGTGATGTTGACGAGTTACTCGGTAGGGTTTGTTTGGGGACAAGAAAGAAGGGCAATCCACTGTTTTGATAGTTTTTATTATCCCATTTCTAACTATTGAGCCTTGTACATTATGACCGAATCAGAAAAGTAAGCCATCTTTGCTTAATACATAGAAAGGCAATGCAGCGTAACAGATGAGACAGTAGAACTTATAGTGCAAGGTTATTGCTTTCTCCTCACTCTGTGACCTTCAACAAGTCTGAGATCAAATTGTAAAGATATGATATGTGCACAGTATAGTATAATTGAAAGTTAATAAAGTAATTATTTTATCTTTTGATATCTACTATATATAGTATATATGTGTGTATATAGTTATGTGAAAAAGACAAACAGTGGCTCTTCATGTATACAGTGCTTACAGATATAGGTAATATACCTGAATAAAACACATGGAAAATTTGCCTTTTCAATCAAGCAAACGTCTGGGTAACTGCTGGTGTTTTCTTGTCAATGTCCCCCCTAGTGACCCCAGGTGTTTTTCCAATTCCTTCTATTAAAGATCCTGACAACTCAGGGCTGCTTGTCCATAAAGGGGACCAAAGAGACACATATTTTGTAATGGTTCTTTCTGCTGCCGCCTAACAGTGTATGTGACTCCTGCCACGGTTCCCATCATCCTCTGCTTCTCCTTGACTTAACAGTACTTATTGAAAAGTCTTATGCCACCCAAGAAAATTAATTTTAAACTGAGTTATGGGGGCAGTAAGTGTTTATTTATTTAAGAAAACACTATAGAATATTCAAATAAATGTACTGGCGTTTAAAAAACACAAGACATTCTTGTTATATAGTGTATATATAGTAACATAAGGATGAGAGTTGGAGTCCCAGCAAAGAAAAGAGCTAGAATACCAAGAAAAGGCTCAGTTCTGTGCATCATCTGGATCAAAAAACAAAACAACAACAACAAAACTAATCAGAATGGTTAGGGAATGTTCTGTGGATGTGCACCAACGAGATTCCAAAAACAGTGTTGACCGATTTATGGAGGAGACCCACAAACAAAATAAACCAAAAACAACGTGGTTACAATGGAACTTGGCACAAATTGATATGCCAAGAATGGTAAGCAAAGCTTGTACAGTCGCACAAGATAAGGTGAATTGAGAGTGGTGATTGAGATGACTTGACGTTCATAAGAACATGACTAAATGATTGACTGATTGATGGAGGCATTATATGTAAATGATGGCACTCTGTTCATTTAAAGAAGAAATAGGAGCAAACACAGTCAGGCATTGTATATGTTTAGTATGGTGACGGTTTGGGTACTACTTCATGTTTTTTAGTTAGATTCTTTTAATACATCATGATTCATTTTTAAAGTTGGTAAAACATGGAATGGAGAGATTAAAAATGGTATAATGAAACTCACTTTAAAGGTGGTTATTTGTGAACATTTGTTGTCATCCTGAAAACTGTGGGCTCTAAGGATGTTCAGGTTACAAATTCAGATACCATTGCCGGGACATTTGTGCCCCCCCCCCAAGGTCTGTGTCTTGAGATTACAGTACGTTCACAGAGGACTGATTTACTGCCTGAAGCATAACGACAGCAATAATCTGACTTGACAGAATTATTTTTATAGTTCTCAGTTGGTTCTCAGTCCAGTAAATAAATAAATAAATAATAATTTGCACACAGACAAGAATTTTGCAAGTCAGTATAAAGTGTAGAGTATTTCAGCAGTATGGGAAGTTCCAGCTTTTTTAATGGAAGGATGTTTGAACAAGCATCCTTTGTGTGCCTTGGTAAGAGATACCGCTGAGTTTAATTTCAGAAATCAGCAAATCTATCTTACTAGACAGAATGATTGAAAGAACTCTGCAACATATGTTTGGTAGAGCGAAAAAAACAAAGGATCACAGTCGATTTAATTTCTTGATAGAGCATTCCAGCAATTTAAAGCTTGATGGACTGCTCTCAAAAGCTAAGAGTAAATCAAGAAAGAACATAAAGTATGAACTGGCATACACTTAACTGAAAGGCTGTGGCAGCTCTACACTGCAGCTTTTTAATAAATATAGGGATGGTTTATAAGTCACATATTAAAAGTGCCTTTGTTAAAAATGACCTGCATTGACCATCAATTATACTATGAAGACATGTACAACTAATGAAAGACAAAAGAAAGTTCTTTCTTTCTTTCTTTCTTTCTTGCTCTGTCTGTCTCTCTCTCATATCTACAAATACTTTTGCCTCAGGCCAAGTTAGTATCAGATTTTTAGCATGAGTTGAAGAGGAGTCACAACGAAAAATGCTAAGCGGTCTTTTCTTAGCTGAGCTGTAAGGTATTTACATATACCAACAAAAAAATTTAAAAACAGTTACCATCTTCTTGTATAAAACTGCCTCAGAGAAGCCTCTTCATATAGAAGTTGTGCTTCCAGCGTCTCTACCGTCTGTCTTGGAATCATCCCATATGCTACACTGAACTTGTATGGATTTTTTTTTCTTCTTCTAACAATTTCATTCCCATTAGGGTCAAAGTGCCTATATCTGAGAACACTGGGGAAGACAGACACAAGGAATTAAACCATGTAAAGATCAAAGTAATTATATTCAAGTCTGTTTAACAGTACTGACAAAAAATCTACTTGTCTTCCCTCTTCAAGTCTTTGTCGGCAAATTTGATGTGTTATTTAATATAGAATTGCAGATATGTACATTCCACTTGCTGTTACTTATCCAATTTAAAAATGCATTTCCCTATAATGTGAGATTTTATCCGATTTTTCTTAACCCATTTATGCCATTTCAGTACTGTGCATAAGGCAGGAACCTACTGTGATCGTCACAAGACACACTATTTGTGGAGTTTACAAACTACCAATCATGTTTGTCTTTGAAACATCCAGGGTAACTGGTGAATGCACATTGACCCTCAAAATTGTGAAACAGCACTGTTAACCAATATGCCATTGTGTCAATTGTAGCCTTGCAGTTATTTGTGAAATAATGAAGCTGTTTAACAAGACTCGATGTTGAGTCAAATTGTGTGTCTGCATTGGGCATGAACAAACAGTTATTTATTATTGCTTCATTCAAGTGGCTAGCAGCTGAACCTTTATAAGGCAGAAAGGTGTGTATTACAAAACATAGAACAATAGTCTTTATTTCAATAGAATTTCAAATTCAGTGCCTGGAGGCCGCTAAACTAATTGTATGAAGTGTTTATTATTATTTATCCCAGGTGAACAGTTCTATTGCTGGTGTTCTTGTTATAGTTTAGGCTATATCAATATTATACACTTAAAAATCCTGTGGTTTGAGCTGAGAAAAGAGCTATGGTAACTCAGATTACCACTCCCTACAGCTGTGGTGAGCAGAAAAGCATCTCAAAATACACAACACATCAAACCCTAGGCTACAACAGAACTAGAACATGTCAGGTTCCACTCCTGTTAGCTGAAACATAAAGCTGAGGCTGCAGTGGGCACAGCTTCATCAAAACTGGACAGTTAAAGACTGGTAGAACGTAGCCTGGTCTAATTAATCTCCGTTTCTGTTGAGGCACACAGATGGTAGTGTCAAAGTTTGGTGCCAATGGCATGAATCTATCCACCCAACCCACCTTGTGTCAACAGTTCAGGGTATCAGTGGTGGTGTAATGGTTTAGGTAATGATTTCTTGACATACTTTGGGCCCATAAATACCAATCAGTCATCACTTGAATGCCACATCCTATTTCAGTCTTGTGTGCTTCAATGCATGGTTTCAATTTACCCATCTTTTAATTGCTACATCAAGCATGAAACTGCACTGTGTGTCAAGGCAAAACTTTTCTCAAAGTGGCTTCATGAACATGACAATGAATTCAGTGTTCTTCAGTGGCCTTCCCAGTCACCAGATCTGAATCCAGTAGAGTACCTTTGGGATGTGGTAGAACGGGAGATTCACACAGCATGAAATCCCAAGGGAATGTTTCCAACATTTTGTGGAATCTATGCCACAAAGAACTGTTTATGAAAGCAAAAGCAGGCCCTATCCAGTATTATTATAATGTAATTTTCCTAAAAATGTATATAAAGCAACATGCATGGGGACAACATAACTTAAGTGTAGCTAACAAAATGGCTAGATTAGCAAAGATGCAATAGATTGCTTGCAATCATTTTCACTAATCAACCCAAATTTTGTAATGCTCATGAGATTGAGGCAGAGTGAAGAGAGTTGAAAGAATGAGACATAATTGTGTTAGGAATATATTTTAGATCATAAAGTTTTGATATTTATATTAATTCTTTAAGGCATTCACATCACAATTTTGATAGTTTTTAGGATCGGAGCGCTTACCGGGATAGTTTAAAGTCACATACTTTTCTATCACTGTGCATTTTGTCATGATGTTGGCATTATGCTAAATGGTGGCATGCACCTTTATGCATTCTATCATTGGATTTGAACAAATAGAGAAAATAAATAACTTTTTTTTTCTATTTGTACTTACTGTGAGGATTATTTGTTTCATATCATTTGGTTTAGTGTTTCTGAATTTGTCAGAAAGGCTTGCTGACCTTTGCTTCTTTCTGGAATAAGATTACTGCTAGCTCCTGTTAATATTTCATTCCCTGATTATTTTCTTTCTCCTTAAATATTGCCACACTTTTGCTTTCAAATTGCTAATAACAGTTAGCTCTCTGTGCAAGCTTAGGTTTGCTCAACCAGTTATGCTTTACAAGGCAGAACGCTGTGTTGTGGTTTAGCGGCTTCGAATTTTCCGCAAGAATTCTGGTCTTGATGGGCTGCACTGTGGACACTCATGCTAAAAATATAAATATGATTTTTCAAAAATAAAAAAAGATAAGGAGAACTTCCAAACTTTGTCTCCTTTTACTGTATAAGGTGGAAAATGGATGCCTCGAAATCACACTCAGAAACATGTGGCATGCCTGCCATATCATGGAGCCATGCCATTATGGAGCTGCAATGTCATTTCCACTTCAGATCCTAGAAAGCAAGGGAGGATCACCAGCCAGAAGCAGATATTGTATGAAATAATTTTAAAATGAGGTTGATTGGCCTGACATGAAGATGAAAGTCACTTTGGATGAAAGCATCTGTGAAATAAACAAATGTTAGAATGTGAAGCTGTTGGATACTCACTCCTACAGGAAACTTTGAATTATGATGGCCAGTTGTGGGACACCAAACCGTTGGTTATTGATCATGATTTGGCATAAGCAGATCAAGAGTTACCTTTTCCATATGCCAAGCTGTTTGTAAGCATACAGTATGCTCTATCCAGTGCCAAGTTGCTGCATAGACTATAAACATTTTAAAAATGTAATTGGTGCTAAGCTTTGATTAAATTAATCATTCCTATACAAAACAATTCTGCCCCGAGGGTCTGAAATAAATTATCATATGACAAAAGGAAAGCACTTCTGTTTTTAATTTTTTTTATCCATTCTCATAAACATTCCATGTTTTCATGCTGTTCACTCTACCTTATACCCAAATGAAAGGTGAGAAGCAGACAGGAAAACAAGCCTCAGGTCAGTTAGCCAGTGAAGATGATTGATGGAACTCCTTTGTGAATTTGTATTCTATTTTATACAACATTTAACCTTTACTTATGTATGCACTCTGTTGTAATAAGCTTTTGCACAGCGCATTTCATGGACCTGTCGCACAGACAAGTTCATAATTACAAATGTGCTGTATGCTGCCGCAAGGGCTTTACAACAAGTAAAGAAGATAGTAGCAAAGATCTTGTTTTTAATATTGGAAGTGTACATGTTTTAGGAGGTCTTTCCTTTAGAGGATTACACAAAATCAACCTGAAGCACTACAAATTCAACCCAAATTGATAGTCCTGAATTAAACACACAGATTTTTGTATCATATTATGCATGCTGTTAATCTTCTATGACGCAAAAGATGGGCTTATCTGATTTTCTTTTCAAACAGTAGCATTTTTCATGAAACTTGACGATAAAATGTGTAATAGCTCTGCACAATGACAGCAACTTTAAACTAGACGTTCTGGTTCCAGATGTTAAAAATGTACTGCAGATACAGTTGTTTCCTTTTTTTTTTTGGGTGGTCAGAATGGTGGTCTAACGCCACTGACCATGTTTCAGAGCATTGCTACAACATTAAATTTAAACTAAAAAAGTCTTAGAAAGGCCCTTGTACTTGAAGTGTAAGGGTCCAGTTAATGGCTGGTAAGACCCTCCATGTTCCTGATGGATTAAATGGGGATGGAAGTTGATGGCATCTGTAAGATGATTTGTATTTGTTTGTCTGTACCTCCATTTTCCAAGTAAATGGAAGATAGTAGCAAAGATCTTGTTCTTAACATTGGAAGTGTACATGTTTTAGGAGGTCTTTTCTTTAGAGGATTACACAAAATCTTCTCTGGACTGGGCTGACAGCAGAGCCTCAGGAAAGTAAGCCCAGTGTAATACAGAATGGAAAGGAGAAACAGAAGAGAGACTGGAGAGGAAATCATTTTGTAATTGTGAGGGATTTCCACAGTTGTTCCAGTTCCCATCCATAACCTAAAGACATGGCACTCAGATCCTTTAGGTCACAGTGTGCTGTGTGAACGTACTAGGACTGTTTGTTGAGGAGTATTTGCCTTACTTTGAATTGGTATCCTGTATGATTCTTTTTTAGTTCAGGAATTTTTTACACTGATAACAAATCACCAATTTCACACCCAAGTGTTCCTCAATAGTGGAATTAGGTAATTGTTTTATGGATTAAATGACTAATTATAGGCCTTTTTTTAAGTCTACCATCCCATGACAATAATTAGGCACAATTTACAGATAATCATTTTAGTTTAGGATATTACTCTCTCTTTTGTTGAAATGGGCATATTAATTGGATACAGAATTTTTCCTACAAGAAGGCTGTGGACCATCAAATGAGCAGAGATATGAAGAGAGCAGGATATCCTCCCAGTGTTCAAAAGAAAAGCTGCTTGGATCCAGAGAGCTTTCTCCAAAATCTACATTGTATTCTTTTTCTGTGTATTTTTCTTACTGAAGTCTCCTTTGGTTAGCTCACTGTTCTGAAGCTCCTAATAAAATTCTGGTATTGCTGTTAAAATGCCTCCTGTGACTGCCTCAGCCTTGCTTCCACGGTAGGCAAAGAGAGACGTGTGTTTGAAAGAAAAACCTTTAGAAGGAATTCATTACTTTTGTTGCATGTGACAAGAAGTCTAAATTTGTTTTCGAAGTAAACACATCAAATAGCAAAATAATTTAAAACACTGAAAACCTAAAGGAATTCTCATTTATCTTCAGTGTTTATTTTTGGGATGCTCTCTCTGTGGTGTTTTTTTTATATCCAAAGCAAAGAAAAGAAAGCAATCAAATAGAAGTTCAGATTCCCTTGCTGCCAGTAATATTGTCTCTAAGAAGGCTTTGTGGGGGTTGTTTACTGTAGACTCAAATGCTCCTGATCTTGGAATATCATCTCTGTTTCATGGTCTGCAAAGTATACGCTCTGTGCACTGTATTCTGGGATACACTATATTTGTATAATGGCACTCCTGATATACTGTAATATTGTGGGTTCTTTCAATGCATCTAGAAATTAACATCTGTGTACAGACACATTCAAGCACAATCTATACAAGAAGACATTCTGCCCCTATAGATATTATACAATGTTTGCATATGAATATACAGCATTTTGCTTCTATCCATCCACCTATCTGATTTCCATCAGTCCATCCATTTTCAAATCTCATTATCTTGAGCAGGGTCCTGGAGAAGGTAGAGCCTATCGTGGGCAGCAACAAACGCTATAAAAGGTGCCAGTTAATCACAAGGTGAACACATACATACACACGCACATGGGCCAATTCTGTGCCATTTCATCTAACCTCTGCATGCATTTGGACTCTGGGTGGAAACCAGCAGAGCACCCTCCAGAAACCCACATGGACATGAGGAGAACATGTAAACTTCCATGCAGGGAGCACTGAGGATGTGAACCCAAGTCTCCTTGTTGACAGTCATTGTGCTGCCCCCATCCAATTTCCAACCTGCAGCCTATTGTCATATACACACTCTGGACACGATGCCAGTCCACCTAAGGGCACATGGATATATACACCCACGTTACACATACAGAGGAATTTCAGAGTCACTCCATTCTCCATTACTAAACACACTTTAAACATTGTAGAGCTGTAGACACCTGGAAACTATCTAAGTAACATTGGGCAGAAGGCAATAACCAGTCTTTTGGCTTTCCTTCACTGGCTTCCAGTTCGTTTTTGAGTCCATTTTGAGATCCTTGTATTTGTTTTTAAATCCTTTAATAGTTGTACCCCATTTCATCTGTCAGAACTGCTGCACCCTTATGTACCATCTCGACCTTGAAGGTCAGCAAACAAGATGCTTTTACTTGTTCCTAAGGAATGATGCAAACTCCGAGGTGATCGGGCTTTTCCAGTTGCAGCTCCAAAACTCTGGAATGATTTGCCGTTGCACTTTAGGCAGGCTCCTTCACTTGCTGTCTTTATATTTCTAAAAATATACTTTTATTCCCTGGCTTTAACCCAGTATGATATGTTGCCTATCTGTGTACTTTTTATTATTAATCTCTTTGGCTTTTATGTGTTTATGTGTTTCTGTTTCTTTTACGCTTTGGTTATTGTTTGTCTGATATTTTGGGTTTTTATTGTAAAACACTTTGGTCAACATTGATGTTGTTTTTAAAGTGCTTTATAAATAAATAAATAAATAAATCTGTGTCAGAACATACTGAGACACTCACTGAAACCAGGCACATTTAGAGATGCAAGTTAAACTAACATACATCCATCCATCCATCCATTTTCTAACCCGCTGAATCTGAATACAGGGTCACGGGGGTCTGCTGGAGCCAATTCCAGCCAACACAGGGCACAAGGCAGGAACCAATCCTGGGCAGGGTGCCAACCCACCACAGGACACACACAAACACACCCACACACCAAGCACACACTAGGGCCAATTTAGAATCGCCAATCCACCTAACCTGCATGTCTTTGGATTGTGGGAGGAAACCGGAGTGCCCGGAGGAAACCCACACAGACACGGGGAGAAGATGGAAACTCCACGCAGGGAGGACCCGGGAAGCGAACGCGGGTCTCCCAACTGTGAGGCAGCAGCGCTACCACTGCGCCGCCCAACTAACATACACATCTCTGGAATGTGGGAGAAAAACCCAAAGAAAATCCTGAGAAAATGTATAAACTGATTACAGCCACAATTCAAACCTATAGCCTTCCAATATGTTGTGCCACCCAAAATGGCAATTTTCTGCGTTACCCCGAGGCTGGTGAAATACAGTATATAAGATTTGTACAAGAATGCACATGCCATATTAGGGTATGTTATAGGGAGGAAATGGGTTTAAAATGGTTAACATTTGTGAATTTCCTCTTGGGATTAATAAAGTATCTATCTATCTATCTATCTATCTATCTATCTATCTATCTATCTATCTATCTATCTATCTATCTATATCCTCAAGAAGATATATTCATATCCAGTGTGGAGCTTGCATGATGTACTTACACCTGTGTGGTCTTTTATCTTGTTTTCTTTTCAAATCCCAAAGATGTGCATGTTACTTTATACAAATGGGATCAAGTTAACTGGTCATTTGTCGACTTGGTTTGCATCTCATTATTGCTTGGCTGCTGGTTAAGGAAAACAAAAAAGCAAATAAGAGTTCTAGATCTTAAAAGCAAGTCAATCAGAAATGAAGGCAGAAGAAGCCTAGTCTATTTCCAGCAATAATTGGTGACAAATTAAGAATGTGGCAGAAATGAAAGCTTGCAATAACTGGAGCCCTCTAGGATCTGAGTTTGACACCCCTTCCACAGCAGCTAGGCCGCTACCTCATTGAAACTAGTAATTTGACTGATACATGCATCATTTTCTCAAAAATCCAATTATTTAATAATAATAATGATGATGATGATAATAATGCATTTTATAAACATAGTGTCTTCCCCATGCTCAAAGTGCTTCACAAATAATTCAAGAAGTACAGAAGGAACAATAGCACAGACAAAGATCTCATTAGTAACTCTGGATACAAACTAATGTCACACATTAAACACTAAATAATAGATGAATATATGAAAAGCAAAGATGTGAATTAGAATAAGAAAAAACAAGCAGGAATAAAAATATGGAAACATAAAATGCTAGAAGAGGACCATGAGCAAATAACATTGTAAGAGCCAGTTAAAGGTTTGAGTTAAATTCATATTAGTTTTTGTTTAATTTGAAAAGAATCTAAATTTCTTTCATTGTCATAGACAATGGTATAGTCTTTTCCCCTGTAAGTTAGTATGAAATAGAACTTTCTTGCTATAATTAAGATACAGTGTGTTAATTGTTTCAGTTGTTATTTAGAATAGGTCCCAATACACAGGGACTTAAAAGACCCATTTTCAGCTTAATAATGGAATAGGCATACAGCTTTCTAACCATTTTCAAATGGTTCAGAAACGTTTTGAAGTGATTTGTAACAATTTAAAATGAAATAATATTTAAGCTTTGAACAGAATTTTTCTTAACAAGAGCTTTTCTTTTTTTTTTTTTTTGCTATTTCAATTTTCTCTTTTTTGTGTGAACTGTTTTACTTTGAATTTTAACTAAAACTTTTAAAATCAAAGATATTTTATCTTTGGAATCATTTGAACCTTGGTAATTTTGGGAAAACTCAGTTACAAACATAATTTGTGTAAGGTCACATGTGGGAATATCCACTAAGGTGTTCAATTGTCCACACAAGTGACTATCTAGTAAAATGTCCTGACTGAGTTCACAGTTATGTCAGAGGATATTAAAGAATGATCATTAAGATAGGACCAGATTTTGTTTCCAGTTTTAGAGCCAAACCCTCGATTGAAAATGTGTGGCATTGATCGTTTCACCAAAAATTACTGACATGCACAGTGCTCACATGATATTCTCAATCCTATGTAATTCAGTTTGGGGGAGGGGCCTATTCTGGAAGCATAGCGTGCTCAGTAGGAAGCAGCCCTTTAGCAAATATTAATTTCTGATTTAGATGTATGATAGTCTCACTTAAAAGAACTATGATAAAATTATTTTCATTACATTTTACATTCACTTCAAAATGGGTTTTAAATAAAACCAGTTATTTGACAGTGATCTGAACTTATTAAGCACTGCACAATTCCCCGAACAACAGGATAATTAGTTTTGCTTTAAGCGTTTTTGATTCTAATGGGGTCTGGAGAAAGTCATCTGAAGTTAAAAGTGCCTAGCTGTGTCAATGAAACTGCGCACACATTGTAAATACGGCGGCTTCCAGATTGCTTTTTTCATTACATTTATTCTAATAGCTTACGCAAGTTTCTACTAAGTGAAAGCAATCTGTCAGTAACCAACACTGCTTGTTATTTTTGACTCATTTCTTTCATTGCTATAATGATTGAATAGTTTTGAAATTATGAAGAACTAGCTAGTCGAGCGTTCCCTGTAGTCCAATATGTGCACAGACTTGAATCTGTATAAGGCCACAGCTGCTCGGTGCTGATGGAGGTCACCATGTAGTTTTTACCAGACCATCAAATGGATGGGGCAAGTGAATTAAACAAAACCAAATATCTCCCCAGACAGTTGGCGCATCTGGAGGGAGGAAAGAGTGTGTGCTCAAGTGTTGCCTTACTTTTTTTTTTTCAGCTCTCCAACAGTACACTCGTTTTGTTTTTGTGTCTAAAAGCAAGATTTCATGTCTGTTTGGATGGTGGCTACTGAGGAGAAGGAGGAGGACGGCGGTGGGTGGAGTAATTACAAAAGCGACAGTCTGAGGGGAGATAATGTACCAGATGAATACACTGACCTTTCAACCCCTGAGACCTCATCTCAAGCCAGATCAAAGCGATACTAAATTCAAAGGTGGGATGGGCACAGAAATCAATCAGAGAGCCGCCAGGGCTGCCCATACGGACTACTGAGCTGTCAGAAAGTGGCAGCAGTTCAGCTCAAGTCTAAATGAGAAGCTCCTGACTTTAAAGTGGCTTTTCAAATAAGGCTTTAATAGCAGAATGGAACTGTAAGCAGCTACTCTGTTTTGTCATCAGGGTGTTTCCCCATTAATCATTGATCTCCTTGCCCTTGAACTTGGCCCTGTTGTGATCAAGAGTCCAGCTGCAGGCGAAACAGTCTGAATCTTCGGGCAGAATGACACCCGTAAGATGACACCCCTGTCAGCAGCAGCTCTTTTGACTCTACCCACTTTCCAGGACCCACTTCTCTGTTTCGTTGGTGTACTGACGCCTATTCTACACACCCCTCATGTTGATTTCAAATCCCTTTGGTCCTGCTGTCGAACTAGTGGACTCAGTAGTTTTGAGGCCTGTGTAGTCAGCATTTATTACACTTCTAAACTATCAAGGTCTTATAGTTCTAAATCCGAAGCAAAACCACAGAATGGATGTGTATTTTGTTATTGTGTTTATATGTGTGGGTGTATATATATATATATATATATATATATATATATATATATATATATATATATATATATATATATATATATATATATATATATATATATATATATATATATATATATATATATTTGCAGCTGGAGATCCACAAAGGGAGAAAAAATGAATCACGTATCATAAAGTAGCTTTTATTCCTGAACGTTCAACCCTGGTCTTTATCAGAGGATAATGCTTAGACTTACAAGAATCAAAGGCAATATATAGCAAAATTAGGTGGGGGTTAGGAGGAGTATGGGTCGTAAAGTTTTATCTATTATGAGAATGTTCTTCTTCTTAAGTTTGCATATGCTGGGTTCATGTCCAAATGTCTGTTAATTTTAATCCAATTCACCATGGAAAAAGAAATAAATTGACGCATCAGCTTCCTGGACATCTCCATTGAATGAAATAACGACAACACCCTGATCACAAGTATTTACCGTAAAGAATGCTATGCAGACAAGATATTACACTAAGCCACCAATCACCCAGCATCTTATAAACGAAGCTGTATTAAAACTTTATGCAGAAGAGTCCACGCCCATTGTAATACAAAGGAGACAAAAATGAACGAAAGACGCTATCTTTTCCATCTTTTCACTTCAAATGGATACTCAAAGACATTCATTAAACAAAGCCTACACAGGAGACACCAGAGAACCCAGCAAACAATTGACTCGAATCAGACCCCCCATCCCACCTGGCACACACTTCCTTATCATCACAGAGTGTTGGAAGGTGCAGTACGCATCCTGGCCAAATCAGGTGTTAGAATAGCACACAAGCCTTCGAACGATCTGCACACTGTCCTTTTTAATGCCAAAAACAAGAAATCAACAGCAGAGACACAAAACTCAGTTTATAGCATTCCATGCAGTTCTTGCCCATTGGTATACATAGGACAAATCACAACACGTATACATGAACATCGCAACATCACCAGAAGGAAGAACTCACGATTACTGATCTATACACATACAAAATCAACAGGACATACATTTAACTGAGACAATGTACAAGTAAGATTTAAGATCAGTACTTAAAGTGCTGGCTGAATCTTGGCTATCAAATGAAAATGCCATCAACAGACATTTGGACATGAACCCAGCAAATGCAAACTTAAGAAGAAGAACATTCTCATAATAATAAAACTTTACAACCAATACTCCTCCATTACAACCGCACACACTGACCTACCCCCCCTCCCCACCTAATTTTGCTATTGATTCTTGTATGTCTAAGCATTATTCTCTGATGACAGCTCCTGGCAGGGGCTGAAAGCTCAGGAATGAAAACTACTTTATGATACGTGATTCAATTTCTCCTTTTGTGGATCTCCAGCTGCATATACTGTATATATATAATTATAATAATAATTAACTTTTTTGTCTAAAAAATAAAATGATATCAATTTTCCTAGGTAAAACAGCACATCACATTAAAAGTATCTACTGTATCCCGTTAGTAAATGATTTAATTGTACAGTCATGCAAGACGGTAAATAAACATTGTCATGTTTCTCATAGAAAGGTTTTGGACCTCAAACTGAAGAGCTTGGATCTGTTGGAGGCCTAAGACTTTCCTGAGCGCTGCAGGGTACTCCTCCTCGCTACAGGCACCAATGTCTCAAGACTCTATGCTCTCTAAGCAGGGTAGAAAATAAACAGGTGATGATTGTGCTGAGAGGTTTGCATCAATGGTACAGTGTGAAAGAGCGTTGTTAAGAAACAAGATAAATACTCTATGCAATAATGTAAGACGGAATGAAAATCAATAATTGCAAAAACAGAAGAAAGTTAGTATAATCTGAACACTGAATGGTGAACTGAATGGTAATGCTTAATAACTAGATTGGTGCACTGGTCTAAAAACCTTTGCATTCCTTTTAATATCCATCTATCCGCTTTTAAAACTGTGCCTTTACACCAATAAACAGACATCTGGCATTTTAGCAGCCAATCAATATGAGGCTGTAATTTTTGAGGACACACTGATATCATGCTTGTCACATTTATTTAGTCATGCATGCTTCAAAGGAAAATTCGGTTAAACACATTTAAGATCACGGATGTTACCATTTGCCAATGGAGTGCTAAGGCTAACAACAAACACCACAGATTTCTTCATGTTAGATGGCTAGTTTGGTAATTTTGCTCTATGAAATCCCTGGCAAATGAATTTCCCTTCACGTCTGTAACTATGGATGGCACACTGGGTAATGCTGAAGTGCTATGGGTTCTGATTCCAGCCAGGACATTTTTTACAGAGTCTCTGTGAATTGATGTTTTTCTTCCATATCTTAAAGGTTGGCAATTCTAAATTAATCAGCAGAAGTGCCTGGCATTCTGTGTAGGGTTCCTACTTTTTGCCAATAGAATTCACTCTCCTATGACCCTTTAGTTGAATAAGTAAGATTGTAAAATAGGCAAATGGATGGTAAGGTATGGTAGTACTGCTTCAATCCAAGAAACCACAGTGTGATTCTTACTCATTATTTGGGGGGAGTTTGCAAATTCTCTGTAGGTTTTCTTTGAGAAGTCTATATTGCTAGTTCCACATCTAAAAAATAATTTATAATCTCTAAGTTTGTAAGTGTTCTCTATTATGAATTGTGAATCCTGTTCAGGACTGCTTTATTCTTTATGCCTAATTTGACAGGATAGGTTTCAGCCCCTGTAAAGGAAACGGTGGGCTTGGAAGATATATATATATTATTTTTTGTTCATCTGTCTGATAGTAATAATTACAATAGTAATAAAGATCATGGAGAGGCGCAGTAGTTCTGGGATAGACCTTGGTTAACGGAAATCCTGTAGAGGTTAAGCAGTTTTAGAAACAGGATGTATGAATAGATGGTATAACAAAATGACAAACACCAAAAAAAAGGATTTGGAGTACCACGGGGAGATGAAAGATGACAAAAATTAAAAAAAATGAATAATGACCATTCAGGTTGTTGTTAATCAGAATCGTTATACAGAGATATGATGCCCTTGTTGTAAGCTGTCAGATGCAAAAATCTGCAAATGAATGCCAAATTGAAGGGTCAGACATCTTAATATACTGCCCGAGGCAGAAGAGGTGGGACTTCTGGTCCAGTGTGAGTGGATGTGATGTCAGTAGTTGGGTAACTGGTCTGTCCTGGAGGCAAAACAGGAGAAAGTATTACCAACAGCACCTTCTCAAGCTTAGCAGTGGTATAGTCCTTATTACTGGAGCTTGTAGTTGGCCCCTACTCACACATGTCTAACAATAGATGTAGGTGACTCGGCATCACTTGATGAGCCCTCTGAGGTTTGATCACATTATATCCAGTTCCTTAATGGCTTTAGAAAACAAGAGTTCAAGAGTCAGGGCAATACATGTGTAGATTGGGTGTAGTTTGTCACGTTGGGCTTCAACCACTCATTTCCTTTCCAAGCAGCAGTGGCTTTTAGCAATAAATTAATTTTCTTTGGTTTTCTTCAGTAAACATTTTTATTAGTATTTTATTTGAAGCTTTTGTGATGAAGGTAATATATAGGGTGGTCCAGATCTAATTATGCAATTTTCATTACGCTATAACTTATTAAGTTTATTACATAGAAAATCACCGGAAAAATTCTGGACCATCGAGAAGTGTGCAAACTAATGACATGAAGAATTGTCTTCACGCCGAACTGGAATCGTCCCCACATAAATCAAAGTCATCCAGATGATCTGGATCTGCATAATTAGATCTGGACCACCCTGTACAAACCAAAACCAATTGATTAGCTGATATCATTACCATCTGTGCAAAATAAGCATCCTTTGGATTACGAAAAATGTTAAAAACTAGTAAGCATTTTTTGTTATTGTCTAATAAAGCAGAGTTTTGCTGGTTCTGGTCCCTTAAGAGTGGCCAAATGGCACAATGGAATATGAATCCTGACCTCTGTGTTATTTGCATGTTCTCCCCATATCTTAGTGGTATTCCTTCCACATGATGTGTGAGGTTACTTGGTCCAGCGTGAGTGTGCCATGTGAAGCACTGACACAGGATTGGTACCTGGCTTGTGCCTGATTGTTGCCATTAATTATGATGTCTGTTTAAGCTGGTTTAGAAAATTAAAGAATGGATCATTAGTAAAATGAATAGAATATATTTTATATTTTTTAAGAATATTTAGTGCTAGAATGCCATTGTGTTGCAGTGACTACAAAGCTCTCACTGTACTGCCGGGGGTTCTGTGTCTAAATCCTTGGTTAGTCAAAGTGAGTGAAGAGGCTTCTAATGCTCTGTGTCCTAATCAGAATAATTCATTTTACCCATTTTATAGACTTATAGCTTGGTTTAATGCAGACTCTAATGAGCAAATGTGGATGTATGTGTTTGAATTTGCCCTGTGATGGATTGGTGGACTGGCCCCTTATCCAGTGTTGGTTCTTGCTCTGTATCCATACTAATGGATAGGCTTGTGACTTTGGAAATGGATGGATGGATAATAGCTGGGGAATGTTTTATTGCATAAATAATACATACTCATAGGCTTTACACATTAACCACTGTGTCTAAGGTGCTTGAGAAAACAAATAAAACACTGGAAAAAAATTAACTCCTGGCAGCTGGATAAAACACAAATTTCAATTTGTTTCTGTAATGCTGTTGATGAGTAATCAGCTGGCTCTGTTAGCCTTATTTTCCTTCTTATTACACTCTGTCTGTGCTGAGAGTCACCAGATTGCATGTGAGTGCCGTTCATTTCCATAAAGCCAGTCACTGTGTGTAAAAATTGTTGCTGCTGGCTTGTGCTGCTGTCCAGTGAGCAGCATATGGCCATTCTTTGCATTAACCCCAGCACCAGGGTCACCTGAGGGAATGCCCTGCTTCAAAGACCTCAGAACGGCACATTCACTTTGTGATCTTCTTCCTTACGATTGCGTCTCTGTAAACAGGTGTGTTTGTATTCTTTCTAAGTCAGGGGGCAAATTTATGTAGTGATATCACAGATGGCTTATTGGCTTAATGACTAAAGCATAAGCAGGTAACTTCAGACTTTCAGTTTTCTTTGATATTGTGGTCAGAGCAGAAGATCTGTAAAGCCTCACTTATTTGCTTCACTCACTTTTTAATGGAGTATCAGCATCTCCAAATGAATGTGTTACTGTCTCACCGTGCATATTACGCAGGCAGCCATTTTTTTGACATGGTGTTATATGCAGGACCATGTATTTCAATTCTCTCTTTAAGGTCCATAACCACCTAGGCTTCTTTCTCCATTTGTGTTACTCCACATGAGAAGGAGCAAGTAACCAACAATGTCAACATGTTGCCCATTTATTTTGGGTTATTGGGCGCATCTGGGAAGATGTCTGTGATATGACCCTGTGCTAACCTAGTGGAACGAGATCATAATGTAGTAATGGACTGGGTTGTTGTATATTCCTGAATACTCCGTGATCCGCCTGTGGTGGTCGGTGACATAAAATGCTCAACAGAATATAAAGATTCATTAATAGGGCAGCCAGAGACAGAAAGCTTAGCACTGTTGGTTCACTTATTCTTTGGTTCAAGTCTCAGCCCAGTCATTGTCTAGATGGGATTTTCATGTTTTCTCTGTGTTCTCTAGGCATCTTATTCCTCCAAAACCCCACAGATGTACAGGCAACTCTAAACTGGCACTGTGTGAGCATGTCTAGCAATGGATTACCTTGCATTTCAGAATTGGTTACTACCTTGCATCAAACAATTTTGGGATAGGCTCAGTCTCCTTATAATCAGTATAGGACAGTAGGATTTTGGGGACTTTCAAAATGATGTTATTTTAGAAGAATTAGGTGGATAAGACTGGTGAGTGTTGTTGGGCTGAATGGCTTGTTCTCGTCTACATTGTTCTAATGTTCTAATAATTAAAAATCCACTATTGGAAAAAGTAGTTTAGGAATGACTGACTGATTGGGTAGTTGTGTTGTTGCCTCAGTGTGTAAATTCCACAGGACAGAACAATCTTCACATAATCACCTGCACCATTTGTACACTTTTTTAAATGGTCTTTCAAGTTGCTTTCCCTCCTGGGGCAGACAGGTCTCATTCCAACAATGGACAATTATTTTAAGAATTCCATTGTCATAATACACATGACTATTGAATGATCCAAAGATACAGCATTGAAAAGAGAGAAACATTCAGACCATTTTGGCAGTAAGCTTTTGAAGCACGGCTATGAATGTGACTGCTGGAAGTACAACTAAAGCCGAGCCACAGATGTCAGCTCTAGTTAAGTCCCCAAACATCCCCAGATAGATCTTTTTAAATTCTTCACAATAGCCAAAATAAATACAATTTAAAAATGGTTTCTGCAGCTTTTCAAATCTGTGAAGGTCTTAATGGCTACTGCAGCTTCTGGAGAGCATTTCTACTTTCTGCTTACAACATAGCACATCGTTTATGCCTACACTTGAGTTGTTGAACCCCATGAAATATAAAGTTTGTGCTTTGCTTTCTGGTTTATACCCTTCACTGGGATTCCACTGCAATTAATTTACTTTTGAGTGTCTTTCTTCACCTGCATATCTGTGGCCTTGCCTTAACAATAAGATTTAAAATACAGTCAATAAGTGAAATTAGATGGAGTTTCAATTATTGTGCCTACAGTAGAGCCTTCTAAAAATTATTTTGTGCATCACTGTTATAGCAGGTAGATGCATTTGTAAGAACTTAATACTTGTTTCTTTTTAATCTAAAACCACCAGTTTTGATCAAAGAGTCTAATGCTATGATTTCAAAGAGTGATGTGAAAGTATAACCTCAGAATACAATGTCTTATGATCTTCAACCCTCTAATTCCTCCTCCTGCTCTGATGTGATTAATCTGTCCATGGAAGAACAAAGTAATCTATCTATTGAACTGAGTGGCAGCGATAATCAATGCTTTAGATGAGTTGGCAGAGAAGAACAGGCTGGATTGAGCTCTAGAGTAAGTTAAATGTTCTATCACATTTATGAGTCAGAACAAAGTTAGACAAAACACAGGCATTTATACTTTAATTTGATATCACTGTGAGGCACCATCTTTTTAAATTCAGCCGGCAAAAAACAATCTTTAGGTAGGTGTGAACGTCATACTTACATGACATATACCATTACGTACTTATGTACAGGTTGTACATAAAGTAGTATTCAAATGAATGCGAGGACCCAAGGTTTTGCAAAATTGCCCAGTGCATCACAGTGCTTCACTTGGTTTTGCCTTCTTCCTATAGTGCATCCTGCTCTTATCACTCCCCAGGTAAATAACACACATCAATCCATCCATCCATCCATTTTCTAACCCGCTGAATCCGAATACAGGGTCACGGGTGTCTGCTGGAGCCAATCCCAGCCAACACAGGGCACAAGGCAGGAACCAATCCTGGGCAGGGTGCCAACCCACCGCAGACACATCAATCCAAATGATCAAAAAAAAATATATATATATATATATATATATATATATATGATTCATCGGACCAAGGCACCTTCTTCCATTGCTCCATTATCTGGTTGCTCAAGTGCCAAGTGCCCATTTGTAGGTGCTTGATAGGGTGGATAGGGGTAAGCATGTACAAACTGACTGGTCTGCAGCTCCACAGCCCCATACGCATATGTTCAGATACCATTCAATCATGGCCATCAATATGTTTTTCACAAATTTCTGCTACAGTCGCTCTTCTATGGAATCAAATCAGACAGGCTAGTCTTCACTCCCCACATGCATCAGTGAGCCTAGGGCACCCATGACCCTGTCACTGGTTGTCCTTCCTTGGACCACTTTTGTCAGGTACTAACTACGGCATACTGGGAACACCTCACAATACCTGCAGGTTTGAAGATGCTCTGACAAAATCGTCTAGCCATCACAATTTGGCCCTGAACTGACTGTTCACTTTCTGCCTAATATGTCACCCCTTGACAGGTGCCACTTTAATAAATATTATTCACTTCACCTGTCAGTGGCTTTAATGTTGTTGCTGACTGGTGTGTGGGTGTATACAGTATATATATATATATATATATATATATATATATATATATATATATATATATATATATATATATATGTATGTATATATGTATGTATATATGTGTATGTATGCATATACTGTATGTATAGGTATGTATGCATATGTGTGTGTGTGTATACTGTATATAAATTATATGGAATAAGCATACTGTAGCTAAAAATTATAAACGAGAAAAGCATTCACCTTGGTCACATGTACACAAATTTTGGCACACTTTCTACTTTCGTTATAGCTGACTGACCACATGTTCTTATTTGTGGAAACAAAATCCCCCAGATTTTTGCAAATGAGAACATCCACAGGGGTTATAAAGAATTGGATCACCTCTCTAATGAGCTGGACGCATTCAGATCCTTTGTCCTGTTTGTATAAAAAAATCTCAGTCAAAGATCATTTCTGCACAACAAAATGCTAATAAAAAATAATTAAATTAAAATCAAAATGAGGGTGGCTTCTGATTTGAACCAGTAACAGTTCCTGCTGTGAGGGTTAACCTCATGGCCTGCATTAACATACATAAAATTTGATCGCATGAAGCCATGATTCTGTTTTGTTGTGCTGGAGCAAAGATTATTATGAAGAGGTCAGCAGATGGCTGGCAGGCTAACATAGATATACATAATTAATCACTAAATGTATTTAAGGAGGGGTGAGTACTGAAAATTACAGATGGCACTTGAAACCGATAATGCTGTTCCCCCAGAGAATCAATTGAGTGGTGTGAGCTGGGCTCTGCTTTTAGTTTTCAATGCATAATAATCTGTTATAATGCTTGCTTTTTTGTTGCCAAATTGTTTCAGGTTCAATCCCAATGATTAATTTGTTAAGGTATATTAGTAATATATAAATAATAGTGGTGATTGGACTAGTAAGAATTTTTAGATCCATGTGCTGTACAGGATGCATGTGTGTGTATATGTAGAGTATATATGGTACTCTTATGTGACTGTGTATAAATATGTGTGTGCTTGTAATTCTAAAATAATGATGATATAGAAAAAATTATACCTGAAAATTTTTCTTTTGAATATTTTAATTCCCAAGACAAATGGCATAACACTCTTTATATGTGAAAAGCTTATTGGCCTTAAAGCAGACACTGACATTGTATGTATGACTAATACGTACTGCAATGTATATTTAACCATAGATGTTTCAATAAAAAGGTTATTAAATACAGTAAATCTTGTTTATAATTTGTTTATCTTAGAATATTCTTGATTAAGTGATGTAGTTTCCTCACTTCTGCATGGCCTGTCATCATCTGAGAAAATCTCACCTCTCCTTGAGCTGGAGAAGTGTTTGCATAGCTGGTGTGTATTTTAATTGAAATATCCAAATAAAAGGGAACACAGACACACTCAGAATGACTTAATGACATTACGTAATAATTCAGAAAGATGCCTGGACAATCCTGCAGATTGATAGATGTTCTTCAGTTAGGTAGATGTTTCTAAGTTTCTCCATTTCTTCATTTCTTCACAGTCTTAGCCCTACATTCAATGCTGAACAAGTCTTTGGTTTCATTATTTTATATTGTAAGTGTTCAGAAGATTTCCATGAATTGTTTGTACTGATATAAGTGGGCCATACTAAAATATTCCCTGTATTAAATGCTGTTCTACATTTGCTATTCTAAAACACCACCAGAGATCAAATAACCTGAAATGAAGTGCCAAAATGACTCTATAAACCTATAAATAAGCAGAAGTTATCAAAACCAGGCCATTTTTGATATCTTGGCCTTGATAATTTGTTTAAACTACACTAGGCAGAAGGTAACAGAAACGAAAACCCTGCTGGGCTAATTATACTAACTTTTTTCCTCTCAATTAGGTGTTGTTGATTCCCCCTAATCTGCTCATTAAAGTGGCTCATCTCCTCTACCATTTCACTCTGTCTCTCATTCTGCTTGTTACTTTATGTCTCTGTCTTCAGACTCCACCAGGTTTTAAATCTGGATGATCTCTTGAAACACTTCTATGGCGAAGAGCTTCCTACATGACTCATTTGCTGCTAGTGTACAGTAGAAAGTCATCCCTACAAGCTCCTGGAAAAATTACAAGGTATATATCATATTTTGCTCTCACAAAGAAGGAAGCAGTCCATATTATCTTTCAAGCTTCCTACCCTTAGTATTCAGCAGGAAGTTGCTAGACTTTAGCAAAGCATACCTACTGACCTCTAATGTTTCCTGTCAATCCTACATGCTTTCTTCTTGCTCTCTGTTTCTTACATGAAGGTTTTTAAAGAGTTCCTTTACTGGTCTTCCTTTGCACAAGCAGAGCTTATAGTCTTTGACAAAATATACTTGATATGTAGAGATACTCTCCCATTTTCAGTGCACATGTCCCTGTTTGGTCTGTCCCATGTCTTGTGTGCTTATAGTTTCTTTTTCACCCTGATCAGTTCTTGCCATTTATACAAACTGTTTTCAGTGGATTTCTGCCTTCTATGGTTTTGACTGTGTAGTTAGGGTGTGTATGCTAACTTGTAATAAATGTATGAAGTAATCGATGCAGAAGTTAAATGCTTAGCCCAATAGATACGCCCACATATCTAATGTTACATTCTCAAATCCTTTGAATCCCATTCAGAATTGTAATGTGGCAGAGCTTATCCAAGAAGAGTTGGGTGTAAGACATGAGCCATCTCTGGATGGGTAGGCAGTGAAATGTTGGTTTCTGGTTGGAAATGTAAGGAAGGATTTTACGGTACTCTGCTACATGTGACAATACAACTGCTACTACTACTAGTAGTACTGTACTCACCCATATTCACACTGGGCTAGTTTAGAACTGTCAAATGATACACATATTTGGGATGTGGGAGGAAAACCCACACACAAACAGGGGGAGCACGGAGGCTGGGGTCAAGGTTTATGGCAGTAATGCAGGATCCCTCAAGTGAAAGTGCTAACCCCAACCTTTTATGTCTAACAAAGAAACAAAGACTTTTACTAATAGTTTAGATTTCCTGTATTTGTTTCTTTTTCTGCTATAGGGCACACTCCATACTGTTGGCTTCAGGGATTGTGACCTTTAAAGCACCTCATTTTAGTTATAAGACCTTGATATTTATTCTAGAACGAAGAAGAATTGGCTATGACTTTTGCTACCTTGTGCTTTACTTACAAAACAATGGCTGAACTGAGCACTTGCATTTTATTTTTTTGCTTCTATTGACAATTTAAAATACTTATGATTTTGTGTAAAAACAAAATTGATATATTAAAATGAAAGTAATCCTACTTTCCAAGTATGAAATGAAAATGGAAAATTAATGTGCATGCAATAATCGAGAAACAATAAAACTCAGAGTCATGGGGAGCAGGAGCCCAACCCAGCAAATATACAGCACCTTGGACAGGGTGCCAGTGCATTGCAGATGATCTTTAATTTATATGAATGATGGTGAGGGTCAGCAGGCCCTGCTCTGCAACTTTTCCTTACACTCAAAAATCTTTCTGGCATCTTCTGTCTTATTGGGATAGCACAAGATGATCAGTTTATGCTGCAAACTGTTTTTTTTTTGTAATGGACTAGAGCAGGGCTATTCAATTACAAATTCAGTTGGGCCAGATTGTCAAACCAAGAAGGTTAGCTGGGCCAGTCATTTTAGCGGCAAAGCAGTTCGTAATGACAAATTTTAAAACCAACACAAACAAATTTATTGAAAAACATAAGATTTATTCTTTGTTTCTCTTTAACTTTGGTCAGTTTGCAGAGCAAAAGGTGCATACAAAAAGAGCTGAATTAACAGAATCTGAGGTAGCCCCTATTTTTTCCACTTACAAAAGAAAAAAAAACTGACCTAGGCGACATATCTGACCTATCTGATCACAAAGTGCATAAAACAAAATAGTGCACAGTAGTAGGCTATTAGAAATAACATTGTTTCCTTTTGAAACAAAATAAACAACTTGCACACATTTGACCCAGGAACATCTCAAAGTGCATAAAATAAAAAGTGCACAGTATTCACAACTATAACAACACTGAGGGAACATATTTTAAATCACCATGTGTGATTAGGCATGCCTCTGTTACGCATCCCACATTATATTGATGTATTGTAGGCTACAGTTACCCTGCTGACTTAGAGGGAGAAGTGACATTTTTTGTTTTGAACGAGAGCAGTGACTTTAGGCTCGTAATTTGTCAAGTTGTCAATGCAATTCGAAGGCATTGGTGGAGAGTATGGTCAGTCAGGGAGCAACGAGTTGCTTTTATGGAGTTCATGTGTGAAAACTTGACTCACATATATATGTTGATCCAAACATACTGAGCATGACGATCGCTACTTTCTTAATGTTAGGGAACTGATGTGCGTTGACATCAGTCCAAAACATTGCAGGCCCGTTAGTGGAAAGCTCCTGTGCCATGGTTACAGATGACTGCATGTCAACAAGTTTGAGTGTGAATTTTCCCCTCGTCAATGGAAGGGACCAGTTTCTTAGCTATGGCGGATAAGTACCCTTCTGTTTCAACAGTGAACGGGTCTCTGACAAAAACGGCCAACTGGGCAGATCAAGTCCATCCAATCGACCAGCAAAGTTATTTTTCAACATCGCAATGAAATCTGTCATCACATCCGTGATTTGTGCGGGGGGTAAGATGCCTTTGCGGAGTGTCGGAAAATGCAGCATTCGGCCTGTGCTCAAATCATTTGTGAAAAGGTCCAGTTTAACTTGGAATGCGCATCTGTTCCACAAGGTCGATGACAGTTTTGTCTCTGCCTTGTAGTCCCAAATTGAGATCGTTCAGGTGTTTGAATATGTCGCTCAGAAAGCAGGCATCGGCCATGAAGTTGTCGTCCAGTATGCGAATCAAGTGCGTTTCTGCCTTTTTTTGCTTGCTGCCGCGTAGGAAAATTATGATCTCTTCTCTGAGACCGCAGAAACGCTCCAGTGCTTTGCCTTTGGACAGCCACCTCACGTCATTGTGCAAAAGAAGGTTGTGGTGCTCAGCAGACATTTCTGACAGCAGCATGCGGAATAAGCGGTGTTGGAGGCTTGATGTGGAGCGAATAAAATGAATTATAGCCATAACGCTGTCCATTGTCGTTTTGAGCGCCCCGCTTAGTTTTGCGCACAACACCGCCTGATGCACAATGCAGTGTAAGGAGATCAACTGAGGTGCAACAGCGGACCAACGTGCTGCCAAACCATTCACTTTCCCTGTCATGGACGGAGCCCCATCTGTCACAAGCATGCACACACGCTTCATATCCAGACCACTGTCTTTAAAAAAGGCGGAAATTTTCCCAAAGACTATATCGCCAGTTGTGTGTCCTTCTAACGGCAGTAGGCCGAGCAGCTCCTCTCGGAAGCATTTGCCATCAAAAAAACGGACATATATGCACAACTGAGCAGTACCAGTTTTGTCTGTGGAATTATCTACTGCTATAGACATAGTATCTGCTTTCATCAGGTCTCCTAACAGCGTTTCATACACATCTGCAGCAAGAATTTCAACCCTACGAATGTCTGAAGTATCTGACAGGGGTACGTTTTTTATAGCAGATACCACGCTCATTTTAATTTTATCGTCATTTATCACCTCATCCATGACAGCCAGCATACAGTCCTTCACGGTTTCAGAGTCTGTGAATGGCCTTTTCTTTTTTGCCAGTATCCAGGAAACACGAAGGGATGCTGCAGTTAGGGTTACCACTTTTAATGCAAAAAAATAAGGGACGCATACTGCAGCGGGGGCCACATCCCTTGGGGGCCAAGAGCAATTTCATTCTCAAATACGGGACGATTCCGTATTATAAAGGACGGGTGGCAACCCTAGCTGCAGTAGCTCTCTCTTGGGCTGTGAATGACTGCACCATGGTAGTACTGCTCCGGTTGTAAGATGCAATCAAACTCTGCACTTTTGCAGCCCTCTCTTGAGATCCCTCTGGAAAATTGTTGCGAAAAGTGTGGTGTTTCTCAACATGATGCCTCCGCACATTGTAATCTTTAAATACTCCAACGCAGTCATTACAAATTAAACACATCGGTTTGGCGTTTGGATGTGGCGGTAAAATAAACAAGTATTTGTCAGTCCAGGCAGGGTTAAACTTACGGTTTTCATTGGCAATTTTACGTTTCAGTGTTGAGAAAGACATATTGATAGTAATCTAAAGCCGCTTTTCCACTGCATAGTACGGCACAGCACGGTTCAGTACAGCTCACCTTGGTTCGGCTCAGTTCGGCTCGGTTTGCGTTTCGACTGCAGTTTAGTACCGCTTTAGAGTGGGTGGGATTATTCACGTGTCGTTATAGTTGCGCCGCCTCTACTGCCGTGACACCGTGGAACTTTTACAACAACACGCAGACAACGACAACACTTTAGCTCGACGACGCGCAAGGTTAAGCATCTAAAAAGCACATTACTAGCTAACTTTTATCACTGTTGCAAAGCATAAAATGAACTTAACTGCTAGTGTAACATTAAAATGCTGATTCTGTATATTACAGATCTTCCACATTTTGCAAAAAAGTCGCCGCAACAGACCATCTGTTTGGACATTTAACCGTGCTTCAGAGTGGAGGGATGTGATTGTTCCCGGTTTTACAAACACTCAGTGGCTGGAGAACTTTCGAAACTTCCGCGTGTCTGTACCTTTAAAGAAAAGAATAGCCAGTGACGCAGTAATGACGATTTTCTCCGGCCAATCAGTGACCAGCAGAGTTTACTCGTCACATTTTGGTAACGGTTCGGCACGCTTGGAACCTCGGCTGAGGTGGTACTAAAAAAAGGACCAGGTACCAGGTACTGTTCCCAGTGGAAAGCCCCGCAAAAGTGAGCTGTACTGAACCGTGTCGTGCCGTACTATGCAGTGGAAAAGCGGCTTAAGCTACTATCGGTACGCTCTGCATTGTTTGCGCGTTGCAGGCTACGTAATTTACGTAGGAATGCGCGTTTTTGGTGGGACCATAGACATATTAAATACTTTATATTTATATTAATATACTATATATATATTAAATTATATTATATTATAATATATATTATATTATAACAATTTATGAATAATATATTTTAATTTATTATCTATGGGCGGAACCACGGGCTGGGCCACTCGGAGGTTGATTCTGGGCCGCATGTGGCCTGCGGGCCGCCAATTGAATAGCCCTGGACTAGAGGTTTTTTAAAAGAAATCTGGATTCTGTGTCACTGCTACACCTTTTTCAAGAAAGACACTGTCACTGTTCTTGGCAGCCAGGAGATTTTGTAGCCTCTATGATCTCACTCTTACTTCAAGTGAAAAATCAGATATGTCTAATACTTCTGGTGCTGTGTTGCATTTAGAATCTAGGAGAAAATTCAATGTCCTGTCCCAGCCTCTTTTAGGCCTCTAAGATTTTGCTCTTTCATGTGGAGTCAGATATCTCCAAAACCTGTGGAAAATGTAATGCCACATTTCAGTGCACAGTTCTTTAGATTGATAGACTTACCTATCCCTTGAGGTGTCATAAATGACAAGGGTCTACTGTCACTCAGCAGTCCCCACCTTTCCACACTGCTTAAGACCATTCTTTCCATATTAGGGTCTCTGTTGAAGAGCCCCCACTTTAGGAATCTCACTCCACCTAGAGGCCAAGAGAGTAAAAGTTAGGAATGATATGTAATATTTAAGCCATTCTAAGGAACATGTTTGTAGCCCAAATCATATGGAACCTAAGGGAGTTATCGACTTACAGTAGAGATAATGAAACTGAGGGAAATGAGAGTTGGGAAGTTTCATATATAACATTAAAGTTTAAAAGTAGTGTCCAATCAGAGTTGAGGTCAAGGGAACTTATTTGGGAACTGGAACACCATTATAATAGAATTTATAGAATAATGGATAGAGGAAGGCAAATTACACCTTTACTAGAAGGAAAGAATAGAAAGAAAATGTGGGAGGGCAGTTTAGAGTGAAGACAAACACCGAAAGAAAATGTGGGAGGGCTGTTTAGAGTGAAGACAGACACCATGTGTTATTAAGGCAGGGCACAGTTGTACATCAGAGTAGAAGGTGAATGAATGGATATCAAAACAAGATTAGTACAGAACATGCATGGCCTGTCATCACCTGAGAAAATGCCACCTCTCTTTGAGTAGGAGCGCTGTTCACATACTGTAACTGGTATGTATTTTAATTGATATTTCAAAATAAAAAGGAATTTAGGCATAATTCAGTTTGAATACAAACAAAAAAAAAACAGGCACATGTTAACTAGGTTTAGTATGCTCTGACTCAGGGTTGGACAGCTGTGGAATATTCTGGAGTTTGTGGACCATTTCTTTTCTCCCCTTCCAGTGTCCTTCACGATTCTTATATTTATGCGCTGCTTCACTGCAGTTCAGAAGGCTGCAGGGCCTTGATTTATAGAAACTCTCCCTCTTGCGCTAAGAGTTCCTCTGAGTTTAACTGTGCCGTTTGATACATTGCTGCTCTAATAAAGTGTCTCTTCCATGGAATACATTAAAGAACAAAAAGAACAGCAGATTTATTTTTGGTGGATCAAACATTTACCTACTGCATGTTCAAAATAGCTTTCATCAAAACATTGTTTGGCAATTTAGCATAATCAGAAAATAACACTTTAAAATAATAAGAGCACAAAGAGACATATTTAACCCTTCTCTGCACTAAATACTTGTTATAGGTTTGCAGTTGTAAATCTAAGACATACTTTTTTCATTATGATTTTAGTTATTCTAATAGTACATTGCATTTGTTCTTATTCTTTGCAACCTTTTCCATCTCATATGTGAAGCAAAAAGTTGGTGCCTACTGTTCTGAGAATGATCCTTTCATCTCATCCATTTTGAAAACTTGCTTTTTTCCATTACATGTTTGAAGGAGTGAACGGTAATCCCGCCAGCATGCGGAACAAACTCTAAAATGGCACTTTACCACAAGGTGTGTATACATAGACATCAAACAAGTGACATTTCAGTAACCAGTTATTCAAATATGCAGGTGTTTAAAAAATGCAGGCAACTGACAAGGTGATCATCCAGATCCTAAAATGGCCAGGACCTGAACTCAAAATGACGAATCTAAATACAAGCTGACCAAAGTATGAGCCAGAATAGGGCACCAAAGATTTTCATTATATCGTTATTAGTCAATGAAAATAAAAGCACTTTGAAAGCTCAAGATGACAGCATTTTGTTTTTATCCAGTTTACCTTCATGCAAGCTTTGAAACTGTCGGTTAATGCCATTATTTCAAGTAAGTCATCACCAAGGAAATCTGATATACAGAAGGATTTTTTTTTGCTGACTCCCAGTAGTTGTTTTTTTTTTTTTGCATATAAATTGGATATTTTCAAATAACATTACATTTTCAAATAATTGTAAACTAGTGATATGAACATTGTGTAAAGGGTATTAGGCTTTCATGAAAGTCCCACAAAACAAGCCAGGATATTCACAAGCATGTCTAGAGATGGCTTTACTCCCAGGCAGATAGTCCCTAACTATTATAGACAGGCTTTGGCCTGCACAGGCCTAAAATAAAGCCTGACTGTTAAGAGGAATGTCCTTCCCAATCTTCTTTTTCTGTTTTTGAAGCATCCCCATATACATTAACAAATCTTTTTCTATGAAATTAGATTCAATCATAGCCTCATTTATTTGGAATTTGAAACACCCAAAGGGCAACTCTACAATGACCTAACGCAGAAGAGGGAATGGCACTACCTACAACAACTACATTTATTTATATAGCACATTTTCATACAATGGTGTACCTCAAAGTACTTTACAAGAAGAAGAAAGAAAAGTTTATTTGTAACAAAAATAAGATTAGGCCATACTAAGTAACAAAGAATAAAGTAAGGTCAGATGACCAGAAGGACAGACAAAAACAACAACAAAAAAAAAAAAACTCTAGATGGGCCGGAGAATGCCACTAGGAATTCTGCCTAACGTGAAATGATCTAAATAAGTCCTTTTGGCTTTCAGGTTCACATGCAAGAATTTGATAATGATGGTCATGTGGACATCTGGAATACTGCCTTCAATCCATCAATGTAGTAACTGCATAGTGCCTTGATCAGGTGGTGGTGGTGCAGATCGCCACCACAAAAAAATGGAAAAAGAACAGTAGAGAATAGTAGGGATTAGTATGGATTGCAGAGCTTTAATGAAAATGATCATCCATTGCACATATAGCTTCACAGGGATACTCTAGAATGTAGTTATGAGAAAGCCATGTTAAAATGACAGGTTTTTAGTAGTTTTTTTAAATGCTTCGCCATATTAGCCTGACAAATTTCGGTAAACTATTCTAGATTTTAGGTGCATAACTGCTGAAGGCTCACCACTTCTTTTAAATTTAGCTCTTGGAATTATAAGCAGACACTCATTCGAAGATCTAAAGTTATGACTTGGAGTGTAAGGAGATACCTAACTTTCAGTTTTATTACTGGGTTGCAAATATACTAGCCAAAAAGACCTGGACATTGCCACAAATGTATGAACATACACAACCCTGGCCTCCAATAGAATTAAAATCTTGAAGTACTTCATTATATTGCCTGCTGTGTGCTCCAGTAAATACAAACTATCATCAATACACTGATAATACAATTGCCCTTCATTCACTTAGAATTTGTGACCCATGTAGAAAGCACTTTAAGACAGTGAAGCTCTTATCTGTTGCACCCCTTAACACTAGAATTACCGGGCCGGATTTACGAGCTTTCTTGTAGGCTCTGGTAATTCTAGTGTTAATGACAATTACTTTTTTCCACCCTCTCAAACATACACAGTATTTAATGTTTAGGAAATGTCTTAGATGAAAACATTTAGAGACGTGTACATAAATAATGTCTTTGCATCCTGGGAGCAATTAAACTTCAAATTTAACTCCACATCAACACAATTTTTCTACTACTTTCAAGCTAAAAACTGTGCTAATTGGGACCTGACCAATTTTTCTCACCTTCCACCTATTTATATTCCAGTCATGAAGACTTAGCATCTCTACAGTTTATTAAAACATTTCAAACTTGTCTTCCATTCAAAGATCTCAGAGTATGATGGGAAAATGATCTTTCACTTAAAATCTTCAAAAAGGAGTGGAAGGCAGCCATGCATTGAATGCATTCTATCTCCATATGCACAAAGCACTCAATCATTCAACTTAAAATCTTCTATTGAGTGCATTACTGTCATTTAAAATTATCAAAATTGATTCCAGTACAAGATATTACGTGTGAACATTGCAATCTAGCTCAAGTTTCAAAAATGAAAAAAAATCTTTGAATGATAGGCCTTGGTGTCATAATCACTCCTAACCCATTAACAGCTGTGTGTGGTGTACTGGGGGCAAAAGGATAATTTTCCTTCCTTACTGCTTGTAAAGATCTGATTTGTTGGTTGGCTCTCCTCTCTTTCTTTTGGTGTGGGTTGAATTTTGGTTAGGTTTGACTGATTGCATGGATTGTTATTTGCTTTTATAATTAAAATCAATAAAAATGGGGCTTGACATTTCAAAAATTCAAAGTATATGTTCCAAAAATACACAAAAATGCCCTTCAAGGGAGAGAATAACCATCAGCCTCTGGCTTGATAAGACAAGTCCAATAGGTATACTTGGAACATTTATTTAATTTTCACATAAAGAACAAAGTAAGCAAAAGGAGCAAAAATTATTTGCTTAAAGTGGTAAACTAGAGCAAACAAAATCCAAGAATTGAAAACTAAAATCAACACAAAAACTACACCAAACCAGAAGCTCAAAAGAAGACAATACTCGCAACACTCACTGAAAGTCTGTAAGAATCGGTCTCTTCCACAAGAAAATAGTAATAAAGGGCAGGCCTTCAGAGGTGACATCATGGTGGCCCTGCCAGTTGGGTTTCCACCTATAATCTGAAGGTCCCTCACCCATTACTATTTACTGCCTAACTTATTCAAAGTATCTAAATTAACACCACTAAAACCTGTTAAATATACTTTGATCATTGTTGACTGGTAAAACATTTTCTTAAACATTACACATCTGAAACAATAAATAACATGGGTCTTTATATCTGATCAACAAACAGAAGTGAAAAACAGCAGGTGACATCACAGAAGTGGCATACTCAAGTGGAGCTGATGCACATTTCTGTAAATGAAGCTGCTTGTGATGTGTGCAACAGACAGTGAAGATGAACACAAATTGATGGACTGTTTGTTTGCCGATTGCTTATCAGATTGATGATTAAATTAAATAGCAGATGGCATGATAATTGCACAATAATAACTCTAAACAAACTGTCTGCTATCTGAAGGCCTATACTATCTCACTTGGTTTTTGAAATGAACAGACTTATCCGTTTGTATACAGAAGAAGCTGATCTTTTCTTCTCCTCCTTGTGTCATAGTGCTCACATAAGGCATGCAGGTATCACTTCAGCTCAAAAGAAGGCCTTTTTCAAACTAACACCTATTCTAATGTAAATTTACAGTGTGCTAGTGATCAAAGTTATGAAACACCATTTATTACCACACAGTTCATATCAGTGGATTTGTTAATAGAAAATTCAATAAAATACTATTCAAATCCAAAACTTGTCAACAGCCTCATCTTTAAAGGCAGCGTTGAGGCTGTAGCTGTCTCCAGAAATGCCTTGTAAAGAACAGAGCTCAATTTACATCTTGAAAAATGAGGACATATTTAAAAATCAGCAGAAACTGTACACATAGAAAGGAAGTAGAACAAGCAGACAACCTTGAATCACAATAAAGTCTGTGCAGAACTGCTTTTGTTACACAACGAAAACATTGTTTTTAAGGGATTTACGCAATTTGCATTTATTTTATTTATTTCCTAAAATGATTTAATCATTATTAAGTTTCTGTTGTGCCTCTAAGAACAGGTGATATGAGAGGCAAAAACCCATAGACAGAAACTAGAAAGTAATAAACCCAAAACATTAAACAAAACTAAAAGTCTCAAGAACATGTTTAGTCTGTTTGCCATGAATAAATCTTCCAAACACAACTTCCAAATTCATAACATAATTATTCCAACAAAATCAACCAACCCACTTGGTTTGTGTAGGAAGTGAGAGTCTCTGCACAAGCCTAAGAGCAAAAGCCTCCCATGCAACATATAATGTCAAACCTTGACACGGTATATTGCTAGCCTTAAAATGGAGCCAAAATCCATCCATCCATTTTCTAACCCGCTGAATCCGAATACAGGGTCACGGGGGTCTGCTGGAGCCAATCCCAGCCAACACAGGGCACAAGGCAGGAACCAATCCTGGGCAGGGTGCCAACCCACCGCAGGACACACACAAACACACCCACACACCAAGCACACACTAGGGCCAATTTAGAATCGCCAATCCACCTAACCTGCATGTCTTTGGATCGTGGGAGGAAACCAGAGCACCCAGAGGAAACCCACGCAGACACGGGGAGAACATGCAAACTCCACGCAGGGAGGACGCGGCAAGCGAACCCAGGTCTCCTAACTGCGACGCAGCAGCGCTACCACTGCGCCACCGTGCCGCCCTGGAGCCAAAATACAAAGGTCAAATCTGCAAGGCTTGTTTATATTTCCCTTTATGGACAAGTATAACTTTCTACTTGCAATAAACTAGCTCCTAAAGAGCAAACAAAAAGCCAACCAGTATAACTTAAAACAGAAAAAGCCAAGCAAACCAGAATGAAACACATAGGTTTTGCTAATGAGCTTGAAATTCATGAATGATAAATTCACAAAAACATTGTCATCCTTTAAATCTGGGATTGTCTGAAGAATTGTTCTGAAATCTTAAACCTATAATTTTCTCCAGGCTCTGTTCTTAGTGTCTGTTGCTAAACAATGCTTATCATGCTGTACTCACATTATAGAGAGAGATTAAGGATGTAAATTGTGTGGTAAATCGTGTACACCTGTGCAGTGCATTGCGCAGAAGTTGCCCCTCTTGAGCTCCTCTCTGTTCCATAATGTTCTTTTCTATTTTTGCCTAGCATTTATTTTTTGTTGGCCTTGGGCTGTATTTCTAGATTCTATAGTTTTACTTTGTGTTTTGGTACTTCCCTTGACTTATGTTTGTTGACTTCTTGCCAGTTTTTGGAGACTAGCTTTAAATTTTATATTCTTACTGACCACAGTTTCTCTTGTTCATGACTGCTTGCCTGTTTTTTTTTTTTTTTTTTAATTTGCCTTTTGCTAATATGGATTAGTTGTTTAATATTTCTTATTTACCATCATGTCTACTTGTGTGGCAGCTTTTTCCAATCTGCTGAATGACTTTGGTGCAAGTCACTATTTGCACACTTTATGACTACACAACATTTCCCAGTTGGCTCATGCTGGGTATTGGGGAATCTTACTGAATGTATTTCTAGCCCTGAGAATGTAATTACCATTCAGCATACAATCACACAGAATAAAATGCTTCAAAAATTTAACAAAATCAAACATCAGATGACAGAGTCTGGCAATACCAATAAGACATCAGAAGGACTGATGATCTTAGCACGCCTCCAGGCCTTTTGTTTTAAGATGGAGGAAACAACTAGCATGACATCAAATGCTATTACAGTGTTTAAGCCATCTTAGATCTCTGGAACAAGACAATAGTTCTCCAGTTAAACAAAACCAAATAAAAAAGTGAATTAAGTAATTTAGAAAACTACATAAAATGTGCTCGTCAGGACATTAAAGCTGATGCTAGCCTTTACTCTTGCTTCTTCCTAGATATTTGGTATTTTACTAAAAGATTTTTGTAAAATTCAGGTAAATTTAGGGAGCATTATGCAAATGACAGTGGTTTGGCCATTTTTTGTAATGAGTCAGACTTCATTAAGGGCTTTATTATTACAGCATATGCCTGCTCTAGCAGTGTAAATAGAAAAGCATTTAAGAGCATCATCATGTCTGACTCTACATTGTTTGTCCTATTATGTAGGCTGGCCTTTCCTAGCTTAACTGGTTGTTTAGTTTGTGACAACATCATATTTGAGTAATGCTGTTTAAAGCATGTAGGCAGGTACTACAGCATTGTGTGTATCTGCATTTTATCAGGAACAGCAACTCTGTAGTGGCTTTCACACCTGGTTATGCAAAAAGTGTGTGAAGAATGGAGCGCCACCTGAAAAAAATATCCAGACAAAGAAACATACTGCAGATGAAATGGGTAGCTACACATAGACACAATTTATTTTAAGTAACAGAAACTCCACACCAAGTCAACCAACAAGTGTGCTGAAAAAGACGTATTAGAAGCTACAATTCATTATTCTTTGTCACTGATAGGCTTGGGCACACCAGCATTGTGATTCCTCTGTCAGCAAAACAGAAAAGAATAAAACATGATTTCAGAGCTCTGGTAACACCAAACGATTAGAATTTCTTGTCTTGATTTTGAAAATCCTGATTTCTACAAATTCATGTTGTTAGGAGGCTTAAGATTATTGAAAACTCTTGAGTCTATAAATTCATCTTATTTGGTTTCACAAATGCAGAATGGTAGTGGTTATATGTGTGTTCTTGTGGAGCATATTAACTTGATTAAATATTTTGGGACAGGGTCCTCAAGCTTGTAGTTGCAGGTTTTTGTTTTGCTTAAGTAGAAGCCAATCCTTTCCAATAACAGAACTGTTTTATCGTAGTATTTCACTCTACTTACCCTTTACCTGTTTTCTCAAGGGTAAATGTTCTCATCAAGTTCGTTATCGGGTTGGTCTACTGTTGCACTTTAAGATGAACACACACACACACATAGATAAACACACACAGACCCTAACCACAACAGTGCCCTATGAATGACACACACACGCTGATTAACCCTTAGCACTTTAAACCACACAAGTGCTATAGGAATAACAGCCTGTCATTCAGCACTTCAAGAGACTTACTTATTTTCAGCACGAACAACACACAATGTTTTAGTGATATCTCAGACCTAAATATTACTTTTGGTCTACAAGAATACATTTAAACATACAAAGACTCAGCACTCTTGACTATAGGTCATTTATCAACCAAGAAGACCTTCTTTATCGTATTGTCCCTATCTTTTGAGAGGTGCCCTCACTCTCAGCCTTATAAACTCCGCAGCACAGAAATAATAGCAAAAATCCAGGTGTCACCAGGTGCTCAAAGAAATCTAACTTATTACTTCAATCACTCTAGACATTAAGACAAAGCATAGAAAGTTAAAAGCAGCATGGTATTTATTACAAGAATAATAATAATACCACTGGAACAAAGAATAATAGAAAATAGGTACTGATAGGAAAGTCCGAATATATATAGTCTTTGGGAAAAGCTTACGAAAAAAGGTAGAGATGACAAGGATGAATGTCCCAGGGAAACGTTTGATTTAGCAATCGATGTTCATGATGCCTTTCTGATGACCAGTGCCATTTTTGTCAGTTCTTCTTCTTCTTCTTCTCTTTGCTTCTTTCTGTCTTCTATCTCAAACCCAGGCATATTTATTATGTAAATGTCATGCCTTGGTTTCACAACACATGCACCTGATTGGCTGGCTATCAATATGATGGATGAATTTTGCTCCCCAGGTAATAAAGTTCTTTGATATTGCCTCAGTTTTTCCTTTCCCAGGCAGTAATCCCAATTGATGTCACAGATGTCCATCTGTAAAGTAATCAATAGGCTGAGGTATCAGCTCAGCATCCTTTCCCAGGCTGTGATACCAAATTCACACTAAGCTGTGAACAACTGTTATAAAAGTAGGGTTTAAGGGAAGAAAACCTGCTTTAATTTGTCTAAGTTCATCTGTTGTCTTGGCTCGAACAAACTATAATGGAAACCAAAATGTACAGATTTTATTCACCATAACAAGAACTTATTTACTTTTATGGCAGGTTATTTTTTTTTTCATTTTTCAGGGTCAAGACTTTCTTCTTTTTCTTCTCTGAAAATATCATCCAAATGATCTGTGGATTTAAGCAGATTAGTAATTCTCAGTCCTTCACTTCTCTTTCATTTCTTTCCAAAAATGTATTGTATTAAATCAGTTACATCATGATGAACACACATACAGTAGGTATAAGTGGGACCAAGTTATGCTATGAACTGCTGGTCCCACTGTTATTTACATGTTCTCTTTAATTGGCAGCTGGTTAAGAAAACAAAAAAGCCACTTTCCACGTTTTTTTTTTTAAGACTAAAAGACGAAATGAAGAATTGGGAGTCTTAACAAGCAAGTTAGAACTCTTTAGTACAATAATATTGCATGAGCAGTAATTGGACTTTAATTAAGAAATTGGGTAGGAACAAAAATCTGCAGCCTCTGCGGCCCTCCAGGGATGAATATGAGGGCCTCTGCTCTTGGTGATTGAGAATCTGAGCATTATTCTTCTTTGTATTTTTTGATTGTTTTTGTGTAACAATGTGAAGAACGTTTTGGCATGGTTTCAGGATCATGATCAGAGAATTTATTTTTATACCTACTGTAGAATCTCTAGAGTGAGCCAGAGCAAGAAATTTTCTCTAGATACCCACTCACAAGATAATTTGTGTAATATATGGGACATATTGGATGACATGCACCAGCATGCCTAATTCACTTTTTGACCTTTTTTGAGTCAGTGTCAGTAGAAATTCACAATATTCTGAGGGTAAATTTAAGACCAGCATGATACAGTATTATGTAGCTGTGCCTAATAAAGTGTTCAGTCAATGTATATTTTTGTCACAATGGTTGGTGAGAATGTCAGCAACACATAAGAGGAAGATCTTGTTGCTAATTTATTTGTTTTTTCTCTGCTTACTTTGATAAAGAAAAGTCCTTGATGGGACATCTTTTATTGAAAAACTGCATAATGGATTCTAATATATTGGAGCTTATTTTGGGTCTTATTTTTCCTACTCTGTCATCCTCTTACATGTTTATTGATGCAGCAGACAAAGAAGAAAGGCTTGCTGGGCAGTAGAAGGAATGTGAATGACATTTAGTAACCAATGTAAAGGCTTCCATTTATAATATGGGAGTGCTAGTGAAATGCACAAAGCCCAGCAGTATCCATGCAGAAGGTTGTGTCTTTTTCTGACTTTTTCCGAGGCCTGCAAGTGCCATCAGTTCAAGAACCACTGTAGATTCTAGATTTAGCTTTGTTTCTGAGATTAGTTCTTTTGAACAGTGTTGTAGGTTTTTTTTTATTATTACAACAAGATGAGTGATCTTTTGAAATGTTTGATGCTGTCGAATGTCTTATCTTTGTGAACACCTAAGTAGAACGTTCCTGGTTCACCACTGCATCGCTGACTTATGTTAAGTTTAGGTATGCAAATGTCAGAAATTCTAAAGTACAGAAGCTAATGAAAAATTTGATAGCAATGTACATAATGTATGTCATGCCAGCATCTTTGTTACTTTGCATTTAATTACAAGATGTCCAATGGCCTTCAACAGTTACAGAATGGTAGGTAACAAAATAATCAAGAACTGTTAATAATATAAAAATTCTTTTTTTTGTCTGCCTGGGCAGAGAGAGATAGATCCCAAATTAGAAATGAAAATATGTAATTTACTGCTTTACTGAAAATGTGAGGTGAACCTGTTTAAATTCATAATGAGAACTCTTATGATGTTGGAGCAAACAGAAATGTAAGCCTTTAGGAAGCATGAAGGGAATTGCTGAGGGGGCTGTAGTAACTCTTAACTGTGTTAAATAGCCTAATTTTACATATGCTAATGGGGCCTACTCAATTAAAGCAGTAGTACTTGAGTGAAAATGTCAAGAAGGATCCTACTATACCCCGTTCACCGAGAGGATTTCAGAGTGATGTCATATGCCTATGTTTGTTCAAAAATAGCCAGAAAACCAAAAGACTACCCTACCTCCTATGATGAGAAAATGAGTTGATCACTCAAGGCTAACCATTTTGTATAGCGCTTAAATCCCATAGCTGCTTATTTCAGGTTTTATACAATAATGTAGTAGGAATGTGCACAAGAGAACAGGTACCTGAGCAACAATTTGTACCTTTTCAACAGAAGTCACAGCATGTTCATTTAGTCCATGTGATGGCCTCCCTGCTGTCTGTTTTACTTACTTTTTTTTTTACTCTTGTCCTGTTCTTTCCCTCATCATTTGAAATATCTCTCATTCAAACGACAAACTTAGTCCTGATGATTCTTCCTATGAGAACACAAGCATTGTTGTTTAAATTGAGACACACACAGAATTTAGTGAGGATGACCGATAGCTGCCAGAAGGTGATCAGCCAGTCTAATGTGGCTGTAAAGATTGCAAGTCAACCCTGAAGGACTTTATTTTTTTTTTTTACCTAAGGCAATACCTTTGATTGAGCCTCAAAAACCGGGTGGTCACCAAGACTTTGTGGTACATGATCAACAGTGAAAGCTGATTGATGCACTAAATTGATGTCATTAAGTAGGCAGAATAGTTAAAGAAAAGAAAGAAAAGGTTTTGCTAGGAAAAGGGAAAACAATAAATGCCACAATAGATGGGAGACAACTTATGAAAAGAACTGGAAAATCAAGTCTGATCAAACAAATATGATTCTTCTGAGTTTATAGAGTGTGACTAATGCAGCTGGTTTATAAACATGCCAAAACTCATTGCTTGGTAAAAGCAAAGTTGCTTATGGAAGTAGAAAAAGATTGTGGTTATCGGAAAAAATAACAGAGCATTACAGGAACTGAGTCCTCAAAAGTGGAGAGCCAAGCGAATGTGTCTGGAGCATTTCTGTAGAAATAATTCAAAGCATAGACATAAAAATTTTAGGTAAGATTTCTGCAGTTGGTTATTCCTGAAAAAGTAATCTATAAGATGAAGTTGAAAATATTCTGAGTGTCTGTACACGTTTCCATTAACTATTTCTATTATGAGGTTTTTAGAGATGTCAAAGTAGCCTGAATGTTGTCCTGTTCAGTTTTTAAAGGAGGAAGGAATTGGGAGTGTTGCTTAAACTGGCGCCATTAAGCTGCATATTCTTTTCCACAGAGCTGAAAGTAAAACTGTCGACAAAGTATGAAAGGCCATTTTTTCATTAAAGAAAAAGTTGTATAGAAAGAACCGTTGGGAGATTTAGAGTACATAGATAAGTTGCCTACCCTAGTAGAGAAATTTCCAAATAAATACCTGACAGCAGAAAAAATATTGGGAATGTTTTTGTCTTTTTTTTTTTTTTTGGTTTACACCCTCTTGCTATCGCTAATTATGCATAGAGTCAAATATTATTACCTGTGGGAAATGGAAACTGCAGATACTGAAGCATTGATGCTGTGAGAAAAACGGGGTTAGGTTCTGACTGACCCTATTCACAATAATGTTGTACACTTAATATTATCATCATAATGTCCCGATCTCATCAACCCAAACACCCCAAACTAAGCCCCAGAGTGGAATAGGTCTGATAATTTTTTCTTACTCTACATGGTATGGTGACATGTGTAAGGAGTCCATAGCAGTGCAGTGTTCTGTGCAGCCCTGGAGAGGTTAGTGAGGAAATTGGTTGATCACACATGCAAGTGAATGCATGATTGGTAAAGGCAATTTCTTCATTGATGCTCCGTGGATCGTTTGGTGAACCTGTCCTCACTGGGGATAAAAGGGGTCTGAGTGAGAGACTGGAGTTTGGGACAAATCCAGAAAATAAGGAATTCATGCTGACTCTTGGAGAACACGTACATTTCGCACATGGGTCAAAATGTAATCCTAGACTTCCTAGTTGTTTGGCAGTGCTAACTAAAATACTACTGTACCACTCAGTTATGCTTTTTTGCCAAAATAACAACAATGTTTAGATGGAATTTATTCACATTTGACATTTTAGATGTTGCCGCTTTATTTTTTTAATTTTTAAAAGAAATAAAGTTGAATGCACTCTGAAACATTAATGCAAAAGCAGTGCAGCAGTAAATGTACACTTTCTACTTGTCACTCAGGCTTACTACCTTAATTTACTGAACTGAGGCATCCTTTGTTGAGTATAATGTTTTAAGTATTAATGGGCACGACTGAAATGTTAGCGATTAGTCCACATTTCCCAAAAGTACCATGGCTCCTGAGACTGCTGCTGACATGCACTGACACTTTGTATTCTGAGTTCAGAAGATCATGTAGGCAGGTGCACGCCACACATCTGTCATGGCCTGTCAGAGAACCGGTGATGCCTGACCAGCCCTTTACTCATAATCTATCACAATTCACTGGAGAGCCATTTAACCAAGCCTAGTGTGCCACTTGTGCTGTGCTCTACTGTGTGCAGAGACCACATTCAATCCGCTAGGCTGGGTCAGGAGTGACAGCTTTACCCAGTGCAATCAGGCACATGCAGGCAGTGGAAGACACATTTCTATCAATTACACTTAGCCAAGGAAGCAATGTCTCCTATAACTGGCATCTCAATTTCATTAATTGAATATCAGATAAACAACTGATTTATGAGACAAAAAGTCTTTAGCTCTTTCTAGATAACTTCAAAGTTATTTACAAATCCTTCACGTTTTACTCTGAGCGCACGCAATTAGAATTTCATTGTGCATTCATAAAGTTTTTATATATTTAAAGATTTTTTTATTCAATAAATAACATGCTTGGTCTCTCTTAAATTGAAAGGTGGCTTGATCATTACAGCATAAGTAGATTTCCTCAAAATATAGACTGTGGATGATAACTACTGCATGACATGATGTACTTTTTAGATTGACAGGAATATAAAGAAAGGTGATCTCAGTCCTCATTTCAAAATAGCCTTTTCAAGATGAATATAAGGACACAACTGGAAATTTGTAAAGAATAGATTCTACAAGTCAGAAGATTGATAACAGAATCAATAGTTTCCCAAGCCTGGTGAATGACAGTGTTTTCAGCTCAGTTCACTGCTGTCAAGGACTCACAACACATCTTGTGACTCCTTCTGACAGATGTAAGTGCTCTTAAATGCATACATCTGTGCAGCCTTTTCAGAGTACCAGTTGCTGTGCAGTTTTTTAAAGACATTTTGTATTGTCTTCCTACATTTCATTCTTTTTTATTCTATCAGAGACCTACTCATGATGTTTAGTTTCACAGGAGAAACAGACCTAAACGTATTACTCCCTAATTGAATAATGTAAAGATCACAGCTGCCATTTCTTTACTTTTATATTTACTGATTGTCATATTGTGATCAGTACTGTTAATTCTGTCTTCTGTGATTTGCAGGTCAAATATGCAGAACCCTCATGTGCCTAACTAAACATGAAGATCATAAAAGATTGCATCACTTAAACAGTTTAGTTTTGGAGTTCATACTTGTAGAACCAATATAATGAGAAAAGAGCTGCTAAAAATCTCGACATCTGTCATATTTTACTGAGAGAATTTGTGGTTCCCTCCTGCTTCAAAAGGTCAACAGTTTATTTGAATAAAAAAACAAAAGTGGACTATCTGAGTGACTATATAACAGAGGGCACTCACGCCAATCATAGTAAAGCACTCTCAGAGACTGGTGTTGGAACACTATAAGCAGGATATTCCAGAGAGTCGTGATCACCTCCAGTTTGGATATCACTGAAACTGGTCCACAAAGGATATATACAGTATTGCTTATACTTCATACCATCCTGGTACATCTGGATAATAAAATCATTTATGCCAGAGTCCTGTATAGATTACAACTCAGCATTTAATACTATTGTACCATCAAAGATAACCGTCAAAAATCACGATTTAATAACTAGCATCGCTCTCTACAACTGGATTTTAGACATTTTGAGCAACAGAGTTCAACATGTGCAGATTTCTGTGTTTCTTGTTCACCTCCGACTGTGTGGGCAATCACAGCTCTAACTCCATCTTTAAATTTGCTTATGACACCATTATTAGCCTGTTAACAAACAATGAAGAGACAGCTTATAGAGAAGAGGTCTACCTGCTGACTTAATGGAGTCACAACAATAATCTAACCCTAAATGTCAAGGAGCTGTTCATAGATTTTAGAAAGCAGAAAGTAGACCATACTGTATTCTACATCAGAGGGGATGCTTTTAAAAAAGTGAGCCCTCTTTCTCATGGGTGGGGGTTGATTTGTTTCGAACCTAGTTTTGTTAATCTTGACTTGGATGTATGGAATGTTATTTGATTTTAATAAAATCAATGAAATGCTTAAAAACAAAGTGAGCAACTTTACATTTTTTACTGACAAACTGAAGCGGGCACAACAGGTTTCATCTCTTTCTTAAAGGCACACCAGAACCTCTAATTTCACCGGTTTCCAAAGGCAGCTCACATTTTTCCATCTGTAGTCTTAATCGTCTACAGTATAGATGCTCAGTAGAGACTATCATCAATGGAGTTCATCAATTCAGGTCATACAGGATACAACATTGAGCCCTTATGCACCCCTGATCCTCAATTAAAATTATGTGGCTATCCATTTACTGCTTCAGGCAGGTTTAATGTTGTCCTACTGTTTTTATTTTCTATGCAGAACAGTTTTATGAAAATTATTACTTAAACTGAGATGTTCACTACTTAAAGAGGATAATTGGTATAGTGTTTATCTGACTTTTAATTGGCCATTCAGTCAATGATGGCCCAAATTGTTGAATCTAATAGGCTGGCAACCCAGAAAATCAGATTCACCCCAATGTGCAATGTACGAGGTGTGGCAGAAAAGTAATGAGACTGGCAACACTGCAAGTGATCTGGCAACGCTGCGCTGTTGTCCTTGATAGAGCACGTGTATCAGTATCCTCCCATAGCTCAGTGCGAGTTTCAACTCCTTCCATTAACTACGTGATTTTTGTGACTGCTATTAGCGAAGTTGTGTTTTTGGTTGTGCGTCACGCAAAATGGAACAGCGGAATTTGGAGCAACGTTGTGCCATTAAATTTTGTGTTAAGCTTGGAGAATCGGCAAGTGTGTTGTTTGAAAAGTTAAAAGAGGCCTATGGGGAACATTCTTTATCCCGAGCTCAAGTTTTTCAGGGAGGCCTTCAACTTCGAAAACCAATGAAAACATCGAACGTGTGAACACTCTTGTGAGATCAGACCGTCGTTTAACATTAAGAATGTTGAGTGAACAATTAAATTTGAACAGATTTACCGTTCATCAAATTTTGACTGAACATTTGCACATGCGAAAGGTCTGTGCCAAAATGGTGCCGAAAAACCTCACATCTGAGCAAAAGGACAATCGAAAAAACGCATTCCTGTGGTTCCCCAGCCCCCTTATTCACCTGACCTCAGTCCGTGTGACTTTTTCCTTTTTCCTAAACTGAAAAATGTCCTCAAAGGACGTCATTTCGGGACTTTTGAAAACATCCAAAAGAGTGTAACGGACATGCTGAAGACCATACCGGTTGAAGACTTCCAGCGCTGCTACCAACAGTGGGAACAACGTCTCCATCGGTGTGTAGCTGCCCAAGGGAACTACTTTGAAGGGGATAACATTGATGTTTGAAAAAAATAAAAACTTTGGTAAATAAAAAATCAGTCTCATTACTTTTCTGCCACACCTCGTATTCTTCCTAAGGCATCCACCACACACCCTTGGTTAAGCTTTTAGTCTGGAGGGTTCAAGGCTTAGCTGCACATGGTTTTGCTTCAGATGTTGTTAAAGATGGGTGCAAATTTTACAATCTGTGAACTCACTGTGAGAATATTAAGGCTTGTTGGAAATACATGAGTCCACAGTTAAGCAAGACCACCAAAGTCCAAAGTTTTTGTCACATCAAAAGCGTCTGTCATCTTCTAGTGACTTTTCTCAGTTTGAAGTAAATGCTGAGAGCTTTAATTTCTTTACCTTTCTTCTCGTTCCTCTGAAACTCTCCTAATGCCGTATAAATTAATCCACTCTTTTTAAATGTGCAGTTCTATCATTCCCAGCATTTGTAATAATTTAATACATATAAGAAAATGCACAGCATAGTGGCCCTGTGCTGAACAAGGTTTCATGCCTTAGGTGTTCCCTGCGTGGAGCTTGCATGTTCTCCATGTGTCTGAACCATCTCTACAATGAGAGGAAAGCAATAGTTGAAATGCATTTCAGCAGTACATCCGCCAGGCATTCCAGCTTAAGGAGGAGGAGAAAGTTGGGGAGGAAACTTAGAACATTAGTAGGTGCAGTGTGAAGAAGCAGAGACCAGATTTTCTAAATTTTCATTTTCATTAAAGCTTGTCCTTCTCCAAATTAAATTCTACTTGCTATGGATGTGCTTGAATTAACCAGATAGCTGCATTTAATAGTAAACCTCTATTACACTGCGTGAAATATTCAGTCAAGAGGTAATCTGTTAAATAACAGCATGCAAGATTATATTTCCTAATAGCAAGGCCACATTACTTATCTAGTCATTAAATTTCTGAACTCACCTTTCTCATAACAAGCAAAACTCTACAAAGACAGGTTCTTGTGGAGAAACTTGAGTATACTGGATACAAGTCAGGAGCCTGCCTTTGATAAGATGCCTGTCCATCCCAGGGAATCATCATATCTGAATAATATTGAGTAGTCAGTCATGTAGGAGAAAAAAAAAACAGGGTTTGCAGAGAAATCTCACCTTGACACAAAATCTGTAACAAGGCTAAAAACCCTGCATTCAAGTTTGCGTTGTAGCTCAGAAAGTAGGCACATCCTTTCGGGGATAGTTATATGCACTATTGCACCCAAATAAGATTCTGTATTAGTAATGTTACTGCAAAAATGGAAATCATGAAGCGAGGGAAAAAATGAATAAAAAAACATAAAGGAAGGATAAAAGAGAGGTGCCAGCAGTCTGGGACAAAAGACAAGGCAAGGCAGCTTATAGATTAGGTTGGCAAATGAGTTGTTCGGTCAGGGCACAAAGGAGTCCCATTTGTCTTACCAGAATAGGTGCTCTGCTCTATTGAACAGCACCCATCTCCTCTTGTATGCATTCCCTACAAGGCATGGAACAATTCTGAAGCTCTCACGACAAGCAAAAATCTTTTTACTTTGAGCCACAGGACAGAAAAGACAGCTTACACAAGGTGTGGAAAGCCAAGGCTTGAGCCTGTGGGATATTTTTTGTTTGTAGTCAGACGGGCTGTGAACCATGACTGCTGGCAAAAGTACTTCCTTAAAAGGCTACACCTCCCACCCTCCCCCACCACACATGCCAGCCGCTAGGCCACAGCCAGCTTTCCATCATAGCCACCCGTGGGTATGTAGCTGCTCATGTGGTCCATTTAATACAGAGCACTTCTGAACACAGCTGTACTTTACAATCAGCTACACAGCCCATCAGCAACAAATGCGGTCAATTATTTTGAACAATTTACAATTATTACAAGCGCAGATAATGTGGCTGGGCTACAATTAGCCTCTTGCTTCAGACTAGAATCATTCACAAGCTTCACTCTATCAATAAGTGTGTAGATTACAGCCTCCGAAGACAATCATCTCAGTTTTGTTTTCTGAAAAGACATTTCCAAGAACCTTTTAGGATGCTATTTGGGGTGAAATGTGCGGTTTTTAATTGCTTGTTTCAAATTGTGATCTCTGAGGTGGGGGTGCAATTTAAATAATGAGTTAGGCTATCGCATGTGAAAAAACTGTATAATTGTTAGATTATGCAGACATTAACATTACAGACATGAATAAACAAGGATTGAGCTATGCTGTGCAGCTCAGAGAATACAAAGCCTGGTTTTCAGTAGCTATTTAAAGGAGGAGCAAAATAACATATATTTTTAAGCAAATATGTTTATTTATAAGGTACAGTAAAACCACAATAAATTACTTGAAATATTAAATCGGATCAATCAATATTTTTTATTATAAAACACATTTAACAACGGCAAATCTTGACCAAAATGTTGTGCATAAATTTAGAATAAAACATCTTCAGAGTAAAATAAAAAAAAGTATTTTATTTAAAACAGGGTGAAGAAGAAAAAATATAATAAAACACATAAATCATACCAAACCCATTAAAAAGAAAAGAATAAAAATAAAAATAGGCCAACAGTTACTACTGTGTTTAAGCTTCTCCATATGATGATGAGAAAAGAAAATATTTGAACTGAGATTTAAAAATATCAATAGAGCTGGAAGACCTAATCTAAAAGAGTAAACTATTCCATAGAACAGGGGCAGCCACATTGAAAGCAGGATAACCCTTAAGTTTCAACCAAGGCCACAGGACAGAAGGAGTTTTTGATCAGATGATCTAAAAGGTGTACAGGAGGAGTACATGTAAAGGTGATCTAAGATATAATGTGGTGTCAAACCATTGAGTGCTTCAACAGCAAATAATACAACTTTAAAGTGTATTCTGTATTTTACTGCCAGTCAGTAACAAGTGGCCAGCACAGGAGAAAAATGTATTCTTCAGGAGCCAAGTGTCTGCATTTTTTTACCAGCTGCAAAAACGGGTAGGAAAGATTAAGTACCACCCATAATGAGAGAATTACAGTAGTCAAGACAGGCAGAAATAAATGCATGAACACTTATCTCTAGGTCTTTAAGGGAAAGCACAGATTTCAATTTGGCAGTTTTCATATGCTGAAAGAAACTGCTCTTTTCTATTCTCTTAATTTATTTGTCATATTTAAGATCTAGATCAAAAATGACCCCTAGGTTTCTGACATGGGTTCCGCACATTTGCTGACAGAGGTCCTGAATTGTAAGTTATTCTACTGAGTCAGAGGAAGCAAATATTAGCTGAAGAAAATTTTTCAACATACAATCCTTAACGTCTTCATAAGGTTGTTTAATGCTTCATCAGATTTTAGTTGGGTGTGATCACAATAACTGTGGTTAGAAATGTTACATTTTTGAAAAACTGAACCTAAAGGATGCATCTACAAAGAGAAACAAGAGAAGTCACCAGTCTGAAAAAGTCCTATCTCTTAGGTAGGAGCTAAAAAACTCCAAGAGGATTATGTGATCAATGGTAGCAGAGGCTGCACTTAGGTCTAGCAAAATCCAAACGGCATCAAAAAACATCCAGAATCGACAGCCAATAAGAATCATACGATTGAAGGACATTTGAAATGTTCTTGGTGCCTCTTTTTGGTTTTTCATTTCCCAAACTGAATCTTTGATGACTGAGGTTTTCACTTAACATGTGCTTCTTTTTCAAAGGATGAATTTGAACGCTGTACCCTGTAGAAATATTAATGTTTTTACATGGTGGTTCCTTGTTTACTGATTTTTATTTTTACTTTTTCTGTAATTGTGCATTAGGTTGATTTAAGTTTTAGTTTCAAACCCAAACTAGAAATGCTTCTTGATTAGGTGTGTAGCTCATTGCTGGATCTAACTTTTTTTTTTTGCTTATTTTGACTTCTACAATTTCTTGCATTAGGAATTTGTTACTTTATTAAACTGAGAATTAATTGGATTCTGAAGACATCAACCTTAATTAAAGCAGGATTGATTCCATTTACTTCTCAGGTATTTTTCCTTTTTTTACCATTAGGTAATGGACATTAGATGAATTTTTTAGTTTTTTGTTCTTTATTTCGCCTTATACAATTTCTTGTATTAGGAATTTGTTCGTTTTCGCATACCCCTTGGGGTCAGAGCGCATGGTCAGCCATTGTACAGCGCCCCTGGAGCAATTGAAGGTTAAGGGCCTTGCTCAAGGGCCGATCAGAGTAGGATCTCTTTTGTGGAAATGCAGCCAAAAGCACCAAATATTGTGCATTCTGTAGTCAACTGTCAGGATCTCCAAGGGTCAATAAGCCTACAGTATCCACTAATACTCAAAAAAAAAAAATTAATGGCTTAATGTTAATGGTCACAGTAACGACTCGTATATTTATTTATTAAGCTTTACACCATAGATTTTATGAATGCAAAGGGAGAAATTATGTCTGCTCCAATGCAGTGAGATGTGTCTTTATTTGAGGATTCCCTTCACTTCCTGGCAGCATCAGATGCTTTGGTTTCAATATCATTGTTGTATTTGTTTTCCGTAATCTTTTTAGTAATCTTTTTAGTGTTCAGGTTTTGTACTTGAAGCACTTCTGCCTCTTTAATTTACTCTATTTGCACTGTGCTGGTTGTAAATATCTTGGCATTTGGTATTAAACAAAAAAAAAATAATAATGATGATATTAATAATAATAATGCTTTTTATTTATATAGCATACATTTATTGTATAGCAAGGCGATGCCCACACTCACACAAAAGAGACCAATTTAAAATTGTCGAGTAAATCAGTGTGAGTGTCTTTGGCACCAGAATGGAAGGAAGTTGGAGTCTATCTATCTATCTATCTATCTATCTATCTATCTATCTATCTATCTATCTATCTATCTATCTATCTACATAAAGAAAATTTCCTCGCATAATCTACAAAACACATTGCACAGTTATGGCCGTGACTGTAACTGAAGTTTGGCCTAACCATACCTATGCTAATACTAAAACTTAGATTCAAGCTGCTACTGTTGACTATGAGGTTTATTTTGACATTTGCAGGCTTATTCCTGAATTTATATCATTTTATTCCTAGAATTACTGCATTCATGTAGGCTTAGTAAGGCAAATTCTAATAATGTATACTGTGAAAGGCACTACACAAAACTGACTGATCACACTGGCTGATTATTGTTTCCTTATCGCAACATTGATTCTTTGGACATTTAAGAACAGATCATATTGATTGTAGGCTGTTTGGTTGTTCAATGGAAAGTGCTGCTGTCTTGCACAGCTCTTGAGTCTTGGGTTCAGATCAATATCTGCCCACTGCCTGTGTGAAGTTTGTTTGTCGTCGTTATGTTTACTTTTATTTTCTCTATAGACTTCAATTTAATTTCCAGTTACATCTCATAGACATACAGTTTAGATAGCCAAGTAACTTTGCGCAGGTGTAATATGGGCATGGAGGCACTCTGATTGACTATTTTTTTCTGCCTTGTCCTTCATTCTGCTGGGACAGGCTAACACCACCATGGTCCAATTGTAGATTTAGCATATTGAATAATAGATAGATGAAATTCTTTTTTTTTTATTGAGTGTGGGCAGCATGTTACAGTGGTTAATGATGCTGCCTCACAAATCTATAGTCATTAGTTTTAATCTTGTTCCTGATCTTTGTCAGCATGGAATTTACACATTCTTCTTGGCATTGAGTGGGGTTTTCCCTGGCTACTTCAGGTTTCCCCTCACTTCTTAAAGGTGCAAGTGTTAGGTGAATTTCTAACACCAAATTGCCTCTGTGTGTTTGTATGACTGGGCCTTGCAAAGGACACATGACCCATCCAGAGTGTAGACTCCTGCCTTATGCTTGATGCTCAAGGGATAGGCCTTGAACTGGATTAAGGAAGTTTCAGAATATTTTGTTATGACTAATTTTGAGTTATGTTAAACAGGGGTGGTTCCAGTGCCTTGAATAGACTCAGCATCCTGGTTCAAATCCCCATATGGACATAGACTATGTATTGTTTCCACATTCTCCTGATATTTGCCTGAATTTTCTCCCACATCCTAAAGACGTACCAGCTTAGGTTAATTTGTGAACCGAAATTGGTCTGCGATGAGCAAAAGAATGTGCCCTGTTGTCGGTCATGCTGCACCAAACTCTTGTAATCCTGTGTTGGATTAGGTAGGCTCAGAAAATGAATGAACATTATTGATCGATGAAATATATACTTTAGACATTTTATGTTATCATACTTCCACCTGGTGTGCCTTGAAAGCACAAAAGCATTTTTTGTACAGTTTAAATTGCTACTGATCCATCAGTTTGTAGTTTCAGTTTACAGAAGGTTGCACAGCTGGGTTTTAGTACCATAATTGGCAGGAAATAATAGCATGACAGTAAGATAAAAAAAAAAGCAACACACACTCGCATATTATTAATTTTGTTTACATTACTTTTAAATTTGGTAGATTGCGCTTTCTATATTTGATCAACAAATCAAATATTAGGAAAAAAAAGAAACAGCAGGAAAGATATATTGCTGCATATGATCTCATTTCGCCATTGCGCCTTTAATGGAGAAAAAAAGGCTTTGATCTTTGAAGAATGAACATCCAGGTTCCATCAGAGCCTACTCATGGGAAAAAATGCTCTCTGAGTGTTTCATTCATAATTTCTAAGGAGAATTGAGAAGGCGTGCTCTTTTGGAGTAGCTAGGCTGCTTGCCAGATCGAGCTGTAATCGAATCTGGATGAGATAACTTGGACGGAAACGGTCATCACTGGGAAACCTGATGGGGATAGCTTATGTTGCTGATGATGGAAAGAATCACTCATACTTAAGAAGTTAAATGAGGAATCACCTCATGTTTGTCTTTTTATTTATTGCTGATGAATATAGTATAATGTTTTTATGTATCTCATTTTTTGTAAGATATAGATGTCAAAGTTAGTAGTGATTATTTAATTAGCTGGCTTCAGTATTTATCTTTGTTTGTTTTTGATGGACTGTGTTTTATTCATCTTAAAATTTACACAAAGGTTATTGTTTAAATGTATCATGTGCAGTGAAATTTGTCTTTCAAAGTCAATGGCTTTTCATCTGCTTACTGAATTATTCAAAGAGAATCCAAGTGTAAGATTTATATGTAATACTTCACACACTTTTTGTCCAACCTTCATCTTACATCAACTGCTATGCTGTACTCTTTGACAAAACATGGCCAGGTTCCTCTCCTGGGATTCCCAGCAGTCAGTTTGGTCGCATGTTTGTGTCTCTGAGGATAGATTGGAAATTTATATAGAAAAAGTTCATGCTGGAGTCACTGGAGAGAGAAAGGCGGAGGAGGAGAGAGACAGAGAGGGGAAATATTGTACTTAAGGATACTATATATAAATCAAACCGCAAAGGAATCTGTGATGTGGCATGTTGAAGCAGTTGGTAATGATGATGGACTACAGTTTTTTAAGATGGGTCAATTTTAAGATGGGTTCAACATCCACTCTTACTAACTGTGTGGATTTAGCACATTTTCCTTATATCTGTTTGGATTTTTCTCCAGATGCTTTGGCTTTTTCCCCATATACCCAAAGATGTGTATTTAATGAATTGGAGGTTGTTCATTAGCCATCTAGGTGTGTGTGTGAATATACATGTGTGTTCCTCTACTGTAGATGAACTCTATACCAATTAAGGAAAATGTGTGTTCATAAAATGAGAATAGTTTTGATGGACAGACAGAAATATGACATGACCCGTGAAGGTTTGGAATGTAATCCTTCTATAATTGGTTATTGCTTTGTACCCAGTGAAACCAAAATATAAACTCAAGCTTCCTCACACCTTGTAACTGCATATGTGGGCTCAGAAAAAAAAAGCCATCAATGGATAAATGCATTAATACAACAATAGCTGGATGAATAAATAAATGGAATGATGCATGAATGGATAGCAGTACTATGCCCCTTCATTTTATAATGTTCTGTCCAGGGTTTCTCCTTATATTACCAATATGGGCTGCTATTTCCTGTAAACCTGCTATAGAAGAGAGTATTTAGAAAAGGAGAGGGTTGGATTATGATACTTTCAGGCCTGTGACAGATCAGCATCTTAGCATGCACTAGATGGAAAACGCAGGTTAAAAAATGAAATGAATGGATGGATGGGTGGTCACAGCTACTGAATGCCTTGCAATAGACTGTCCTGCAGTTCATGGCTGGATCCTACCTAATAGCAAATAATACTTGGGTAGACTGCAACTGTCTACAACCCTGTGATGAAGAAGCAGGTAGTACTTTGGAGATACTGCAGCTTTACTATTAGAGAGATTCATTGTATGAGATGCATGTTGTAGAACAGAGGAACTAACAGTGATTTTAAGGTTCATGTGAAGACACAAATAAATATATAGTTAATATACACATCAATCAAATTCAGGGTAAAGCTTTTTCGGTAGTATCGGATGGAAACCTAAACAAACATTAATAGAATATGCATTAAATCCAGGATTCCTTACCCATGAGGCAGCAGTGCTAATTATTGTGGCACCATAGTGACCAAAACAGAAGGTAATGGCAACCTAATTGAATACTTTTATACATATTAGCTGTGAAAAAATCTGCAAAGACATAGTAGATTGTGATACTAGTGATAACCCTAGTACACTTTAAAAGGTAAATTAGAAAGGTTGAAGCCACAGAATCATACAGTACTTTTTCTGACTGCTGGACCAAATGCTGTTCTTTTGAGTAAGCTGTTAAAGGAAATCAGCCCTGGCAGTAATTTATTCTCAAGATCTGGAAACCTTTCGTTGCGGAACAATTTTATCCGCTGAGCAATCCACATTTCAGTGCTCTCTCAGCTGTACTCCTGCCCTCCAATCTAGCGCCTGGGTCCAAGCACTTGTTTGCCATTTTCTTCTGCTAACAGCTGCTGTATTCACGTCATCATTCATGACAGCATCCACTTTTACAGATTTCTGTTTTGCTTCTTTCATCCACTTGATCATTGATTGTTGTTCAAGTGGTAACTTCTCCTTGCAGATGAAGATGAGATGTGAAGATAATCTGCAAATAGGTTAAGGGACACAGCTTGTTCTTGTCTCTGGGCATTTTTAAATGTTGCAAGTAGGCTTATACGGTAAGAGGAGAACGCTGTGAAATATCATTAATGGAGGCCTCAACAGATAGGTGTGCTTTTCAATTAAGTTTTCAGCATAATCATTCTATGTTAAATATCAGTTGAATGACATTAAATTATGCTTTTGGTCTTGATCAAACCCACTGGTATTTTTATATTTGCCAAAGGAGTAATGTCCAAACTAAAATTGGCCTTTAGAGAATTAATGCAACTTCGGACTAGCTCAGTTATTAGCTACTAATTTATCAAAAGAAATAAGGAATATTCAGCCACAGATAACACAGATTTAACAGATACTTTATGTAAGAGAAAGACATATTCTAATACAGTATACTTCACAATTAAACATGTTATGCTCATGAATCCCAGATTTTGTAAAGTATGGTTAAGCTTCTGGTGGGTATTTCAAACTTTCACTTTTAAAAATAAATGTCATGATCATAGGAAATCAGTAGATATATTAGGAGCTTTATAAAACAAAAGTAAATGTGAAAGTCATTAAGTTTATTAAAGCACATTCTAAGCAAAATGTGGTTTAAAAGTGCAACTGCCCATCTTTAAGCTGGGATTAAAACGTCACTACAATGTACACTGTTGGTTCTGACTTTTGAAGATCTGTACAATTCTAGCACAAAGATTGTTTTATGGGTTGAATTTTGCACTAAAACTGTTAATTCAAATGACATAATCTGAACACTCTGGTGAGTGCAAAGTGGTTTGGTGTACATGAGCGTGCATCATAACAGACTAGTGTGCCATCCAAGGATTTTTTCATTCCTTTCACCTGCTACTGCTGGGCCAGACTACAGGTCCTTGAAATCTCATTTGAAGTAGCGGTCTAAGAGCAATGATGGATGAATCATTAACACAATAGGGAAATGTCCAGAGTGATAGCACGGCATCCCAACTTGGCATTGATGTTGGTTACTGCAATTGATTAAATTGATTTATTTGCATGATATTATTGCTAAGTCATAATTTATAAACTGGGAAAAGTCTTTCTCCAAAATATAGTGCCTTATATCTGAAATGTAAGAAATCAAACAGGAGGCACACATTATCAGCTCATGGCATCAGTATTGAGCCATAGCAGAGTTGCCATTGGCAGGGATCATGGATGTTAAAGTTTTGTTGATAATGGTCAAGAGAACATGTCAAACATTTTGCATCTCTTCCACTTGTTGTTATAAGGTAGTGTGATCAGGGAAGTGACAGTTCATATGATGAAGCACCTACAATGAAACTGTCAAGCAGCAAGCTTAATGGAAACTCTTTATTAAAAATACTTACAGGCTAAACAGAGAATGTCATTCAACAGTAAGAGCAGAAAGCAGAACTAACTAACTTTAGCAGAAAGTAAATCAAATTCCTAATACTACTTTGCTTATATCATAAGGTTAAATCTCTCAAACATTCATACTTTCAAGTACCTTTAGCAAAATCAGCATCACAGTCTAATCACTGTCATCAAAGATCTTACATGCATAAAAGCAGTTTTTATCATGTATGCAATTCTCCACACAAATTCAGTCCAGTAAAAAATAATTGAACACTCCAATTCATCTTTGAAGCAACATGCACGATCAACTGTTCAAACTAGGATAATGCAGCAAAAAATATTTTTCACATTCAGACATGCCATTTAAACTTACAGTCACCAAAGTCAATTTTCAGCTCCTTACTGTCTGGCACATGGATGGCGAGGTAGAGCCACACCTTTGTCTAAGGCAGTCCTCGCATGTCCCTGCTGGTCCTCAATGGCAGTAAGTTCTATTTTATATTCTAAGACCACAAGTGATTCGATTTGCATACAGTCAGATTAGTTTAAACATTATTAATTTTTATACAGATAATGAATTTCCAGACAAGACAACAGCGTGTCACTGACACACATTTTAAATTCTTTATCACAATATAAATTAAAGAAAAACATACACATTTCTACAGGCATTGTTAGAAAGTCCATTTTGAGAATTGTAATCATAACTCAAACCCCACTCCCGTAGTGACAGCTGGCCTTGTGCAGTTTCCTTGCAGTTCTTCCACATGTGTTTGACTCCAAGTACCAAATATTCAGTTCTCTTCGGTGCTACAACACTTGGCTGTTATGATTTGTTTTCATCCTCCTCAGGCTAAGAAGCTTGTGGATGTAGAAAACTCATTTAGGTGAGAGAATGTGATTGCTTGTCACAAGCTTCACTTGCAGAATTTAGGACTTATTCAGATTTACTAAAAGCCGTGGCACAAGACTCCAAGGCAGATATTCAGTACCTGGCATACTGGCATCTTTATTTCAGCTTCAGTCTGGCTGCATAACCCTGTCTTTTTCTTTCTTTTGGCAGTTTGTTTACCTTCTGGGAAGCCTGGAGCAAGAACTCTGCTGATTAACAGAGTTCTCGGATCTTCAAATAAGAAAAGCAAACACCTTACAGTTTTTTTTTTTTTTTGTTGTTGTCCTTTGTGGGGACGGCATGGTGGCGCAATGGTAGTGCTGGTACTTTGCAGTAACGAGTTCCTGGGTCCTCCCTCTGTGGAGTTGGCATATTCTCCCTGTATCTGTGTGGGCTTCCTCCGGGTGCTCCGGTTTCATCCCACATTGCAAAGACAGCAGGTTAACTGAATTGGAGATCCTAAATGGGCCCTAGTGTGTGGTTGGGGTGTGTATGTTTGTGTGTGTGTGTTTTCACCCTATGATGGACTGGCACCTTGTCCACGGTTTGTTCCTACCTTGTGCCCAAAGCTAGCAGGGATAGACTCCAGCAGACCTCTGTTACCCTATTCAGGGCTAAGTGGATTCAAAAATGACTAACTGTCCTTTGTGGTAAGATTGCACACCACTTTCTTCTGGTTTTTCTTCATGGGCGAGAAATGTGACCTGTACTTCTGGGTCTTCATAAAGAGATGGCGACAGGCTCAGGGTCTTTGAAATTCTTAACCTCATTTATAGGAGTCTTTTTGACTTTCCTTGTCACTCTCCACAAAGAAACACTGTGCTGGAGCAATATGTTTTATTAAACAAACAAATCACAAAACTTTAGTTTGAAAAGCAGTATGGTTGCAACATTGCCTCTTTTAAGTTACTGTTTTGTTGTGGCAGATAAGGATTCACTCTGTTGCCTACACACTAAATGAATCATTCAGGCCTTGTGGAATCAAAAAAGTTGGCCCTGCTTAATTCAAATGCTGCGTTTAAATGTAAACCGGCGACACAGCTGGGCAGATCTGACCACAACCTGATCCATCATACTCCCAGTTACAAGCTCTCGTATCCTTATCCAGGTTCTTGTTGTGTGTTTGGTAGGGGTTATTATTTGTTATATTTCCATATTTCATAAGCTGCTGTAAGGTCTTAATTTCCCCTTAGACACTAAGTATCCTCAGATACCAATATGTGACACTATCTGTCTGTTGTTGCCACCAGGGGGCGCTCCAGCTCCCCAAACAGAGAGGCTCTCGATACAAGTCTCAATAAACCAAGAGGATTTTTATTCATGAGAAACTCTTCCCCAAGCGTTTTCCATGGCACAAGCACAGTACAGAATGTACAAGCAACTCTTTGCCTTTTATTCTCTTCCTCTCTTTTACTGCCTCCTCTGCTTCTCCCGACTCTGGCTCCATGAACTATCACAAGCACCTCCTTTCATGTCCCACCTGGAAGCACTTCCAAAGCAGTAGTTCAGAAGCATTTCTGAGTGAGGTGAGAGTCCGACAAAGTAAGGCTCCCAAGTCCCAGCGGCACCCATAGAACCCAACAGGTTTGAGCCGACAATCTGCAAGTCCCATGATGTCCTGTAGGAAACCGTGGCACAGCTGCAACCCTATGTATGTATGTATGTATGTATGTGTTTGTGTCTGTCTGTCTGTTTGTGTGTCTGTCTATCCGTCAGACTATATTTATATAATTATAACAAGCATACAGTATGTGAGAAAATGTAAACAAAACTGCTAAACTTTATTTTATACAGAGCCTTTCATAGTAAGCACTATGACAACACAATCGACCACACTGCAGAATGGAGTTAAATGTTAATTTCAGCAGCTGAGACTTAAGTGGAGTATTTACGAATAAATGTTAATTATTTATATTCCTTCTCCCAGCACAGACATGAAAGCTTCTTTGATAACAATATGAAAAGAGAGAATTCAAACTGTTGTCAGATGATGAAATAAGACAGCACTAAGTGGTTTTGTTCAGCATTTTGTGTCTTCCATAGTACCTTTCACAATGACTTCTGAACCAAAGTGCCTGCACAACCTGAATATATACAACTGACAAATTAATTTATTTACAATTAGATGCATCGTAGTAACAGAGTTAAATTTAATGTTTTCATCTTTATAATTTAACATTCAGCACTACATTTCATTGATCTTTTTTGATTGGTTTTTCAAATCTATAAAGAAAATTTCTGGGGTTTTTTTTTCTTCTTACGTTGCTACTTTTCCCAATAACTTTTTTTAATTAATCATTGTGATTTCTTCATTTTCTCTGCATGTCTAAATTGGCAAGTTTCAGTGTCTGGATATTTCTAAAGGGCCAGAACTTTCTTTGGTTGATATCATATTTATATAATAAATTCTGGGCAATTACAGAGTCCCAGTGAAATGATGAAAGTGAAATAATGTGTTTGGTCATCTGTAGAATTTATTTGTTTCATATAACTTTTCATTTTTACAAATTTCACTACATCCTGTGACAGATAGAGGTTGTATCGCTCCCTTGAACCCCTGTCCAAGACTCCAGACACCAGGAAAAAGTCCACAAGTTGACTTTATTTATATGCCACAGTGCACAAAGCACCCTCTCCTCCACTATACTCATATAAATCACCAGTAATCACTAATACAAATACAATCCACCACTCCCAAACGCGTTGCCACCCTTCCACCCAGCTCAGCTCGCTGTCTGGGAGCTCTCACAGTCCTTTTATTCTCCCTGACCCGGAAGTGTTCCCAATCCCCAGTCCATGTGATTTTTTATCACTTCCGGGTCAGGTACAAGTCCTTTTTTTCATCCCGGAAGTACGCTACTTCTGTTGTCGCTCCTCCTATGACGCACTTCCGGGTTATAGGGCACATATGACTCTTCGGTCCTCCCTGCAGCTCCCTCTTGCGGCCCCTGTGGTATCCAGCAGGGCTGTGTATAAAAACTACATAGTCCATGATTCCCTGCTAGTTTTCAGGGCACCTCCATACTGCAGGGAGGGCTCCATCTGGCGGCCTGGGGGTATTGGCCGGGATGACAAGCCGGCCATATACCACAATCCCTAATGTGTGTTGGTTGTTTTTTTTATTGTAGAGATGTAGTAATATTGTCACATTTACAAGGTACGGTAAAATTCTTACTTTCATGTCCAATCAGGATCTAATATGCCCAGTGCCATAGTACAAGAATGTATTAAAATACATAGCCATATAAACTTGTGGATGGACACCACTTAAACTATCCAAAATTTTTCTGTTTGTATATATTTTTTTTTTAATTATTGTGTAAAGAAATTTTTCCACATATAGGTAGGGAGATCAGTACTTATGAAATAAAATGATATTCTTCTCTAAGTCTAAAAGAAACCTCAAATAAACTGTCAGTATGGTGACAGATTTCAATCTTAAAACTGATTTATGAGGTCTGGAAAGCCACTTCTTACAAACAACAGTAGCAGCCAAAGAATGTCACTTTCAAAGTTGTCATCTTTTCTTGAGTGCATACAGGAATTTAAGCAGAAGCAAAAAGAGGCTTCTCAAAGAATTAGCCTCAGCTTACAGATGGGTAAATCCCTTAAGCTCTTGCCATCTTCTTTTACTGTCTTGGCGGTTTGAATCAGCTGGACTTCTATTTGTTATTTGTGACATGTCAGAAAGTTATACAAGGGCAGTGGGACCAAGCAGTTAACAAGTCAGGCTGGAAATCGCAGGGTCATCGGCTCTGTTCTCCACCCCTTTGTCTTTGAATGACAACAACATGAGCAAGTCACTTGCACTCATTCAATCACTCTCTTCATCCACTTGTTCTACTTGAGCAGGCAAGGTCACTCTACCCCTGAAAATAACCTGCAGGTACTTGTAGTTGATTTCCAGGTGCACTCAGGCTAGATGAGAGATACTGTATAATTCCTTCAGCATGTCCTGTTGAAAACACCTCATTACATGCCAAAACTGCTTCAACTGTCTCTCCGCGTTCTGGCAAAGTAGAGGTCATACTCCAAGGTTATTAAAAATTGTTAAGTTCTTCACCCTGTCACAGAACAATTAGCCCTGAATTCCTGCCCCAAAAACCCGATTTTGGCCTTGTGTATGTGTAATGTCATTCTTTGGGTCCTTGCACAAAGTCTGTGATTATAAATGAAGATGATCAAGTACCCTGTTAGGCAAATGGAAGGTATTTTCAACAAACTTGGTTCCTGCTTCACCACCCCAGTCTGGTAAACCATTTGTAGCCACTGTAGGTTAAACTGTCAATTGCCTCTTTCTGACTCATGAACAAGAGTTCAGATCTGGAGATACTGGTTATCATCTAACCATATCACACCCAGTCTTGCACCCTTCAGATCAATGTCTGCGGTCACACTCTGATGAAGCAAGAGGGCAATGCTGTTCTAAAATAGCAGAGTGGTACTCTTTGGGTCCAAAGCTGGATTTTTCCCCTACCTTCCACCCAGTCTTGCTACCTTGTCCAATAAAGTCACGGACACAGAGGAGAGATGATGCACTGTTTGTAGAGTATTTTGTCCACGTTTTGCACCAGTTTACACAGGCTTTCTCATGAAAGCTGAGCACTGTAGTGATTTGATAAGAGTAATCCACCCTCTGGCCTTTCACTGTCTGCCATTTCTGAAGCATTCTCCCTGCCACCCACCCAAAATCGAAGAGTTGTTATAGCCAAGAAATCTTATGATATGTGGATCTTTAAATATTTCCATTTTTTATTTAACAAATTTAGTCTAAACTGAACCAATTCAGTAAACATTGTCATGAGATATCTGTAAAAATTTGAAAATGGGAAATGTAAAAATAACGTCTATTATTGAATATGGAAGTTAGTTATTTTCTTATTTCCTGAACAGATATACATGTAGGCAAAGTCATTTATCATTCATGAAAATAGGGAGCCTGCTAATTAAACTTCGGCCATGTACTCATACACTTGATATTATGAAAGAAAATCATTGGCTGACTCTCTCAGCATTCCAATTAGTTAGTGATATTAGCAATAGACTCTGCATTTTTATATGGTTATTTCTACCTGAAGAAATGTTATTTGATTTTGTCCTCAGGAAAGCCCACTGAGTCGGGCAGAATGCACAAGAACATGACAGCATACTCACACACTGAATGTACAAGAAAGGCTTTACTGTGAAGAAGAGAGTCACGGTGAAGAATACACATCAAAGATGACAGCTTGCTATATGGATACTGCACTCTTGCACATTAGTCTTTTCCAGCATGTCCTTATGTCTGGTATTTTTATTTAGTGGCAAGTCCCAGTTACCCTTCTTCTGTCTTTTCTCTTTCTATTGATTTCATCTGGCTCACTTCACCAGCCTGTGGCAGATTTCTGATAGTGTCAGAGTGATCAGGTTTAATGAGGAAGAATTACTTTCTTCTCAAAGTCAGATCCTAAATACTGCAAATTGCCTAAATGCATGCTCAAACGTGGTTATTGTTGTATTTATTTTATTATCACATTATGCTGAAAAGCATTTAGCATTGATTACACTGTCACACTCATCCAGAGTATCTTCATAATGTGAATCACGTACAGAAACATTAGTTACAGTGGGCTGGAAATATGAACACTTTAAAGAATAAGTAATGGCTACATTTGTGCTGGTTAAACATCATTACTAAACATCCAAAACAAATTATCCTTTAGTCTTGTATTGTTGCACAGTATATTCTAAATGGTTGCTGCTGGCATAAAGGCAACCTAGAATACTTCTCCTCCACCCTGTTGAGAGAGAGAAAGTAAAACCGTGCCTCATTTCTAAGTGGGGCAGCAAGGTGCAATTTGTATTCATTTGTTTTTTGCTGCTCCCATCCTTAAAAGTACATTACAGAAAAAATAATCTCTTCAAAAGTGCTGCTGTCAGGACCTGGACATTGAAAAATGTTTTCAATTGTTATTGGGAGAAGCCTGTACTAAATAAAGTTTTACATCATTTATGCAAAGAACTGTGTTGAATTACCATACATATGGTGCACATACTGTAAGGATGCCATCCAGTGATAAAATGGAGGCATGACACCAAAACAAATGTTTGACTTTAATGGTGACATGGTGGCCCTAGGCCTGATCCTGATCACTGTATGGGGTTGACAATTTCAGTAAGAGTCATTGGGCTTTCCTCTCACCTCATTAATACATGTGTGTTTAGGTTAATTGTAGTCTGTTCATTCCACGTCCCAAGAGCCAGCTTCTGTAGCCGAGGATCGGACTGCCAAGGTCCCTGCCTTCGGCCACCACCCAACTCACATTGCACCCAACCTCCTTGGCCCCTCCTACAGGAGGTGAGCCCATGAGAAGGGGGACCAAACGTTGTCTCTTCGGACTGTGCCCGGCCGAGCCCCATGGGTGCAGACCCGGCCACCAGGTGCTCGTCATCGAGCCCCACCTCCAGGCCTGGCTCCAGAGAGCCCTAGTGACCCACGTCCGGGCGAGGGAAAACGTTGTCCAAGGTTTTTGTTCTTCATAGGAGGTTTGGTTGAAACGTTCCTACCGTCACCTATGGTCATGAGCTGTGGGTAGTGACCAGAAGAGTGAGATTGCGAATACAAGCAGCTGAAATGAGTTTCCTCCGCAGGATTTCTGGGCTTTCCCTTAAAGATAGGGTGAGAATCTCTGTCATTCGGGAGGGGCTCAGAGTAGAACTGCTGCTCCTCCGCATCGAGAGGAGTCAGATGAGGTGGCTCGAGCATCTGATCAGGATGCCTCCTGGATGCCTCCCTGGTGAGGCGTTCCGGGCACGTCCAACCGGGAGGAGGCCCTGGGAAAGACTCAGGACACGCTTGAGGGACTATGTCTCCCGGCTGGCCTGGGAACGCCTCGGGATTCCCCCGGTAAAGCTAGAAGAAGTGGCCGGGGAGAGGGAAGTCTGGGCATCTCTGCTCAAGCTGCTGCTCCCGCGACCCAACCACGCATAAGAGGAAGAGGATGGATGGATGGATGGATAGTCTGTTCATTTTTTCAGTTTGAACAAAGGTGGCTGTGCATATAGGTATGTGAATCTGCTTAGAGAAGAACTGATGCTGCATTCAGGCCTGGTTGTTAAAATGTATTCTAGCTTCTGCCACCCCAAACTGGATTAACTATGCTGTGCAGTTTTGTTTCATTACATCAGGTAAAGTTAATGACTTTTCAGGCTCAGGGTCTATATTTATGAAGCATCTCAGAGTAGGAAAACAGTCCTAACTGGCTCAAAAGTATCAAAGTGACGCAAATTTGGTTCTACTCTTAGGAGTAGGAGCAAGGGCATTTTATCAGTTTTTCTAATTTAGGTAACTACTCCTAACTTTACCAGGATTAAGGAGAACTTATGACTTGTGAGTAGTCAGAGCTACAAACGAGATTGTTGGCCGAGTTTATTTCTGGTTTTAGCTGTTTGTTAATTTGTGTTTTTTATTGGTTTTATCTTTCTCAAAAGTCTGTTGTTTTTATGGATGATTATTTATTTGAACTTCATTGGACACTATTTGTTGTTGACAATAAATGTGCACTCTGCATTTTTCCCATATTCCATTCTCAGTAATGACTGTCAGTGTCCCAGGAGATGGAAGAGACCCATGGCTGCGGGCACCCATGGTAGTATAACATTGTTGATAAAACACCACTAGGGCAAGGTAGAAGAGAAGAGAATGTGAATTACCATCATCTTATAGAATATGGTCACCAAAACATCATGTGTCACGTGTGTCATTTGCCTATTAACAGTGTAACATCTTAGCAAATGCGAGCCCTCATTCAAAACAAACACACAAAGTGCCAATTAAATGTCAATGAAGATTTTTAAAAACAAAATAACAGTAAATAAAAAAAGCTGTGTATAATTCTAAACCCAGTATATTACTAAAAAGATCTCCACAGCCTGTTTTTGACATTTGGATCTGTTTCTGCCATTGACAGTTGCTGTTTAAAGTGAGTACTTTATGTTCTAAAAAAAAGCAAAATTCAGAGTTTGAGCTCATTTAATACTCAAAATGCTCAGAGTAATTAAAAAAATCAAAGAGAGAATTTAAATCAAATCAGGATTCTGTCTTTGCTCTTAAAGAAGTCTGCTTTCGCTTGAAGGCTGTTATGCAAATATAAAGCTGAGGCTAATACTAACTGCTTTAAATTACTTGAATCAGTAGTTTTAAAATAGTAATTAATTAAGATGCGGATGAAACTGTGATAGGAAAATCAGACAAAGACACGTGAGATCTTAATTGAGCGAGGAGACGCCAAACTGAGAAAGCCTGGTGAAAATTGTTAAAAAAAAATAAATGCAGACTACATTTTTCTAACATTCGGTGAGCTCTTTCCTCTGGTATAATGAGGAGAGCCTCTGTGAGCTTACTGCATGTGTGAGGCCTTCCTAAAAGTCCTAGATGAGATCTTGCCTTATAGCATCATTAACAGCTGTGAAAAGAGTGGCAAAGGGTAGACGATAATGTAGCAGAAAAAATGAGGAGGTGTGTGCAATTGTAACTTTAGGCTAACACTTCACATCTTGAAAAGGTATCGCTTTAGCTTACAGTATGACAGAAGCTTTCAGGCGGGGTGGTGACACCGATCTTCAACTTTTCCGAGACCTTTTTTCTATTGTATTTGATTTTTAAGTGGCAATTTAACCAGCAAGCATATCCATTTGTTCATGCCATATCAAGGCTGGCTCCTGCAGAGAAGGACATGCAGCAGGATCTTTCCTTGAAGATGGATGACTGGTTATTATGTTTAAGAAAATCAGAGAATTATCACTTGTGCCAAACTACTTCAAGATCTGTGACCATTATAGAGATGACTTCAGAAAAGAATTGCTAAGGGTTTATTTTTAATAATAGGTTTTTCAGAAAATTACCCCTTTAACAAAGGTGCCTTCCCTTAAAATGATGTTTACTTTGGCACACTCAGTGAATAAAAATGTTTTTTATATAGGGACTTTTGTAACAGTGCTCTTTTTTTGGGAAGTTTCTGATATGGATGTGATCAGCACTGGAGTGCCACAAGGAACAGTCCTGTCTTTTTTCCCTCCACTCTTAATTCCTCTGACTATAAATATAACACCAGGTCACATCACTTGCAGAAATTCAGGTGGACAAGTTTATTTCTTGGTGCAAAGAGAATTGTCTGCATTTCAACATCAGCAAAGCCAAGGAACTGGCTATTGACTTCTGCAGCACCAAAGTGCCAGTATGTCCGTTCACTATTCAGGGAATGGATGTAAAGGTGGTCCACTAACACAAGTACTTGGAGATTCACATTAATGACAGATTGGACTGGTCTCAGAACACTGAGGACTTTCAGCCAATGAATTATTCAGCAGAAGAGGCTTCTTTATACCAGCAGCAATGCACCTGCATAATGCTTCACTGTGAATGTGACTGTGACAGGCAAGTCAGACATTTTCTTTCTTTTTAATTTTCTTGCTTTTTAGTCATTCTTGCGTGTATTTAGACCATATTGTCTGTGTTTATTTATTTAAAAAGCTTATGTAAAAGCCAAATTTCACCCTGGGGGCAAATAAAGATAGATCTGTCTATCTTATTTATTTTAATTTAAAACAACATCAAGGCTGACCAACGTGCTGTACAACATATAAGACACACAATAACCAAAGGGTAAAAGAAACAGAAACACATAAACACATAACAGCTGAAAAAAATCATAATAAAAAGTATACAGATAGTCAACATGGGCGGCACGGTGGCGCAGTGGTAGCGCTACTGCCTCGCAGTTAGGAGACCTTGGTTCGCTTCCCGGGTCCTCCCTGCGTGGAGTTTGCATGTTCTCCCCATGTCTGCGTGGGTTTCCTCTGGGTGCTCCGGTTTCCTCCCACAGTCCAAAGACATGCAGGTTAGGTGGATTGGCGATTCTAAAGTGTGTGCTGGGTGTGTTTGTGTGTGTCCCACGGTGGGTTGGCACCCTGCCCAGGATTGGTTCCTGCCCTGTGTTGGCTGGGATTGGCTCCAGCAGACTCCTGTGACCCCGTGTTCAGATTCACCAGGTTGGAAAATGGATGGATAGTCAACATATAATAGTAGGGTAAAGGCCAGGGAGTAAAAGTGTGTTTTTAAATAGGATTTAAAGACAGCAAATGTGTTTTGGAGCTGCAACTGAAAAAGCCCGTTCACCTCGGAGTTTGCATCGTGTCTTAGGAACACGTAAAAGCATCTGGTCTGCTGACTTGAGAGAGCGAGACGGTACATAAAGGTGTAGCAGTTCCGACAGTTGAAATGGGGCACAGCCATTAAAGGATTTAAAAAGAAATACAAGGATCTAAAAATGGATTGGAAAACGAACTGGAAACCATTGAAGGGAAGCCAAAATAGGGGTAACGTGCTCATGCTTGCTTGGACCAGTTAAAAATTGAGCAGTGGCATTTTGCACCAGCTGTAGGCGAGCAATGGAGGCCAGGCTAATTCCAAAAAGAAGCATGATGATCTATCTATCAGAATTAGTAATCTAAGAGAGAGTCTCAAGGTTTTCTGTTTTCAGTTCAGTGTAAACACACTTCATTACGTTTATCAGTAACATTTTTGTTTTAGCTGCTGTCATCTTAGAATGATACACTCCTGTATCCAATTTTTAATGTGTCTAACATAATGTGTGCACAGACATGTAAAATTTGGAGACTTAATAGATAAGTTTACTGTGAAAACAACAAGTTGCAATATCTACATATATCCACAAAGGTAACAATAAAATAAAAAGTCAAAGAAGCAATCAGTTTTTCTCATTATGATCAGAGTGGACATTATGATGGTCTTCTAGAAGCTGCAAAGTTTAGCTGAAAAACTTATGTATCACTTAGCTTTCTGCTTTCTAGAAATATCTACCAAGATCTGTTGCTGTTCTGTGTCTGTAGTTGATATCGCTGTTACCACAGTGCAATATTTTATACCATAAAATCCTGCCTTCACCATATGTCTCAGAATACTGTTTTCTTGTCTTGACCAGTGCTTCTGTTTCCTTTGTTGTAATTGTAAATTTTAAACTGGAGAGTGAGTTGTAATGTTAGTTGCTCAATGAAGTGCCTCATAATGACTCCTATTTAAAATAAAGATTAATAGACTGAATTAATGCTGGAAATGGCTTTAGTGTTTGCTTTAGAAATTAACTGTAACTGAAAATTATGGTGATAGCTGAAGCGTCTTTTGGCAGCAAGGGGTGCACAGCAAAATCTTAAACTGTAATTTAAAAAAATATAATATTCTTAAACCACTTAAACCAATTAGGGTCCACATGAGCCCGAAGCCTATCCTAGCAGCATCTGGCACAAGGCAGGGACCTAAAGAGAATGAAACAACTGTCCATCATGGAGCCCACTCACAGCCACAACACTCTCACATAGGTGTACTTTAGAACCACCAATGGATGACACACATTCATCTTTGCAAGGCAGACTGTAGTACCACTTCAGAAAATGTAAAGAAAATATAATACACATCTTACTTGTTAACTAATAGGAGTAGTTTTATAAAGAAAATCTGTGGCACCGTTGATGATCAGTGGAGCCACTTCTCCACATTTGTGTGATGTTTCTGATATGCTGTAACATTACGTGACTAAAATCCAACATATTTTCAGGATTTTATAGTATCAAATTCTCCACCTTATTTATGAAGTTCTGTTTTGTTGTATCTCTTTGTAGGTGTGGATGATCGGTAGTCTTTATACTTTTTGCAAGAATATCTTACTGTATAAAAAATGTACTTTACTACAATAATTTAATTAACTGTAAATTATGTTTTGTCTCCTTATAGTAATCATAACATTATAACTAATAATAGTAATATGGCTTGTGAATGAATCCCTACAAGCAGAAGCCTTATGCTGGACATGTTCCGGTTAGATTTTGTTGCGGGATTCTTTTAGGTTTTTTTTTCTTTATATTCTGTTCCTAGCCTTTAGTCATAATTTGTTTCCCTAAGTTTAAAAAGAGATTGCTTTTTAACGTACTGTAGAATTATAAATGATTTACTGTCAACCTGTATGAAGCATTACATTTGTTATGCATGCAAGTGTAATCTTTGTCGTCTAGGTTGCTGTCATTTCCTTATTTTTTCCTATATTTTATGGTTAGTGCATTCTTAAAGTCCAAAAAAGGTATAATAAAATAATGTTATGTTCAGCATTTCACATTAATGAAAATCTAGATTAGATTTTTTGAGGTAAATACCATGACAAGGAAAATGACTGTGTTCTCCATATTTTAAGCGCACAGCTTATTACCACATCATTCACTTTTTTCATTGATTACTATTTTACTGGAACATTATTACATATAATATTGGAGTCCTTGAACAGAAAAAAAACATTTAAAAATGTAATACACATTGTGGTTTTAGCTCAGAAAATCCCAAGGAGACTGACTAAGAGGGATAAAAGACAAAAAGGGGAAGAACTGTTCAAGAGGTTTTCTTTTTATTTATCTGAATTATAAATATTTCCCAAGAGGGGGTTCTTTGTGGAATAGGAATATTTCTCTGCCATGCAAGGAACTACTTATAACACAGGGAACATTTCTTGAAGTATCTCTAAGAACAGAACAGCCTACAACCTTCAGCTTAATTTCAGCAGTTCTCATCCTTGATAAATATGTGAATTAAAACCATAAAAATGTAGGGTGACATTAGCAAATCTCTGCCCAATTAAAAAGAATTTAATATGTCAATTACAAACGTGTATCTTCATTTTTTGCAATGTTTTCAATCGAGGATTCAAAGTAACTGGAGCCAATGCCAGCAGCCAAGCAGGAAACAGTCGTAGAAGCTACTTCAGACTATTATGTAGTTGTTTAAAATTATACACATTTTTACATAATTACATAGATGTGTAAGGCATCCTACTATCATAGATAATAGGACAGATGTGAAGATAACTGTTTGACAGATAATTGGATGTCACTGTGTCTTGTGATGGACTTCCTCACTTCAATAATCTGTTTAATTGCTTGTAAAGCAAATTTACCACTCTGCTGTCTGACAGGCTTTTGGCCATCCAATCTGCACTGTTTTAAATGTAATGATGGGCTGGACAATCTGCACCACGAGGAGTCTCTGGGTACTGTGGGGTGCTTCCTAACCCTGTGTCTCCTCTATCTCACCAGACTGAGAATCTGTGCATTGTAGTGCTTTCTCTTGTACTTCACGTTTCATCTTTGACTGGTGGATCCTTTCAGGCCTCTCTCATTCTTACAGATTTTTCCCGCAGATGCATTTTGTTATTTGTCCATTGCACTGGGCCAATAGCTTTGTGTCCATCTCTTGGACTTCCCTGGAGGTATCTTTCTATTCTCTGATCCATGTGGGTTCTCCTTCACAGGGGCTGTGTTTCGGGCAACCAACCCTCTCACCCGTTTGTGGTCTTTCCAAGCTGTTAACTGTCACCAAACTTTCTTGGTTGTCAGCTAGATCCTTCCTAGTAGTCACCGTTATCCCAGGGCAGTAATTGTTACAGAAACATCTACAGTACATGATGCTAAGCTAGCACACATCGTCAGTGAAGTTACCTGAGGTCCTGGGGTGCTTTAAGGCTTTTATACATCATACAACCTTGCCCAGGTGACCCGAGAACTTTGTTTTGAAATACAAAATGCCTATTGCAGAAAGAAAATTCATACTCTCACTCTCTTTCATTATGCACTCTCTTTTAATTTCTCTTAGCACTGCATTGTTTCATGTTCACAACATGAGGGTACATACAATATGTCCAGGAGGCAAGAAAAACTGATGATATAAAGACACTGTATATTCAGAAGAGAGTTTAAAACATGGAGAGCACAGAGACACAAACCTACAAAAAATGTTTGTTTAGCATATTTAAAAACCTAAATTCTGAGCAACATATTAATAAAAAGTTAACATTGTAGTAATAAATTCCTTTGAGATTATTAAGGTATTTGTCTTTCTGTCTATCACTACATGCAGTTGTAGATTCTGTGCTCCACCTGTTCGAATACTATTTGTGCTGTCAGAAACTAGTATCTTCACTTCCCAGGACAGACAGAGACAAGACACCTGGTCTTCTTCATAGCTTAAAGGTGATTGAGATTTTATACTGACACTTGGATGTTCATTGTAGGATATTCACTTTGTTTTTCTGATAATATTTATTGCATGTTTGCCAGCTTCCATCACACTTGCTCTCATTTTGAGCTTGAAAAGGCTAGTGATTCACACCATTGCTGACAAAAAAAAAAGAAACTGTTACTAACAAAAAAGAGACAGATGTGGCTTTTATATAGACTAAGGCAGGTGAAGCTACCTAGGAAGTGTGAGCGGTAACTACCAGTAGTATCTTTTGTTGGAAGTAAGGGTTCAGTACAATGGAAATTTTGTGCAAACTTAAATCACTGAAATTCTTTAGCCAGTTTTCTCTGTTTCTTTTTATATTAATCACCAGATATTAAATATGTTACCTGTCCCAGAGATTGACTTTACAGTGGCTTCAGAAAGTATTCAGAACCCTTTACTTTTTTCACGTATTTATGTTGCAGCCTTGTGCTAAAAAGTTTTAAGTTCATTTTTCCCTTATCAAGTAAAACTCAATAGTGTAAAATGACAAAGGAAAAACGGGATTTTAGGACTTTTTCTGAAAAAAATGTAAAAATAAAAATAGAAATATTGTATCAAAATGTGTAAAAAGTTAAAAGGTCTGAATACTTTCTGAAAGTATTGTACATGAGAATCTCATAATGTTCAAGGTAAACTGCCATCCTTAATTTATGCCATGAATTTAAAAAAAAAAAAAAGATTTTATGCCAGTGCTGAATATGATACATTTTTCTTCATGCGGTGCTTGCTGGTCGGATGAAGTGAAAGGGCCTGCCTTTGTATTTAAACGTGAGTTTAGCCTTGATGTTATTGTGTTTCTATGGAGAGGTGCAGCTTGTAATTTTAAATTATTTAATTTTCTTTGGTAAGTATGAGAAAGATTTTTTAATAAAGGAAGGGCAAAATGCAACTTCTGAGAAAATCCTACATGCTTAAATCATTGTCATGAACCTAAACCCTTTGCATATCCTTAAATCACTCAACTGAATCTGAAAACACTTCTGATGCACATGGACTTTTTCACTGCCTGTCTTAAATGCATTAGATGTCTCCTAGAACTCTACAGTTAACTGAAAAAGAGACAGAATTAGTTTTGGTAGTTTTATGAGGAACTATCAAAAGTCTTCTCTCACTAAATTATTTTTTTTTTCTAACATACTGTCTTGGTAGTTTTTCAGTTTTCTTTGATGAATTCCAAGGTCCAAACCCTAGAATGTGCTAATACTGTTAAAAGACTAGGGGGCTTTGCCACTTCACTGTTCTGCTGCTTGCACATGGGGAACCGAATGTATAATTTAAACAGATTGTTATTTTCATAGGAATTGTTACATATGCATAATAGAACTAACTATTTTAATTCTCATAAAATTAAAGAAAATTATGTTGCGTTAGAGGTATTTGTTGCGTAATACATTTTTGTTCGGGTTGACTTTGAAATTAACACGCAAATACTTACACTTTTACTGTAAAACTTCAGTAAAACAATTTTTTGAATTAACTTTTGATCAATATTGCATTCAATTTTGATTCTGTGTTTGGACTTTCATCATGACAACACAACATATAACTGCCCATGAGTGACTATCGTTTCTTTCTCTCTTATAAATAAACCGACTTTTTCGAACATTTGTCCCTGTGATTTGTTAATTGTCATAGCTAAAGCTATTCTAATGGGAAACTGTAAACGTTTTAATATGAATGGCATATCAAGATCTCTTTTGGTGTCTAATGTTATCCACGGAAGATGTACTACATTACTTTTTTTGTTGCCTGTTAAAATTTTACATATCATAATTGTTCGACCAATTTTGAATACAACTAATCTTGTCCTATTGCAAAGACCATCACTCAGACATTAATTATACAATAACATTACGATAAGTCCTTCTTTGAACAGTAATTCAGCCGGTGGAACACTGAACGGTGTTAACGGTTGTAGATATTCTACGGGATATTGTAAGTTGATGTTTCCATCTTCCTCATCATACCCACCAACTGTTTCAGCATAGTCTATTAATATGCATTTAACCAATTTGCCATGTAACTGATTGACAATTTTCGCGTTAATTTGTTTCTCGGTGCTAGAAAATGCCCGTGTACTCATTTCCTCTGTTGATAACCCTTCGGGATGAAATTCTTCAATAAGATTTGGAAATAATAAGTCTTCTTTATTTGGGAACTTAAAGTGAGGAAAACGTAAAAATTTATAAGAGCTGAGAGGTCAGAAACTGTGTCTGACAAAAGCATTCACATGAATGAGAGGTGATAGGATCGTGGGCATGTGCTGTTAACTGGAAATGGTTGAGAGGAGGGGGACTTGAAAAAATCTCTTGGTAATAGTCTCATCTCGTGGGACTTGAAAAAATCTCTTGGTAATAGTCTTGTCTCAAGATTTTATTTTATAATAAAGAGATTTGTTTTCAGATCTCTTTTTAGCATTCTCTCTAGGCGAAATATTAACAGATTACAATGTGCTCAAAATGCAACTGATATAGTGCTGTCTTGGACCATTTGCAACATGCATATTACTGCTCATGTACAGTAGTTTGCTGAAGCAGACTTTCTGTGCAGTGCAGAAACTGTCAGTAATCTTCTGCTGATTTCCAGACCTTTAATTCCCAAATGTCTGTCCTTGCCTGCCTTAAATAAATGTGTGAAACACAAGAGATCTTCTAATAGCAGCCTTCTCTTACTTTCTCAAAGCTTACCTGACAGCATTCAGTGAGCCCTATTGTATTGCATGTTCACCTCTTGGTTTGTTTTCAAGCCTTTTTCTGTGATACATTTTAAATTTATAGCTGAGGAACTGTCATTAATCTCTCGATTATAGATATGCTTTCCTCAATTTAAATTAGCATGGTTACCTAGTTAACACTACTATCTTGGTAAATTTGATTTCAACATATTCCTATTATTCTTGCATATACCATCAGGAAATTAGCTTTAAACTTAGAGCCTGACATCGTAAAGCAGGAATGGCATTAAAAGGCAGCTTTTCCTTTGTCAATCACAAAACACATACACAATCATTAGAGCTTGGCGGAGAAAAATATATCACCTCAATTTCTGAGATAAGCAGTTTTTTTTTAGATAATTATTAAAAGACATGAAATGTTGTGCATTTCTGCATACAGTCATCTGCTGGATAACTTTAATACTCCAGGGCTAAATGTAAATGACTGTCATGCAATGACAACTTTAATGTAGGTTCTGAAGCAACAGGAACTAGTGGAAATCGAATCAAATCTGTTGCTTCCAAGTTCTTTGGTTCCTCCCTGTCTGGTCGACACCTGCATGGATTATTCATGTTCTCACTCCATGTGGCTCCATGTTAATTGGCAGGTCTAGATTGAGTGTGTCCATGAGTATACAGACCATCCAGGGCAAGTTTTCTTGTGCCCTTTACCATCAGAAAAGACCAAGGTTCCTTACTATTTATTAAAATAAACAGATAAATGGGTGTCTCATTTCTTCTGTGGGATATTGGTTTATATTAGAATTAAACATCGTGATTTCCAACCAAAATTTTTGCAATATTTTCTCTAAATGGTTCCTTTATTATGTTTGTGTTGCAGTTTTTTTTTTTTTTTTGGCATTTACAACATCTATTGTATGTTTACTAGAAAAAGAAAACTAAAAATGAATGAATGAATCTTATTTGGTCTAGAAAGAAGCATTAACACTGCTTTATTTAAAAGGTGCCATGCAGATTGATTGACAAGGGAGGTTTATTATAAGAAACATTTTTGTGGGTGATAGTTATCAAGTCACAATTACTATTGTATAAGAAAGATGAAGAAAAGTGAAGAAAGTGAAAAAAATAAGCCAATTATCAAATTGAACTGGTATGTCAATACGTAGGCAAATATGATGTAATTGCATATTCAGTTATCTTAGAAAGTTTTCATTAACCATTGCTCATAAAATTTAAATATATCATCTCTGAATGGCATAATAATAATAATGATGGTAATTTTAAAAATGTAGCAATTAACTTCAGAGTTGAATAAATTGGAATATCTGAGTGTTTTAAAGATCCTCTAAAATGGTCAATGATTTTTCAGAAGTGCTACTGTGAGCTAAGATATCTACCACATACATATCGGCAGGGTTTACATCAACATGTATTAATCAATTTAAATAAAGATCTAAGATGTTCAGTAAGGATTGTTCAATATTGCCACATTAATATTAATTTTCCAATTGAAAAAAATCTTAATTTATAGTTAAGGGTCACACATGTCAACTGATAACAAATAATGTCATATTTTTGAAGATGCCTTGTACAAGCTGTCTGGTCTCACTAATCATATTGTATATGGAGATATGGTAGCTAACACAAAGTCACAATGTGACAGCCAATTCATATTTCACAGGGCAATGAAAAAGAAACTCTCGTGAGGCACCACCAGGGAATTATTGTTACTTGTGTTATGCGTGACAGATCTTAGTATTCCATATATTTCACAAAAATGGGGGAACCATACAGAAGGTCATAATACAAAGTCAAGCATTCTTTGTGTCTCTTTTGCCAGGTTTACAGTTAAGAAAGCAAAGATAAAACAGAATGGTTCAGCGTGACTTAATTTTTTTGTAAATGTAAACTATCCATCACTGTTCCTTCAACATTTGTCAATAGGATTGAGGATGTGCTTTGTGCTAAAGATTTAACAAAAAATTACTTTAAAACTTGCAGAAAAATGTTTTCCCGATAAGACATGTGTGATATAAGTTGATTAATTGATTGTACCTTGACTTGTGGTCAATGATAAATGTAAAGTGCTTTTAAAGAAAGGGTATTCAAGTTGCAAGACGGCAGGGAGACATTCTTTATGTATTAATTTTATTTAACAAATAATGTAACATCTGCCTGTGGCCATTTAAACACCATGTAGAACTAATTTCTGGGCTCTTCATCATTATCATTTCTGCACTCAGAAGATGCATTTCTTTGGCTGCCAGCTCACAGGTTACTTCTGATGTTCTTTGACCCCCTCAGCCCAGATTCAACCACATTTCTGGAAAGAATGCTGGGCTGCCCTCCTCTATTAAGTAGACAGCAGGCTCCAGAGACTTCTTTCTTCTTTCAAGGCCCTTAAAGTATTTGGCATGATAAGGAACATGCAATCTAAGGTCTTTCGGTTCTGACAAATAATGGACCACTCTTTAGTTGGGAGTCTTTTTAAGCCAGATACCTTACTTTTAAAAAAGTCACATTAATTTTAACAAATGGTTAGATCTTCTTATGCTTTGAGCCTGAAACCTCATTCCTAAGTTTGCCCAGAGACACAGAAGTGCTGCCCTAACACTAATGGTCTGCAAGCTAAAGAGACAAGTCATAAAAACCAAAGCAGTCCTATGATTCTTAACGTCTCAGCACTTTAAACATATTCTTATAATGACTTTTTTGTCTGATTAGAAATGTTGCTTCTGCTCTTGATCCAGATTCATCAAGGCACAATTGTAATGGTCCACATGAACTTCTTTCTCCTTTATACATTTCAAAAAATGTTCCATATGTTTGTGATTTGCCACAGCAGATTTTTTGTGTCTCAGCATTAAGAGCAGTTACAATCAAGCTAGCAAAATATGAAAAGAAACCCTGGTAGGTCCTCAACAATAAATACTCCATGTAGGCAATGAAAGAAGTAATAGATGTGTTACACTTGAAGAGAATCAGAAATCAAATCATAGAAGATGAAAGAATCCTTAGAGGTTAACAAACAACAAGTAGTGAAATGTTTATAAAATCAAAAGCTGTGTCCACCTTGCCAACACTAACTTGATAGAGTTACTCATAACAAATGACACTGTTTATTTTGTTTCTAAAGTTATAATTGTTTTGTGCCTTGCACATCTAAATTTTTTAAAACCAATGCCCTTGGTATCCAGAAGCGTCAGTGAAATATTTTGGCTTTTTATTTTTTTAAAGTCATAGAAATGTTCGGGAAATTAGCAGAACTCCATGAAATGCATTGAAATTGATGGGGAAGAAGTAGCTGAACTAGTTTCAAGAGTATTATAATGGTACAGTGGTCTTTTAATTGTCTTTGAAGACAGGGACGTGTCTGCCAAAAGACTGCTGAGCTGAACTGATTATTGTGGCCAGAGATGTGATATGAGCTGTGAGGCTGCGCCACTGTGCCTCAAACAACAAAAAACACAGGCGGAACGATGGACACCAACAAAAATACAACAAATGATCACAAACTAGTAATAAGTAAATAAAATATAGACCATTTTGCTCACAGAGTTCCAATCTTGAGGCATAATTTAGCCATATGATGAAGCAGTAACATCGGACTGGCTTGCTCCATTGTTTGAAGTTGCAACTCTGGACACAGCTGGAGAATCTTTTTTGTTTCACATTCTCTGTGCTGTTGTTTCAATTTTTTTTCATTCTTCAAGAATAAAAAAAATGCCTTATAAATCGTAATAAATCTTTCGTTACTATTATTATTTCACAGAAATAATAAATCACTGATTTAAGGAGGAGGGAGTTGCTTTGAGATCATAGTGGAGTACATGGCTAATTATGCAGGCAAATTAGCCATGCAGTGCTGCACTCTGGCCAGCCAGCAGCTCACAGGGAACAGTATTATATATCTAATGGCAGTACTCATTATGTTCTGCTAATGTAGCACTCAAATGAAAATACTGCAAGCTTGTTTTTTTAGTTTTTTTTTTTTTTAATTAATGTGGGATGAAAATCTGGGTTTACTGATCATATACTTGAGCAGATTGGTAATGATCTTACAGTAGGCATGTGTGAAAGTATGTGCATGGCAGTTACAGCTCTGCAATGTCCCACTGGCCTTACAAAACACCATGGGGCACTGGGACAAAACAGAAAATGGGTGCATTGTGGATTTGCATTTAATATTAGCAGAAGAAGTTCATCTATGAAAACAGCATATTTGCTGTGAAAAAATGCTTTGGCGAATTTTGCCAATCAACACTAGTTCAGATTTGTTATTCCAGTATTACTAGCCACAAGTCCTTGATAGGATGCCAATCCATTGCACAGCAACAAAAACAATATGGATTGAAACAAAAAACTAGTTTAAATTATTATTTTTTAACAGGTAATAAAACAGAGTTTAATTTAGGTTAACTGGTGATTCTAAAATTGTTATGTCAGTGATTTGACATGGTAATTTGTGAGAGAACCAAATAAGGAACAATCAGGTACAAAAGATACCAAAAGAACAGCGACAAAATCGAGCATGAGACAAAATCAAGACCAAAAAAGAGGTCTGTATCAAAAACCAATAAATAAAAAAGGTATTGTAGCAAAAGTTTGAAAGAGGTTTTGACTCTGTAGATTGGGTGAGGAATTGCACTTGTAGCCCATCTTTGGACCAGTCACCCTGATCACTATAGGTCATGACCTTTTCAGCCACACCCCAAAATGCAGAATACGGACCGAATGATTGGGAAAATGGCGGTGATCATTAAAAGTCAAAATAGTGGATGAAATGGCACAAAAAATTATACAATTCCTAAAATATTAGGAGAATCAAACAACAATTTAATCGAATTCTATGGCTTAGAAAAAAAAGAGCCCAAAATCAAGCATAACAATGTACAAAAAGGCCTAAAAAAATTATTAACGAAACACAGATAATAACAAAAAATTGGCTCTGTATGAGTGTGGCTGTTTGTATGAGTAAACTCCTCAGTAGCTTGGTGCCCCATCTAAGGCTGCAGGACTAAGCTGTAGATTGATACTGCTATGTTATGTTTTGCAGTGTCCTGCAAATCTTTATAAATTGCAAAATTTATATAATTTAAATTATAAAAGTACTTCAGCGACCCTAATAGAAGCCAATAAGGTAAAAATAACAAAATGTCATTGTTATAAACTGAGTGTTGTTGCTTTTGATCACAGTTTGATACTCTAAATCAGTACGCTACCAATCAAGTTACATCCTGGCTTTCGATGCTATTGGGAAAAACAGGACAGAAATGTATTTTCTAGAACAATATTTGTATCTATTTAGTGTCAAGTAAAGTATATCTTTCTTTGACCACTTCTGATTTGCTGTATTATATAGTATGTCTGTACTGTAAGGCTTCAATCGACATTCTTGAATGATATTCAGTTCATTGAGATAGTCCAGCATCTTGTGATAGTGCTTATGATAAATGATTCTATATAAAATGAGGCTTGATTGATTAATTGATTCTCCATAGAAAATTCAGACAAAGCAATAGTCTAATGTGTCATCTTAATGGCAAATCTGACAGCTCAGTGACTTCCATTGTATAGGACCCTACCGACATGTCTAATAGGTGGCAGAAATGAAACCGGCTCATCCTTACGGAGTATCTTAACATTTGGTAGCAAACTGCTCATTATCTGTCCAGAGTCTGCAATATATTTGTTCAGGAGTTTCTCTGTTTGATTTGGAAAATAAGTATTCTGAGTAGAATGTTCATGTCTCCCAAAGTTTTGAGTTTTTATTACTTGAGGCCTGCATAGTTTTGAGTTTGCAATACTTCAAATGCTTACATGAATTGCATCACTATGCTGTGTTCTTATAAAGATAAACATATACACATCTCTGCAATAAAAAATGTAATAATAATTCAGGAAAGAGTGCAAAATTTTGGAGTGATATTATGGTGTCCTGCACTTAATTTCAGGCCTTTGCAAAAAATAGTTATCCTTAAAAGTAAAATTTGTTCAAAGCAAAACACAAGATTTTAAGTGTAAATATGAAGAATACAAGTCAAACATAAAAGGCTGACTGTTATGAAGGAACAGATGTGAATTTCCTCTTGGGATTAATAAAGTATCTATCTATCTATCTATCTATCTATCTATCTATCTATCTATCTATCTATCTATCTATCTATCTATCTATCTACATAAAAGTTCATAGACAATCCACAATAAATTATTTTTTAACCTGTAACAGTAGAAGGCCAAGACATTAACTTCATTGAGTCCACAAGGCATGGCGGTACTGAGCTGCTTTTTTAGCAGTGTGGTATTAAAATCAATGGCTCTAGCATGCAGCCTTATTACCTACAACCCAAAACACCAATACTGTTGTAAGTTGTGTTCTTTTAAAATAAAGTGTCATCATTTATCAATCATCTGTGAAAATGTGACAATTTTGGCTTCCCAACATATGATTTATGGTTGAAGTTTTGTGAAAGCTGGGTTGTAAATTATTGTGTAATGCTCTGATTTTTTTAGACAGAGCAGTGAGATCAGGAAGCACCTAGAGAGACAGGGCACCTAATGTGTTATTACTGGAAAGCTGTGCAAATACTGTATGTAGACATTTTGGGAAGGTGATACAAAAAAACAATAAAACGTTTTAGTTACATTATATGTTAGTGTTCTGAGAGTAGAAACCAATTGTAGTGTGCAGAAAATATGCTTAATAATTTTTGCTTGTACACTTGAGTTGAATTAATGATTACTGTTGTCACCACTATTTTTTGTTATTCATTTTCATCACTTTCTGCTTTTCATAGTGAGGGTTACAGGAGCATCACCACAGACAGGACTCAATCTCCCCAGAACTTTCACTAAAATTCCCAGACATAACCAGGACTATTACATAATAGGAAGGTGCCCGGATGGCATTCTAACTGCGTGCTTCAACTGCTTCTTCTCAATTAAAATAAACAGCACCTACAGTCATGGCCGAAATTATCGCCACCCCGGAATTTTCCCAGAAAATGCACCATATCTCCTAGAAAATTGTTGTAATTACAAATGCTTTGGTATACACATGGTAAAGCTCATCGTTCTACTGTTTACAGAAAATGAAATGAGGCCTACAAAGAAAAGAACACAGTACTTACAGTCAAACATGGTGGAGGTTCTAAGATGTTTCGGGGATGTTTTGCTGCCTCTGCACTGAATGCCTTGACTGTGTGCAAGGAATAATGAAATCTGAAGATTACCAAAAGATATTGCGGTGCAATATTGGGCTCAGTGTCAGAAAGCTGGGTCTGCGTCAGAGGTCATGGGTTCCAGCAGGACAATGACCCGAAACATACCTCTAAAAGCACCCAGAAATCGTTGAAGAATGGTCGGAAATTCCGGTTGAGAGGTGTAACAAGCTTATTGATGGTTATAGGAAGCGCTTGATGTCAGTTATTTTTTCCAAAGGGCATGCAACCAAATATTAAGTTGAGGGTGCCAATAATTTTGTCCGGCCCATTTTTGGAGTTCTGTGTGACATGATGTCAAATTTGGCTTTTTTTCCCTCTGTTTTTTGTGTTGTTCCAATGCACATAAAGAAAATAAACAAGTGTATACCAAAACATTTGTAATTGCAACAGTTTTCTGTGAGAAGTGGTACATTTTCTGGGAAAATTCCAGGTGTGCCGATAATTTCGGCCATGACTGTATATTCTGAGGTCCTCCCATATGAGACAGAGACTGAGCTCAGCAACCCTGTACAGAAACCTCATTTCATTGGCTTGTACTCGCAATCTCATTATTCTAATCACCACTCAAAGCTTTAGATTAGATTATAGGTGAGGGCAGGAATAAGGACTGGTAAATCGACAGTGTCATCCATGGACTTAGCTCCCAAATCACCACCATAATCTTGTGCAACATTCATAAAATTGCTGCTGTTACACCAGTTCATCAGTTAATCTTAAATCACTTGTATCTTCATCTGTGAACATGATACCTAGATAACAAAAGTCATCCACCTGTTGCTTACCTCTTACCTGAAAGGAATATGACACTTTGTTTCTGTGAGAGGACCAGGACCTCAGACTATATATTACTAAAAAAGCAATAATTTGCTTTTAATGCAGACACTAAATTTGTCTTTTGTATCTTCCCACAGATGCCTTTATATATAGCCCATTGTATCAAAATAATGTTTGAATGGATACAAATATACTGAGGGAAAGTTATTTATTAAACAGAAAGGAGGTTTAACATAAGGAGCAATGTAATATATAAAAACAACAAAACCCTCCTACCTCTCTGGGCTTGCATATTCTTTCCATGGTCTCTCTTTAATTTACATAACATATGGAGTGACTCATCCTTCTACTCAACAACCAATAGTATCTCTGTTTTATCATGGAAAGGTTCTAGGATGACCATACCCGCAGACTCTTTATTACATAGACAGAGTGAACAGAGTGTCTCCGATTCCCACTATAGCCCTCATATTTACACTTAAGAGTTATATACCATAACAAGCAGAAGACAAGGTGTGCACTTTTAGTCATTCACTAATGATTTCTTAAGATTCCTAATATGTCGAAAGCAGTAACAAAACTAAATGTGTGACAAAATAAAACCAATAAAGCCTGGCATGCAAAATGCCTAGACTTCCAGGTGGCTCTTCGTCTTAGTAAGCTGATTGGTCTCTGATCCAGCATGGCCGATGGATGGATGGAATGAAAGATACTCTGGGCTTCTCTATTAGCCTAAATTTATGCCATTATTGTACTTCCTTGATGTACCTCATGGACCACTGGGGGTCATTGTATATTTACCAATCCTGTTCAGGGATGGATCTGCTTTTCAATCTTACCACTGAGCTAGGACAAACTAGTTTTTTATCCCTGAATATTTACAAATTGCATGTAGAGAGCAGTTTATACTATTTCTGATTTGGTATTCTTTGAGTAGAACAAACATTATCTGTCTAACCTTTTAGTGGATCAAGTTTCTCTAGTTCCCTTTACTGTTACGCTGGAAAATGTCTGGTAATTGTAATCTAAGATTAACTTGTTTAAAAATAAAAGAAAGCATTCATACTGTCAGAAGGCTATGTCCTTCTTTTAAGAAACTAATACAAAAGATGCAAATGAACAGCAAAGAGGTCAAATAACTCCAAAGAACATGAACAATGAACATGAACAATATTTCAGAAAACAAATACATTTTGTGCCATATTTAAATTAATTTCTTTTCATTTCTGAGCATTTTTAGTCTCTATTACAATATCTCACAAGCTCCCTTCAAGGTTCCATCACCCTTTTCTTTCTTTCTGTCTTTCTCTCCATCTTTTCCTATTTTAATCCTGTCCTTTGTTGCTCCTGTCAGTCAAAGAGCCTTCCAAAGCTTTCCTTTCGAATGCACAGTCCTTCAAATAAGGTGGCAGTGTTCTACCACATGGTAGGGTCAGTACTGGCCAGCTGTTACAAGCCTTACCTTTGTCAGAGGCAACTATATACTTGCTCCAAGGACACTACGCTAGACCTCCTTCAGTTGAACCCTGCATCTGTCTTAGATATCCTTTTAGGTGACAATGCTCATTCAGTGTCATATAGGAGTCTTATGTACCAACACCCAGACTGCAGCCCCCGATTAGTTCCCCATCCTATTAGAATTCTTTCATTAGGACTATTGGGATTTGACAGGCTTCATCAGTATGGTATACAAACTCAGAAACCAAAATATTAAAAAAAAAAACAAAACATGTTTTTGACAAAGAAATCAACCTGTATTAGACATGTATAGGGAATCAGAAGAATTTTGAATGAGGAAAAACAGACTGTCAGACAAATAAATCATATTGAAAATCTTTTAACAGTAAAGATCAGTCATTATAAAATATTAGATGATGATATTGTCTCTCTCTTAGGTAATCATAATAACTATGAAATGAAAATAAAAAGTGATAGGTATAATACTCTTAATTTTTCAGTATTTTATAACAACAAACATTAGAAACTGATAATTGTGTGATTAAATAAGAATTATCACGCCGACCTTACTTTTAAGTGGTTATCTCTTTCATTGTTGGATAATAGTCAGTATGAAAACAAGGAGTTCTATTCTAATAGCTTTTTGAAAGCTTCCCAGATTTTATCTATAACAATGCACATCTGGGGCTGGTGGCACTGCGATTATGTTTCATCCATTTCATCTCATTGCTAGGCAAACTGTTTTTAGCCACAGCTAACAGGATTTTATGTTTAAAAATGTGTGTGTAATTGGATGGTATAAGAAACAAAAATAAAGAAAAATGCAATAATAACAACAGAACATTTGGCACTTCTGGGATCATCAATTTCTGGTTCACTAAAAGAAGAAAAATATTGCTATACAAATCTTTTGCGATAATTTTTTACCCAATTTTCTAAGACAAGAAAGGCTGTGTCAATCATTCTGTCTGTTCTGATGGCACAAAAACAATTGGTACTGGACATAAGGCATAGTCAGTCATGGACAGAGCAGCAGTTCATTATAGGGGATCTCTTACACACACACATACCTGGGCCAGTTTAGTGTCGACGGATAACATAGCAGGCATACTTTGATTACAAGATGAAACCCTTACATTGAGAAGCTCGATTAATTCATAGAAAGAGGGAACTCTCCTTTAGCCCACCTGCTAAAATGGTTGAATTTTCCACTCTGAATGCAGTGGCTTAAGTTTGTGTCCAGCAGCTCAAATGTCTAAACATGCAACTATGAGGATCCCCATCAATTAAATTTCTTCCCACTGCCATGGACATATTGTATGAGCAAATTTTTGAGTAACTTATATTGCCAATCTCTATATCTTAATAGAGGCCCAGTTTTCTTCATTATTTATTAGTAAGCCATTGTTGTGAGCACAGCAGAAAGCTCATCCAAAAGGACAGATAATAACTATAGATGAGGAAAGGAAGGTATTACAAAGAACAAAGGTATAAGAATAATCTGGATGAAAAGCGAAGGTCAGACACCAGAAGAAATACCAATTGACTAGTTAAATATACAAAACAAAAGATACAGTGAAAGCAAAGATTCCTGGCTGCCTAAAAAATCCTTTTCTTACATAACTAAACCACAGGAGAAATTTAGTTTTGCATTTTGATTCAAACCTTGTTGCAAGACCAAAAAAAAAAAAAAAAATTTATCTGGCAATTTTTTTTTTAATCAGTTTAGCTGAGTCACAGTGTAGGGATGCCCACTTATGCTTTTAAACCCAAATGTTTCTGTTACAAAAAGAACTGGCAAGAAGAGCTGAGGATTGCAACTGTAGATATGGTGAAAATTAACACTAGAACACTAAAAAAACTCATAGATGTAATAAGATCATAAAGAAATCTCTCAAAACACACAAATGCAATGGGCACATCATAGGATATATCAATAGTATAGACCCGTCTAGACACAGCTCTAGTAACCAACTGATGCGTCCTAGTAATCACTTCAGAAAATGGTGGCACCTGCGTAATTAAACAAGACAGCACTGCAGTAGAGTCAAAACATAGTTAAATGAATAATTTCATAATTGTACAAGATTAATAAAACAAACATTATTATGTCCAAATAAATGAAACTTTCAATTTAATAATAAATGCATTAGCAAGAATGTTGTCAGTAATACCGGTCTGCTGTTTTTTAACAGCACCATTGAATCGGTGTCAAACAGCCAGAGTTCCAAAGCACATTAGTCCCAAAAAGTTTCAAAGTCAATTCCAATAATGGCCGCTACATGGGGGGATATCACTGTCAAACCCTGGCTAGTAAGAAGGGCAAGAACTGAATCTTTATCTAATAAAAAGGTTTATTTCACACAATCTGTAAATAAATGAAGCTCTGTAGAAGACACAAAGCAGAAAGGAGTTGCCAGCAAGGGTAATCCAAGGTGAACAAGTCTCAAAATAGAAATCCAAGGAAAGGTCAAAAACAGAGCAAACAGGTTGTTCACACAAAAAAGCACAGACAAAGACACAAGAACTCGCCAGCCTCAGAGTGTATTCAGTAACTTTGGAAGACTCTCTGCATTTATAGGGCAGCGGACAGTTCCTGACGGTGATCGGCAGGTGGCCCCGGATTGGGGGGAATTGAACATCCACAAAACACATGGAACTTAGCAAAGGCATCTGATATATGCGGTCAAAGCTAAAAAATAAACATTGATGTACAAAATCTACATAACTGAAAGGATCAGAAATGAACAAAAGAGACAAAAAACATACATTTGACCTGGCTGAATCATGACACACAGCAGTGTCACCGAATTATATGTATTATATTATATTATAATTATTATGAATGCTGTTCCTATAAACAACATGGTTGCAGCCATAGGGGAAAGCTCACAACAAAATGGTGCTACAATGCCATACATAAGAATGGTAAAAAATAAATCAGATCCTAGAGAATCAAAATTAAGATTTATACCAGCAGCAAGCATTTTCATATGTTGCTGTATTTTTTTATTATCAAATTTACTAGGCAAATAGTATGTTTTACGTTTGTAACGCTAACTCCTTGGTTCCTAAAGTAGGTGGTGTTGCACTGATGTCTCTAGTGAGCTGCAGCTCTGTATCACTCAGCTCGAAAACGTGTGAGAAACACTTCCTATTTGTGAACTCGTGTCAAACATTATACAGTCGGTATGCATTTGATTTTGGTTTATAGATAACTGAATCCTTTTCATCTCGCTTCTTTTTTGCATCTTGTTCAGTTAATTGTGACCAATTAGCTGGGAGTGAGTGAAACATGTCAGGGAAATGCTGTATATGAGGGGACCTGAGCAGAAATGATGATGTTTTAATGGGAAGTTTAAATTAGGGCATCTTGTAAATTTTTTAATTGATTTGTTTACATTATATCTGGTACTTTGGTAACGGTTTATTTGTATTCCAATGGCAAATAGTCATCTAGACAAATATCAGTAGAACAAAAACAGTATTGTCAACAGATTTTCAAATGTAAAAATGTATACTAGATTCGATTAACTTTATTAATCCCATGGGAAATTCACATGCATACAGCAGCAGAAACATAAAAACATGGATACAGACACACAGCACAAATAATACAGCCAAACAATGAATCGATATATGAATAAAAATAAATAAATCAATAACTATAAATAAATAAATGTATATTGTTCAGATATTTCAATATAGGCATGCTTTCAGATCACAAGTGCATTAGACCAAATCAGATTGCTTGTTCAAGTACTGTATTTTAAGAAATGGAGTTCTTCCCTATACGTTTCATGCTCTTCTGTCTATTATTAATCAGAATTCTTTTCTAGCACATTCATTTAACATCAGAGAGTTAAGGAATAGTTGAACTATTTGCATAACATTTCACATACAAAATAAATGAGGTTTGGGGAAGGTTATCTATTTTCTTTAGTTTGTATGACAAAAATATATGAAGACAGGTATTTTAATTTTTAGTTTGTTTCCATATTATGAAATTGTATAAAATGTGCACTGCTGAGTCATTGTGAAATTTGAATGATCTTCCCATGTTGGTGAGGATTATCCTCCGGGTTCCTTGGTTTCTAACTCACATTCCCAGAGATGTACCATTTAGGTTAGTTGGGGATTCCAAATTGGCTTTGTGTGTCTGTCAAGACAGTCTGTCCTCAATTTAATTAAGCAGATTTGAGATATATATTATTATGTTATATTAATGCTAGTTATTTATTAAAATGCATTAGAGTTTCATATGACCTTAGTAGCTAGTGCAAGTGGCTTCTATTTCTTGTTTTCAAAAAGTCCACTATCAAAAGTATTTACTAATTATCATTGCAATGGATAACTAAGTACAATAAATTAGATTTTAAAGATATATTTTCATATCAAAGTTTATTTGAAACCTACTTTTCTCAATGATGAAGCCATCAAGACTATACTTGCTATATGTACATTTTCTTATTTCCTACAAGAAATCATTCTGTTGATGGGTAAAAAGCTTTTTATTTTTCTTTGTTCTTAAGTTTAAGATAGTGAAAATTGGAAAGACAGTGGTTGCCTTGTCATTGAAAATTTAGAAACATTTACATAACATCCCTTCCACTTTAAATTATAGCCTTCAGATTACCAGCAGAAGACCTCAGGATTTAACAGTAGTCTAATTTCCAAAGCTTTAATTCACTGGCGCTGTTTTTTTTGTGTGTGCTTGGAAGTGTTTGTTTTTTTAGCATGGTAGCTTAGCCTTCAGGGAGGTTTGAGGATTACAAAAGAGACATTACCGATTAATTAGGGTATTGAATCAATTAAATGTCACTAGTAATGGGCAATGAGATGGACAGGTATCTAGTTCAACATTACTTCCTTTCTTTACACCTTTAGGCTTCAAAGAAAGGTTTCATTTCCCCATGTGTTGAGGATGGATGATACTATAGTGTAAAATGTGGAAACTGTTTTCATTTTTTTAAAGATAGAGCATCTTTAGTGTAGCTGAGATTCTGTTTTCTTGAATTGTATGTTATTTTGTGATATTTGCATAGTAATTCTGACACAACGATTCAAGCTTTGTGTTACTCACATCTAATGTTAATGGCCAGACTTAACTGGCATGCTTTCATTTCCATGGAGACTGATCTTTTTAACTGCAGAAATTCCTTCACTTCTGAATGATATAGCACCTATCTTTGCTCTCCAGTTTGTTTCTCTGTTGAGTATACAGCACACAATTTTCCTTCTACTGAAGCCAAATAATTTAAATATCGAAATAAAAAACAGGTCTTTCTATAATGCATTTTGGTTCAAAAGACTTAACAAATAAATTGACTGCCTAAGCTCTTCATAGGTAATGGCGAGGTGTGGCAGAAAAGTAATGAGACTAATTTTTTATTTACCAAAGTTTTTATTGTTTTCAAACATCAATGTTATCCCCTTCAAAGTAGTTCCCTTGGGCAGCTACACACCGATGGAGACGTTGTTCCCACTGTTGGTAGCAGCACTGGAAGTCTTCAACCGGTATGGTCTTCAGCATGTCCGTTACACTCTTTAGGATGTTTTCTAAAGTCCCGAAATGACGTCCTTTGAGGAGATTTTCCAGTTTAGGAAAAAGGAAAAAGTCACACGGACTGAGGTCAGGTGAATAAGGGGGCCGGGGAACCACAGGAATGCCTTTTGAGGTAAAAAATTCTGTTATGGGGAGGGCAGTTTTTTGGCACCATTTTGGCACAGACCATTCGCATGTGCAAATGTTCAGTCAAAATTTGATGAACGGTAAATCTGTTCAAATTTAATTGTTCACTCAACATTCTTAATGTTAAACGACAGTCTGATCTCACAAGATCTCGATGTTTTCATTGGTTTTCGAAGTTCAAGTCCTCCCTGAACGATGTTCATCTTCAACATGTTTTCTGCCTTCCAAAAATGATTTGTGCCAGCGAAAAACTTGAGCTCAGGATAAAGAATGTTCCCCATAGGCCTGTTTTAACTTTTCAAATGTCACACTTGCCGTTTAATGGCACAACGTTGCTCCAAATTCCGCTGTTCCATTTTGTGTGACGCACAACCAAAAACACAACTTCACTAATAGCAGTCACAAAAATCACGTAGTAAAACGGAAGGAGTTGAAACTCGCACTGAGCTATGGGAGGGTACTGATACACGTGCTCTATCAAGGACAACAGCGCAGCGTTGCCAGATCGCTTGCAGTGTTGCCAGTCTCATTACTTTTCTGCCACACCTCGTATTCTCAAATCTGCTTAATCCAGTTCAGGTTCACAAGGTGGTCCATGCCTATCCCAGGATGTTGGGAGTAAGAGAGGAATCAGCCCCAAACAGGGTGCTGGTCTATTACAGGGCCCACTGGGCTGGAGTACCCAGAAGGAAATCCATGCAGACATGAGGAGAACATGCTAGCTCGACACAGACACAGGATTCAAACCCTATATCAATAAAGGTGCAGACATAGCCACTATAGTACCATGTCACCCTTTGTGTGTAAAATTGCCGTGAAATACATTTTCATACTTAATTAATATTGTATGAAGATGACTCTTTGTACTTACCTCTTTTGTAACATTACCAGTGCTATATTTTAGATAGTGTCTACAAATGATTTGGTATATGGTTTTTACAATCTACCACAGTTTGGTTTTGAGCCTATATTGACAAAGCATTAAAAACATATCTTTCAATGCTATTTTAAACTGTCTAGCCTTGTGTAAATTATGCAATAATCTGTAAATCCAAAGATCTGCAGTAAAGGCCAGATTTTGATTTTAAGAGGAAACCTTTTATTAGGATTAGCAAGCCATCAGCAGTAAGATCTAATTCCCTACCATAAAGAATATCGATAGAGTCATCAGGTAAGAGTCCCCTAAGTTTCTTCTGAACCTGAACATACTGATAACCATGTATACCATGTTTAGTAACTCCCATTTGCCTACTGCATAATCAATTTCTGCGGTACTAACCTTTGTAGAATTCTTCTTTCCACTCTGCCTTTATGAATGTCAGGGACATGTCTCTGTCATTTGTAAAACTGGTGCTTTTGTATATAATGCATGAGGCACCTATTGTGATAGCCCATGTCTGTCTGTCTGTCTGCACGAAACAACTCAAGCTCCCGTGGACCAATTTTGTTGAGATTTGGCACACATATTCTTCAAGGGCATTTGTCTAGACAGTTCAGTTTTCATTGAGACATCTTAAATAGATCGCGCTTTACACAGTTTTAAAATTTCAGAATCTCCCATGGAAAAGCATTGGCAAGCTGATCTATCTTAAAACACAGAAACGTTCCATGCAAATTCAACTATGAATGAGTTTGTTTCAATTTAAACTTGACAGTGGTTATACCAACTTTTATTTATTTATTTATTGTACATCTTCCTCTTTTTCACCTCCGATAGCTGCAGATTGCATGTGCGGGTAGGAAGTTGCTGACACTTGCTGCTTGCGCGTGCAGAGGATGGCAATCCTTCAGTGAGACAGGTGCGCGTGGGGACTTTTCTACTTCACAAAGTTGTTTCTGCTTTATGACGTCTTCCCAGTGGCTTTAGTGCAAACACAAGGGAAGAATTGAGCAGGAGCTTCTCACTCTTCCAGATGTTTTAAGATATTACAGGTAAGTTAAATGATTTTCTAATTTGTAAATGCTCAAAATACAAGCACTGAAAACAAAAGGTTGTCTAGATATTAATGTAGTAGCCTGTGACATGTAAGCTGCTGGGTACAGAACAAATAAAAATTTTACACTGCAAAGAATGCATATACAAAAACTAGACCAAAAAAACAACTTTAAGTGGGAATTGTTTTGCTTTTATTTAGCAAAAATATCTACCAGTGGGATAAGCAAAGTTTACTTGACAAGATTTCTTAAAGTAAGCTAAAAAAATCGTAAATGCAAATTTTCCGATAAGTCAATAATTCTTACAGTATGGAAAACAAGATTTAATGTCTTGATATGCTTTTTCACTTACTTAGATTTCATTTTTTGCAATGTAGTATTTACCTTATACTAAACCACCCTCAAAGCTAAATTATTTCCAGTTTGTAATGATTCACTATTTTAATAACACTATAAATGAGTGACCAGACATCAAGGTGACAGCAACAGTCTCGACTTCAGGCTATGTGTCCTGATAAATAACTGAAGAATATCAAAATGTCCCAGTGTTAACAGGCTGCCCATCTAATAAAACACAGCTCTTCTCACACAAGCATCCTTACAATATATATAGAATATATTTATGAAACTCTAAGGGGTACGAAACCCCATACACCTGTGTAATTTATGAATCATAATGTCATCAAAATGCAGACAGGGAAAGCTTGACTAAGAACTTGTGCTGAATTTGAACTCCTTGAGAGGAAGACTGAGAAACAGACAAAAACAGACAACACTGTCATTTATTTAGTTACACTTCATGTACATACTGTATGGGCTTCTATGCCCTGATCCTTCTCTGATTACAATAAGATAAAGCAGCCATTAAACAAATGAGGATGGGCTTTATGTGTGGTCATAAATGCGACACAAGTGTCCTGGTTTGAGAAGACTTTAAAAATCTGGTCACCCTATAATTTGTCATCAAAGTGCCACATTCTCTTCATATCCATAATAGTCAGTGGCTATAAAAAAGTTTGCCTTTCACTTCTGTTCACTTTCACTTTAGTTATGCCCTAAAATTTGGAATAAGTGAACAGCTCTGCTAGTCACAGTTCATGAAAATTACTATGGCCAGATATGTTCAGGCACAGAAGGAATTACAAAAGGGTCTTTATCTATTTATTATTACGGTTATATTAATTGGCACTTGCATTTTGTCACTGTGTGCAAATGTGGTGTGTATGTGTGAGTGAGAGTGGTCTATGTGATGGACTAGAGAGTCCTGTCCAGGCCTGTTTTTCAGCCTTGTACCCAGTCCCGGTGGAATAACCTCTGGCCTCCACAACCCAGAAATGGATTGAGAAAGTTCTACAATTGATTTGCTGAACACAGTCCATTGAGGGCTATAGTGTCTGCAAAACCCTTGAACACATCCTTAAAAAAAATGCCCATATTTTGGAATCATTGGATTAAAGTAATTTTTTCTGTATCTCATCCTTTACTTTATTCCTATTGAGAATCAACTGAACAATACTGAGGTATTGTAAATGTGCTTGTTTTTGACCTTTTGATTTCATTGTGCTTATTCGTGGAATGGAATGTGGTGGAAACTTTACTAAAATGGCATGTTGTATTATCCTACATACATAATACTATATCTGATTATTAACATACTGCACTAAAAATCTTATTGCAATGCATGAAAAACAAAAGTGTAACCTCTCTCTCTCTCTCTCTCTCTCTCTCTATATATATATATATATATATATATATATATATATATATATAGTAAAAGGCTATATAGCGCCCGACCCGCACAGACCACGCAGAACACGTGTACAAAACACACAGGCTTTATTTTTTATTCAGCTGTGTGACACGTCTTCCCCGTGCCACACAGCCCAAACACAGTCCCAAAGCACAAAACAAAACAAACCACAATTATCCACCTCGCTCCACCACTCCTCCCAGACAAGCTTCGTCTCCTTCCTCCCAGCTGTGGCTCAACGAGTGGTGGTGGCTGGGCCCTTTTATAGCCCACCCGGAAGCCTTCCAGGTGATTAACCACCTGGTCCTGATTGCACCTGCGGGTAGGGCTGAAAGCTCGACTGGGCCGGGCTGTGGAAAGCAGGCAGCTCCCCCTAGCGGCCACGCCGGGGCTCAACCAAGCTGTGGGGACTCCATCTCCCATGGAGCCCTGCGGGCGTTGGGAGTCACCGTCGGTCAGGAGGCTGCCACCAAGCGTCCGGGGAGGTATTGGACTGCCCATGGCGGCTCCCCCGGAACATAAGTAGCAGGGGCGTCCCTGCCGGGCATGGGACCCGGCTGTCCTTCACAATATATATATATATATATATATATATATATATCCATCCATCCATTTTCCAACCCGCTGAATCCGAACCCACCGCAGGACACACATAAACACACCAAGCACACACTAGGGCCAATTTAGAATAGCCAATCCACCTAACCTGCATGTCTTTGGACTGTGGGAGGAAACGGAGCGCCCGGAGGAAACCCGCGAACACGGGAGAACATGCAAACTCCACGCAGGTTAGACCCAGGAAGCGAACCCGGGTCTCTTAACTGCGAGGCAGCAGCGCTACCACTGCGCCACCGTGCTGCCCATATATGTATGTATGTATGTATGTATGTATGTATGTATGTATGTATGTATGTATGTATGTATGTATGTATGTATGTATGTATGTATGTATGTATGTATGTATGTATGTATGTATGTATGGAAATAGGATTCTTTCAGACACTAAAGCCATTTTTTTCTTTTTCTTGGGTGTCAGACCTTTTTCCCTTTCAATAGACCCTGTGTGTTTAAAGCCTGATTAAACAAAAAGCAAGGATCAAAGCAATATGGATTATAGCCTCTTAAGGCTTCAAGTTATTTTAAGCACAGTGTTTACAAAATGCCTTTCAGTAATAAAATGCAATGATGCTTAAAGTGGTTCCTTTTGAAAATGTCATCTTATTTGTTGTGTCAAGAATGGTTTAGATGCATTTTTGAAATGATTTGAATAAGTGAATTGCTTTCCTAATGAGCTGAGAGTGGAAGAAATTCAATACATGCAATTTTAACAGAGTACCTTATGGTGCTTTTTCTACATAACACCATTATTAATGTACAAGAGCATGTTGACTATAATTTTGACCCTCATCTCAGGAGGTATTGTGTTGTGGCAAACAGTTGCCATGATTCTGTCACTTTATAGTAAGTCATACTGTAACAAATGAGAAGTGCAGTGATGCCTAAAATGGTGGACAGTGACAGAGTCAAAGCAGTGAGTAACAAACTCCTGTCCTTTCTGTTTGTATTTTGCTTTCATATCCCCCCTCAAAAGTTTATCGAAATTATCACATGGATTATGGATCTTCCATCTATAGAAGCTTTCTTACATTTTAATTATGATTGTCTTGTTGTACAACCTTATCGTTGTAATTTCATATCACTTCTCCTTTTCTTTAGAATTATCTCTTGTGTAGAAGACAGTTCTATCCTGGAGTGCTATTCTCAAACCCTTGACACACTCATGACCTTCTTTAACTGGTTCTCTTGGACAGTTTTGTTTAACCATTACAGTGTAAAATCAGTCATCTATTGACTGTTTAATTGAATGCAAACAATTTAACACAACATCTGTACACTCCACTGAAGATTCATTGTTTCGCAGAGCAGATGGAATTTAACTAGGGACTAGGAGAGAAAATGTAAATTTGTAACTAAGCCAAGTTTATAAACACAAAAATGTAGTCAATCTTTCTCTAAATCATAAACAAAAATCCAAAGTCAAAGTTGATGAGGTAAACTAATGATTTAAATACCAGAAACCCCAAAATGCAACATGCTTATGGTAAACAGCAGTTTTGTCTTAATTTTGGACAATCTGGTAATGCATGAGGCTGACATTTTAAGCTGCTGCTACAATGATGTCACGGCATCGATGGTAAAATCCTTAGCAATGTGGTGACCCCATTAAAACCAACATGGCATCAAGAAAAAATGCAAATAATTCTAGCTACAAAAAAAATGAAGTCAAAATCAAAAAAAGATTATAAAAACTAGAACAATACATTCCTTTATGAAATCTTGTTCCAATAACAAAGAAAAAATTAAAAACACAAAATACATCACTATAGACATTTTTTACAACTTTTTGTAGACAATATGACTATCACTGCATCATAATGCTGTCATCAGTGAATACAGTAAAGAGTGGATCCACGTGTATGTCAATTGTAGGAGATTTAACAAGAGAGAGATAACAGAAGGTTGGAGACCAACTGGGTACACTGGTTAATGAAACAAAAATCAGAAAAGTCCAAAACTCTCATGAATGTCTTGCGTCTGTAGGCAGCTAAACAAGTGTCTCCTTTGAGAAAACCTTTCTCCTCTGTGGAGCACCATCTTCCTTCATTTCAGGTTTGTTAATGAATGCCAACTTCTGTTGCCTGTGTTTCTTAAATAGCCCATGGGACAAAATGGGCTTGGCTTGTGAGGTTAACCTGAAGTGGTGCCACAGTTTGTCGCAGGGCTTATCCTCTGATCTACATGTGAGAGAGAAGAAGGTGTTAGTAATCATCTTCCCTCAGATATCTATGCCAGCAGGGTTACCTTATCTGAGCCCTGTTAATGCTTCATATGTACACATAAAAAAGCACAGTGCTACACACACATAAAGACTTCTAACTGAATTATTTCTGTTATGTTAAACATCAAAGTTTTGGGAATTCCAGCTGAGATTTTCAAAGTCCTTTTTTCATACTTACAGATTATACAAAGAAATGACAGCTTTGTTTTGTTTGATAAATGTTGACTGTTGGCTCTGTAAACATAGATAATGTTTATTATTTTGAAATAATTTTAATTCTTTAAATAGTTACCCTTTCCTTTGGGTTGAAACTAAATTCAGCCCATCCTCTACTGTCTGGTTCTGGTTTCTGTATGATACTTGCTACTTTAGCTGCTGTTTCTGATAAAGTATAGGGTGTCCCAAAATTCATGCAAGAAGTAATTTTGATATAGAACACAGGTTTTTAAATAAAAATTGTATATTTTGAATTGATTCATAAAGTATACAGTATAGGGTTATGTATGGAATAGTATATTGGGTAAATGGCCTCCACGGCTTTACTGGCACATACGCACTCTTTTGTCGAAATTTTCCATGACCGTTTTGCATAAATGTGGCTGAATTTCATTAAAACAGCGCTCAATTTACTCCTTTAAGGCGTGGGTGGTTGTGGGCTTGATGGCATAAACCTTAGACTTCAAAAAACCCCAAAGAAAAAAGCCCAACGGCGTTAAATCGCATGATCTGGGCGGCCAATTCTGATCACCAAAATGGGAAATTACACGACCAGGAAATGACTCATACAGTAATTGAATTGTTTCTCGGGCTGTATGGCATGTGGCACCGTCTTGTTGAAACCACAAGTCATCCACATCCATATCTTTCAATTTAGGCACAAAAAGCTGGATTATCATGTCGCGATAGCGAGAACCATTAACTGTTATTGCCCGACCAGCCGCATTTTCGAAGAAGAATGGTCCGATGATGCCTCCAGCCCAAAATCCGCACCAAAGAGTGACACGTTGTGGATGCATTTGTTTCTCAACAATCACTCGTGGATTTTCTAAACCCCAAATACGACAATTTTGAAGATTACTGAAGCCATCAAGGTTAAAATGAGCCTCATCGCTGAAGATGATTTTGTTCGAAAAAGTTGATGAAGTTAAATCACTATTCCGACCATATTTTGTACGAAAAATGCGAACTGAGCTGCCAAACCTTCATTATTTTAAAATATTGCTCAACAATGAAAACGCGTGGTTCTTTCGTGTAGTGCTCCATTTTTAATAACCCTGAACTGTGAGCTGTCACGCTGTCTTTTTTTTTCGTTGGCAACACTTTATTGCACAAATGGCGCCAAATTCAAATCTTGCGTGAATTTTGGGACACCCGTTATAATATCAGATTATTATAGTACACACCCAGCCAAGGTAATAATCTTGATGTTTAAACATATAGTGTAAAATTAACATTTTATTAAAGATGTTTTTTGCCCTAACCAGAGTTAGATCCTGCCTTGTGTGCAGTGCTAGCAAAATGTGATCCAGACCTGGAACTGGATTAGGCAGGTTTGATAGTAAATAGATGCATATACATACAGACTTCTTTAAATGTTCTGTCTGAAAAATGTACATTTCCAAGAAATAATCACTGTCCTTGGCCATGAAAAGCTCTTTCTCTTGGGATGAAAGCAAGCAAACTACAGCTAGTGTTCTGTTTTATATTCTAACTAGAAGGATAAATAGAGCCATTGGTTTCTTGAATCTCTGAATTTACAGCTACCCCTTTGGGTCTGTGACTTTCATCCCTTCCTAAATATTACTTACGTGTACACTTCTGATTTCATTCTGAAAAAAAGAAAAGACTTTGGGGTATCCAGAGTTCCCTTTTTGTAGGATCATATGGGTTCTTCTAGCATTCATCTTGATAAAACAGTGAGCGTGTAACCTTATACTGTATGATTACATGTTGTTGTTGAGTATAACTGTCACAGTTTGTTTTTGGCACAATATGCCTAATACTGAAGGTGTTTGGAGTCATTGAATATCATTTAGATTTGCACCATCACCAGACAAGTGTGGGGTCAGAGGAGAGGCCTAAACGTCAAAACACTAATGATAACCAGAAATGAACGTCTTAAATAATTATGATACAAGCCAAAAAACATAAACTAGTGGAATACTCTGGCTGTTCTACAAGTAGTGCTCTGCAATGGTCAGAAAAAGGCAGCAAACATACAGAAAGACAATACAAAATGGTGTTAAGGTAATGTCACTGTTATATTGTTAAAATAAACAAACAGACAAGAAATACAGAATTTATAATTCCAAAAATGTAACCAAAATGACAATAACGCATTTATGACAGGGACCAACCAAAGAGTCAATACCTCACCATATACAGTATTTTATCTATTCCTATCCAAGTGAGCAGGTATTTTATTTATAGAAAGGCAAACTGCAATTCAGTGACATGGTCTTGGTCTATGTGATGATGATTATTCTGTAACTCGCTCCCACTACAGAATGCTATTTGGATCTTTTCTTCATGTGAGCAGTCCTAATGTTCTGAGTTAGTTCCTCTTTTCTCTCAATAACACCTAACTCTTTTAAAACAGAGTTCCTCCTTTGAAATGCACCAGAAGTGAACTGCTGGTCTGGACCTGCTTCCATTTTCATTTTCCCTGAGGGTCATATGGCCAGGTACGATGGGTTTAAAAAAAACAAGAAAAAAAACCCAAAACATATGGGGTGGTGCTTTGAGTTGTTCGGTCCAAAGTGGCTTTATAGTGCATGGTGCTTTTGTCTTTTAGTTTATTGTACTTCCTGGAAGAAAGCAGAACAAGCTCTGACGTATCCAGACATCTTCTTTGTATCGACACCAGTTCTCTGTGTGTGTGCATATACTAATATAGAGTTTAGTAAGCATATTAAAATATAGTTTAGTAAGGACACCTGTCAGACAAAACTTTTTCAGGATCATTCAGTTTACTACATGAGACAATAATGTAGCTTGATCGCTTAAAACATTACCACAGGAAATTCAGAGAGAGGCTTTATATTTTTTGTCAGACACTGTCATGTTATATACCTGTATTTGTTTTACATTAAGCCCATTTAGAATTTTGACTTCCTCCTGTTTTTTGGCAAAATGTAAAGAATGACACTACCCTGATAATTCAGCCCCATGGAGCCTTAAGCATCTGTACGTTTATATGAGATCAGAAACGTCCCACCTCAGGCCTTACTGAGCTGTGGGTGAAGAACTCCACACAGACTTCTAGTAGCCCTGCATTCAGGAAGCAAGATTAAGTGATCTGTCAATTCAAAAATCTCTGTCTTAATCGTACTGGGCAACTCTGGGATTTGATCATTCACAAAGCTTTACTTGGGTTCGTTACTCTTAGCTCCAAGGGAAAAATCCTTCAGTGGGCATTAATGCATCTGTAAAGTCTCTTCAAGGTAGAAAAACAAATTAGGAAGCAAATAATTACATGTGAGTGGTTGTTGTTTTATGCACAGGGTGCAGGGCTACTGTAATATTTTAAATAGAGTTTTTCAATTTGAGTTTTTGGAATTACAAAATGTAATTCGGAATTGATCATTTTGATCATTATGATCATTTGTTAAACTTTACAAGCAGTAAATGAAATACCAAGACTTTGTTACAAATTGATTCATCATATTAAAAGATGCACAAGGATCAATTCACTCATCTGTTTCAGTTTACACCAGTGAACACTACCTTTTTAACTTATTGAAATTGACATTACAATTATCCATCCATCCATCCATATTCTAATCCCACTTTATCCTGAGAGGGGTCATGGGGAAGCTGAAGCCAATACTGCCAAGCATCATTAACAAGGCATGAACAATTCCTGGACAGGGTGCATTACAGTTAGAGATTATAAAATATACTGTATATATACATAAATTTACCCATGTGGGTTGATGACTTTTATTGTAGACCACACAACAGTTTTTCATATCTGTCACATGTAACCCTATGAGTATCCCATCAGTCTTAATCTTTATTTTCTCTTTATTATGTAAACTAGCCATGTGCGCCCAACTACGTTGCACGTGTTAAAGTTGTCTGTGAAGGGCTCCCAGTTTAAACGCGGCTGCCAGTCGTGAACTGGGCCCTTCGTCGCACAGCATTATGATTTTTTATAAGGGAAACAAAATTACAAAAGAAAACCCTTGGATATTGACTCGATAGAAATGGCCTACTCAGAATCACTGTCCGAATAGTAATTATGTGGTGGTGTAGGAGCATTTCTTCTTCTGTCCGTTCACAGTCCGTCTCGTTTTCACGACGCTGTCGTTTCCTCTCACGATCTCTTCTCAACCTTTCTCTAATCTCGCAGGTTGCTTTGTGGCAATCCAAAAAGTAAGGCAATATACACGGAGCAATGGTTATAAAAGGGAGACACATAGGTATCCAGGCTCTTTAAAGCATAAATAGGGATCACTTCACTGACATGTGAGCAAGCCACGGTACAACTGTGAGACGTGCAGCACTCGCCGGCTACAACGTAACAATAATAATTTCCGGAACGTGCTGTTACATTGCCATTCATTTTACTCACTGTCTTTCTTTCATACATATGTTACGTAGGCACATACCTTTTATCTTCGGCAATCTCATTCTCTAACCAGGCCTCAGGAGCTAACCAGCGTAACACTGTCCACCACCCCTTTCGTTATTCCAGCACATTGTTGACATCCGTGAGTAACAACAACGTACTAACCTGGAAGATGGTCTACGCATTCGTGGAATTCGTGGACAAACAAAGATCAAGATCTAAATGAAGATCTCTTGAGTTAATTTAAAGCACAACAATTTGTTTAGTTTGAATGTCTGTGTTTTGAGGTGTGACTAGAGTACTACAGTCTTTAGTATAAGCCTGGGGGAGATTATTAATGCAATGCCTATGTTTTAGCTGTGTCTCTACTGCCATCTAGTGCTTCTTCTTCTAATTCATTTGCGGACAAACAAAGATCAAGATCCAAATACAGATTATATATAGAGATATTCACTTTATAATATTCAGGTTTAACGCAATCGTTTTTGTGTAGTTTCTTATTAGAATTCAGTGTAGACTTTTCCACATAAGCAGAGTTTGTCTTTCTAAACAAATGGGAACAGCTTTGAACACCTAGAACTACAGATGAGCATTCATATTGTGTTCTTTTGGGTGTTAGTAGATATTCATTTTGAGTTTCAGGCTTCTGGTTTTCACAACATTACTTTAACAGTTGAGACCATGATCTGTACTTTGTCATTGTGAAGCCTTTATTTACACTGGATTATACATTTGAAAACCAGAGTGGTTTAATCTCATTATGTTTATTGTAGATATGGAGGCTGTTACAGAGCAACAATGTAGATTTGATTGTGCTGTATAGAATGATATTTTCATGTCATAATTTAGAAACAATCAGAAATGTACTAGATCTTTTCAGTGGTTGAGTATGAGCTTAATGAATAAAACAGAGTTCCATAAGACCTAGTGAATTAGCCATATTCTATCAGAATTAGCAGCGATGTTTATGAACACATGAGAAAATTGGTGTAGACGGAGATTGTAAACTCCAAAAGGCAGATGGAGAGAAATAGTACAAAAAATAATGGCTGTGAAGAAGCCTTCAACATGCTAGGAGATCCAGGAAATATGAGTACAATGAATAATTTGTGCATTATAATGAAAAACTAATAAAAATCAAAAGGCTAAAAACAAATAAATCATTGAGAATGAATGTGTTTTACCCAACAGTTTCCAGAGAAACTAATAAATTAAGTTAGAATTTTCAAGACCGAATAATTGTTATTCAGTACGGTTGAGTTAGGTGACAATTGAACATTTAATTGAAAGATTATGTTACAATAAAGCACAGTGGTACTGCTGCTGCCTCGCAGTTAGGAGACCCGGGTTCGCTTCCCGGGTCCTCCCTGCGTGGAGTTTGCATGTTCTCCCCGTGTCTTCATGGGTTTCCTCCGGGTGCTCCGGTTTCCTCCCACAGTCCAAAAACATGCAGGTTAGGTTCATTGGTGATCCTAAATTGTCCCTAGTGTGTGCTTGGTGTGTAGGTGTGTGTGTCCTGTGGTGGGCTGGTGCCCTGCCCGGGATTTGTTCCTGTCTTGTGCCGTGTGCTGGCTGGGATTGGGTACGGCAGACCCCTGCGTTAGGATATAATGGGTTGGATAATGAATGGATGGATGTTACGATAATATATGAGCATGTGATTATTGAAAAGTATACAGTATTATCAACTTTGTGTTTTAAAAAGAACTTCTTGTGGCAGTTCAAAAGTGCTTCATGACACCCAGAAAAAAGGAGAGCAGGCAATGCAGCTGCACAACTTAGAAGGACAGCAACCCATTTCAATTCAAATGAGCACAGTTTTGCAATGACTATCAACAAAAGCCAAGTTATTAGGAAAAGCAGGAATTAATCTGTGGCAGAATTGTTTTGACTAATGGACATTTGTATATAGCATATTCAAGAGTAAGTAGCACCAGTGATCTAATAATGATATTATTACTTATTATTTCTCCAACTCCTTTATCCAAGCTGACTTACAACATTTGAGATAAATTATGTACACTTCTTTTTGTTTTTCCATTTGGAGCAGGCAGGTGAAGTGAGTTGCTCATGGTCATACAGTTTCAAGAGCAGGATGTGGAAGTCCTTGGTCCAAAGCCTTAACAACTACACCACACTGCATGCCAATAATATATTAGCCCTTGTTTAAAATGAAAAAAACTACAAATAGTGTATATAGAAATTAGTTACATAGTAGTTCTGATACACTTGATTAAACAATAGCACTATAACGGATGCCTAATGTCTAATTAAATTTCCAAAGCAAAGCTGGGTAACGCAGTGTCACACACGTGTAAATGGGGGACAGTTTCCAGGCTCAAATAGTGTTATTCGTTAGCCAAAGTGGGGGTTGGCATTCTCACCTGATCCCCTCCCCTCTTGTTCCTCTGCAGTTCAGCCAAAGGCCCCGCCTCTCGCTGACATCTCGACCAGCCTACCCACTGCTGACATCACTTCCGCCAAGCCTGGATGACATCATTTCCGGTACCCAGAATCCACCTTCCTGCCATATCAGTTCCTGTTCTGGCTGCCCTTTTCCTCCTATCCACCATATTTAGAGAGCAAACTCAACCTGCTAGTCAGTTCAGTTATTAACTTTGCTTATGTAAAGACATATTTATTTTCTTTTGCTGATTTTTCAGAACACAGGGTGGCCATACCCAAATCTTTTTCTGTCTGTTGCCTAATTTTTTTTTACCACAACAGTTAGTATAAATATAGGAGAACCATGACCTCAGACTTGGAGGTGCTGACCCTCATCCCAGCCGTTTCACGCTCGCCAGCAATCCATTCAAAAGCTTCATCTGCAAAAAGTAACAATTCTATTCCTAGCCATCCCAACTAGACACCATCATATTGTTGGCTGCGACTTGATGTTCTATTCATGAAAACCACAAAATGTTTTTTTTTATTAAATTACAATTAAAGTATACTATAAAAAAAAAATAGGTAGCAAAAAAAATATCTCAATATACAGTAGTGTTCTGTTGTTGTGGAATGCACATCAATATCATTACCAATAGTGGTAACTCTATAATATGTTAAAGATTTGACAAACAATACATACATACTGTACATTTGCTTTAATTTGCATTTTCACTATTATTAGGGAGACGTGACGTTGGAGACTTTGGTAAAGCACACAAAGCGGAACATTCATTTTCTTTTGGTCTGCTTGTCACAGTTCTTTTTGCTTCAAACACAATACAACAATACAGTATTCAACCTCATTGTTCTTTTATAGACTGATTGATCTTGGTATGCTTTTCCATTTTAATAAATCCTCAACTCTAAATTCCTCTATTACCCAATCAAGTATTAGAGTGAGAATCTAAGTGAGTTCGGTTTGTCTACACCCGTAAGTGGCATCATTGCATATCCATTACTGTGCCCACCTTGCTCCATGCAACTTCACTTATCTGTTAATATATTAATAATGGCTTGAGTAGGCTGTCTAGAAATGTATTCCTGTATTCCTCATTTATGATATTATGAATATTAAAAGTGTTTTAAAGCGAAAAGGTTTAAACTTTGTATTGAATTGTTGACATTTTTGTTTATAAAATGTTTGACTCATTGGGAACATCTTTATAAATAAAGGATAAATCATAAAAAAACTATCAATGCCAGTTTTCCCAATTGCTATTACCGTTGAAGTCCGCATCAAACTTGAAATCCTTATCTTCTTCTTTTATTAAACAACTGTTTCAACTTCTTGTTCTGTATTTGAAGCATAGTCTAAAAATATGTTTGTTCAGTAAATGATGTTGCTTTTTACTGCAATTCTCCACCTGCTTTATGTAATAGCCCAGTCCCACTCCAGCTTGCTTGTTCACAGATTTCTGACTAAGTAGGCTATAGCCACAGGCAGTTAATGTTGAAAGCACACAGGGGTGCAAATAGCAATGTAGCCTTCTTTGAAGCAGTGAGTGGATCATCTGGTGTTCTCAGCAATGTTTATTTAGAAGACAAAGCTTCAGCTGTTTATGTATTGGGTTAGAACAGAATTAGAAATTAAGGAACTGTCCTTTCTTTAAGTTGGTTGACACAGATATGCCATTGGTTCTCCTAGGAGTAAAGAGGCCCATAGACAAAATTTTTTGTGACAGGCACCTCATGCAAGTTCTTACATATGTCTGCTGGATTTTTGAGTTAATAGTGGCTCTCAAATATCAACCAACATCTTCATTATTACTTCCTACCACTACCAAATATTCAGTGAGGTCTGTAAATTTCAGCTTAAGAATTTGACTTAAAGCTATGCTAGCCCTTGCAGTTATAGCTGACTTATAGGATTTGCTTGTAATTAGAAATTAATTGTTAATATTTTGGAAAGAAAACCAAATAGTAATTCTGCACACTGAGAAACAGAGTGATAAGAGACTTTTTTGAGTGAAACTGAAGGCTGCTTATTCAGTACATGAAGTATCTGTTTTGTTCATTCATTAACCACGTACAAAATAGCATCCAGTCCAAGGAAGGAACCAAACCTGGCTGAGACCCCAGTCTATCACAGGGTTACACTCACAATGGGCTCACATAACATAATGGGACCTGGCATAACATTCTCAAAACCACCAAAATATTTCATGATCTCAGAGAGTTGGAGTATACTGTATTTCATCAGCATTGGGAGTGACACCAACGCCAACACAGGGTACACTCACACCAGGGCGAATTAAAATTTTTCAATTAACCTAATTTACATTTCCGAGAGAATATCTGTGAGAGTACCCATAGAACATACAAAGTCTACCACAGGCAGTTCAATGACGTGATTCAACAGTGCTAATAACTACTATTCTATAGTGGAACCCTTGGTTAATATTTAGCATATAAATAAAGTGTTTCCCCGAAAATAAGACCTACTCTGTAAATAAGCCCTAGCATGATTTTCAGGCTGCTCTGTATAAACCCTACCCCAAAAATAAGCCCTAGTCAAGATCGTCAGCTGAAAAGTAAGACGCCTAAGGCCGGGTTTATACTTCACGCGATGTGACGCGTGTGCCTTAAACAGCCATTGAATTCCGAGGACACTTTGCCACAATATCTCTGAAAAGGTTGTTTAATGATTACATCCATCAATCTAGGGATGCACCCATTCCAGCAGCATCGGCGCAAGACAGAAACAAAATCCCTGGACCGGGTATCAGCTCATTGCAAGGTGAACACAAGCACACACGTACACTAGCGTCATTTTAGCGTTACCAAATCCCCAGACCTTCATGTCTTTGGATGGAAAACTGAGCACACTGTGGAAACCCACCAGGAAAAACATGCAAACTCCAGGCAAGGATCACAAGGGACGTGACTCCTTGCGAGACAGCAGTGCTACCCGCTCTGCCACCATGCCACTCCCATATGTGTAACTATTAACAGTATTCATTATTTAAACAAAGTTAACGATTTATCTGTAAATGTAACATACATATTTTAATGAATTTCATCATGAAAGTGATATCAAGTATAAATCTAAGAACTGTAAATGTGCAGAGAGCTGGAATATCATAAATGTGATGTGTTCTGTGTGGTAATCTATTGCTACTTGCCACTGCTGTCAGGTCAGGAGGAAACACCAGAAGCACATTGCAACTGGGATGATGTTTACGATGGTCTACTTTAATGACAAAGTAAGCTATGGGATTAAAGTGGACATTTCGAGTTTAAAGCCCAGATTTCCACTTTAATCACAAAATAGACCTTTTCATTATGTCTTTATTTTTTTTTCTCTGTGGCTCAATGGCCGTACATTTTGATGGTATTGTAAAGTACAACAAAAAAAAAGACGGCACAGAAGATAGCATGTGAGACTTTTAAAATATATCGTGTCGTTACTTTGGGGAATATGCAACACTTGAATATAAAGGCAACATGAATACAATTGTATGTCATCATTTTGCTTCACCACATCGAAACATTCATCAAACATTGAAGCACGCACATTGATCTGCAGAGCGGCTGGAGCAGCAAGAAATTCAGGCTGGAATTCAGGGTTTGAATGTGGAGAGTTATGACGATATTCCAGAAGAAGATGACATGACTGTATTAGGATAAATGTATATTGTTGAACATGAATAAATATAAGATATTCCTTGAAAATAAGCCCTAGTGCATCTTTTGGAGCAAAAATTAATATAAGACCCGGTCTTATTTTCGGGGAAACATGGTTCTAGAAAGGTTAATTGTGTTTTCCGGAAAAATCAATTTATTGCTAACATTTTTTATGATAAAAGCCTATTTGCTCATGGGACCTATGATGTCTTACCACTAGTGCCATCTTGCATTTGAGCTGGCAATGATTCAGTCTGCCATTTTCAACAGTAATGTTTATCCTATGTCAGGATCTTTAACAGCCGTATAGCAGTGTGTACCTGAATCTAAGAAATGAGTGAAAAAATTGGAAGCTGCTGTGAAATGGAGGAACATATTTAATGAACAGTAACCCTTGTATTCTGAAAAAACACTGACTAGGAAATTTGATTCACTGTGTTCCATTATTATGCTGTCGTTCACAGAGTTGAACACTCTTTCATTTTGCCTGGTATGCTCTGAATGTTCTGCTCATTTATGAGTTTTATAATGGAAGGGTATCAGGGTGACCCTTTCCTATTTGTTATTTGACTCACAAATATTTCCTCCACCCCAGCTCTCATTCTGGTATTCTTGCATGGATTTGTTTTGCACCTAGAACTGACTGTTACTGTGCTTCACTTTCCCTATTAGAGGACACCTTTTTTTATTCATCTATACCTTAGGTGGTAGGTAGAGCAAATATTAAATGCAAGCAAGGGGAGCAGGCAATACATTTTCATTTAGTCATTGTGATGGTGAGGGTCCTGCTCCATGCTGCCTCTTTCAGTTTTGAGAGCTTCTTGAACCCAAAACCGTTGATAGTGGTGACTGGAATGAGCTAGGCAAATGAGGATGCCACATGAAGCAAGGGGAGGATGCAGAAGTGATCAGTGCTTTTAGTAACAAAAAACAAAAACAGTGTTCAAATAAATAGTGCAGTCTTTTAAAACAATCCATAAATACATAAAAATGGGTGAACCTGTAGGTTAAAAATCCAATAAATAATTCCATTAAAAATAAGGTTAAAAGCCACTGGCAGGAACAATTATATTTTTACCTGGCGGCTCCTTTGCTTATCCCTCACGGGCCTTGCAGCAGATGAGTCACCCTAGTGCAGCTGACCTTCCACAGGTCCGGTTGCCTTGTGTCCCATGGCTACATACATTCTCCTTAACCGGAACAAGACATGGGTCCTCAATAGCCAGGGCACTCATGCTGGGGCTTAACCCCTCCACTTGACGTTCCGGTCTTAAGTGGCGAGTCATTCACCTTTCTGGTCACTCCTGCTCCTTGGCACTACTCAGCTGGAGCGATCCATTCCGACTGCCCTCAGTGTCGGCCATACACTCTTCTGCAGGGGCTCACCTCCCAGCTGCCTGCCTTCTCTCTCACAATCCTGCTCTTCCAGCTTGCTCTGCCCCCACAATGGCTCTTTCCGCCTCTTGCCTTCTTCTTCACAACAACCTCCATTCTGTCTTTTCGATCCCTTCTCACACTCGCACTTTAAAATGGGGACGTGGTACAGGAGTGACGATTAGCACCTGTGCACTTAAGTACGGGACCACCCACGTCGTGCACGGGAACTGTTCTTGCCATGCTACCATGCCCCCTCCTTAAAGCCGTGAGTCTGGCGATTTCTTATTTAAAATGGTGCCAATCAGCCATGGACCCCACTTTACTGCAGTCTTTATAGTCTTTAACTTGCTTATATTGTTAATGTGCCAAAAAGCAAAAACAAATAAAAGTAAATGGGTGTGACAAATTTGTAACGGCTGACTCACACTTTCTAACCGTCAGCTACACCCCCAAGACCCACTGTGACCTGGCAAGCTGAGGAAATTAGCTTCTTCCAAATAAACTTCCCCAATCAATGATCAAAGATAAGCCAAAAGACAAACAATATGTACAATAATAAAGTGAGTATATATTAATAAAAAAAAGAAATTAACAAACTCCAAACTATATATATATATATATATATATCATACCCCAACCAGCCCCGACATAACACTCAACCCCAAAATTGATCGGCGGAATGTAATAATAAAAATGTGCAGCAAAAAGTTAATATACAACACAAACCCTCCCTGAACATGAAATCAATGAGACACACAGAAAACACGAAACGCACATAAAAGTCCAGAAGATTAAACGGAAAAATGAATAATGTTTGTGAACCTTGTCAGCTGGAAAAGTGTCCTTTGGCTATTATATACGGATGAAAATGATGGATTTGGGATTGACAGGGCAGATTATCATGAGGGACCATGGTTCCACGGTGTTGTCCTCACCCCATCGTTTCCTGGGGAGCACATTTACATAGACACACAGACCATGTAAACAGGAGAACGCTACGAAAGACGTGACTCAACATAAAACACATTTATGATGACATTAATTCTATAGCACTACTACAGTAATACAATCTGGAATATTTCAGGAGCCGTCAGACATGATACTGGCCAACATTTCCAATGTGTGTGTGGAATTCGGTCTATTAAGGCTACATTGCCGCATCATTGCAGAGACTATGTTGTTCTTGGTTTTCTCTGTCTTCCATTCAATTTAATACTTTCATTTTAAGCTAATGATTTTTGGAAGTTTGTCAGGGCCAATGTGAACAGTCCTAGCCCCATTTCACTCAATGTGATATCAATAGACCATATCACCTTAAGGACTTTGCTTTTATGCATGCTGAAAGTCCAGAAAAATAACCTGTTTACCATGAAACCTTGTGTCTTGCCAAACTTTTTTTTACAACCATAAATTTACTTTTTCCTAGTTTAGCCTTTGGTCTGGTCCTCTACTAATACTTCTTCTTTATATGATTAAAACTTGCTGTTTTCTCAGTTATGAGCACAAGAGTAAGCTCCTATTATCCTACAGCATGCTACAGGGCGTGGGCTTATTCCATTTCTACGTAAAGCAAAACATTAGACTAACAAATTCTATAGCTGTATTGTATTGTATGCCTTCCCCTATGTTCTGTGCATGTCCTTCAGCAGGATGCAGATGCATCCAGCACACCCAAAGTGGAGAAGACATCTCCACGATGGTTTATTAATTCTGTCCTAAAGTTCCTGTCATAATTTCAGTCTGTGCTTTAATCTTCCTCTGCCTTTTTTTTTTTTTTTTTTTTTTTTTGTCACAATATTTCCTCAGTAGCCAAACTATTCTACCTCGTAAAGCTTTTTTCTTATTCTCTGAAGATACAAAAAGACTTAAAAATAGGGACTGAGACAATTTATGATTTCCACCAAAAAAAAATAATGAAATGAACAGAAAGAGGCAGAGAGCGAGTAAGAAAGACACTAGAGAAGCGTGACAGTTTTTGAATTAACTTGGCATCTGTGTCAATTTTCTGAACGCTGGAGTGGCAGATAATTGAAAACTCAACCAGTTCCCTCCTCTCTCGCTTACAGAAATATTAAAGGAGTGACTGCAAGCCTGATTGAATTGGAATCTTATTCATGTGCCGAAAATAACAAAACACACAAAACATTGTGATTTAAATTACAGGCTTAGAACCCTAAAAAAATATTGTACGGCTGGTCCTGGTGATGAGTGAACAGTAGATTTTAAAAAAGCAGAAAAAGAGTCAACTGCATATTACTCAGTGCTTGGCTTAATATATGTAAATATATATATATATATATATATATATATATATATATATATATATATATATATATATATATATTATAAATACTTCTATCATAAGGGACTTAACTTTCATAGGAGAACTTTGTGAAGTCCTAGTACTCCTTGCTGTGTTAGGACTGTTCTGTCCAACCCTGAAGCTGTAGAGTGGCTGAATCTGAAGCAGATTTTTCATTTGTTGGCAATCTTTGTTTTCAGTTACACGACTTGTTTAATTAAAGAGCTCACCTCAGCTCTCAATCTGCAGTCTCGCAACATTCATCATGATGTGACTTTTATTTCCCCATGTAATTCACACAGGTGCTTAATGCTGTCAAAGCTCCTAATCCACACAAGTCTATTCAGTTTCTCCATTTTTTTACTTCATTTTAACTTGCTTTCTTTTTAAAATTTTTTTAGTCTGCTTAATTTTTGCGTTTTGCTAATCTGCAGTTAATTACCAATGAAGAGCAAATGTCACGTTAGTCTACAAAAATGCACCTGTGTTATTGTTTATGGGTTTGAGGGTGTTGAATCCATACCTGGTGACAGAATTTCTTTGTTACATCCAGTTTTTAAGAGATGAAGATTTGAAGTGAAATGACGCTATTTTAGTGAACGATCACAATATAATTTTAAAATTATTTTCATTAAAAAATATTAATTGCACTTGTAACTATTTTAAAAATAACTGTTACTTGCAAAATGTAGTCAATTGGTCATTTGTTTCCTGTTCTAGTCCTCTAAAGATGTTTCATGCTGAAAGGGCCAACAGATGGCGGCTAACACAGACTCACTCCACTTTCCTCTATAATGTCTCTTCATCTGAGGTGGGCTGGCATCCTGCCCGGTATTTGCTTCCTGCCCTACCCCCGTGTTGGCTGGGATTGGCTCCAGCAGACCCCCGTGACCCTGTAGTTAGGATATAGTGGGTTGGATAATAAATAGATGGATGGATGGATGTCTCTTCATTTGAGCGATGTCCTGGTGGAACCTCTCCCCTTTCTCATCAGAGACTGCTCCGATGTTATTGAGGGATAAAATCCAAGTGAGAGTGTAGGAAATGGATTTTTAAAGACATGTTGCACCCAAGTTCTTGGTAAAAAGAGAGAAGCTCCTGAACTAGTTTCTTGTAGTTTTCTGCCTTTGTATTCCCTAAAAAATGTGGCTAATGCTTTTTTTTTTTCAATAAAGAAAGGGTGTGCGTTCTTTAACTCTTTGCTTACCAATTACATTGTCTATACAATGGAAGAATCAATGTGACATTACATATCGCTGTTAAAAATATTCAAACAACTTTTCTCTTTTCTAGACAATAAAAGTGCATTTCTAACCTACTAAATATAAATTCCTAACTATTCTGAAGTAATAGGAACAGTGAGAAAAGTACTGATTGAGAACATAAAATGTGTAATACAGTAAATACTAGATTTTGGGATGTTTCTACCTCAACTAATGTTAAGAAAAAGAATAAGGAAGACTACCATTTTTCATCTCAAAGTATACTTCAGGTAGTATTCTGAGCATAAAAATATATACCATAAAACAAATGTAACATATTTTAAAAAATCTACTTTTTTTTTTTTTAAATTGATTTTTTTTCACTGAAATCGATGGAAACAGCTTGCAGTAGAAGAAATACCATTCCGGAAATGGATTCAGCTTACCTAAATCTATAAAGTACAAACATTTTTTTTTCTTTCTTTTTTGTTTAGGAGGATTTGATGCAGACCAGTGATACAGATTACTAGAGTAAAAAGTGTGGCTGAGGTGTCGGACTATCAGTGACAAACCTACTGGTTCAGTCCTCACTGCAGTTTTATTCTGTGTACCCTCTGTACCTTGCAGGAATAAATTATTCAACCTATTTAACAGCTTTCACTGCAGTAAAATACGGTGGTTCCAAAACTCAGACCTGGGGACCCCATGTGGCTGCAGATTTTTGTTCCAATCATCTTCTGTTTTTAATTGGACTCCTAGCTTAAGTAGCTGGTTTGCCCATTTTTTATTAAAATATACTAAGCAGTTATATAGGAATTGTGTAGGTTTTTCTTTTTTTTTTTACTTTTTTAATAATATTTCCATCCTGATTTTCTTTCTGCTTTTCCAGATATTCTGTTTATATAATTGATTATTGTAGCTCCCTACTGGCAGGTGCCGCTTCTAATCTTATATCACATTTCCAGTTGATTGAAAACTCTGCTGCAAGAGTCTTAACACGGGCCAGCAACAGCGAGCACATCACAGCCATCCTGCTTCACCTTCACTGGCTCCCTGTGTCTCACAGGACTGACTATAAAATTCTGTTATTAACCTACAAAGCTTTAAATGGCCTTGCATCAGAATACATCAGTGACCTTCTCCATCGCTCTGCTCCTCTTCATCCAGTAAGGTCCTCTGATTCTGGCAATCTTGTTGTGCCCCACACTAACCTACACACTATGGGTGACAGGGCCTTTCACTGTTTAGTGCCCTCCCTAAATTAATTACATGAGCTGACTCCATTCATTCTTTTAAAAACAACTTAAAACTCATCTGTACAAGAAGGCTTTCAAACTAACCTGACATTCTGTCCCCTCTTTCAGTCTTCCTCTCTGTCTAGATGCTCAGTATAGTTTGTGTGTCTGTTAAATCACAAATCTAATCTAAATGTTATGTGCTAGGCTTTTCTTTCAGCATTGAATTTAGTATTTTACTCTGGTTTATTGTCTTTTTTTCTATTTATCTATCTATTTTAGTGTTCTATTCAGGAAACATCTGTATCCAATGTTACATATACCTGCTGTTTCTTTATGAGACTCTGTGTAGTGCCTTGAGCATGGGAAAGGCACTATATAAATAAAATGTATTATTATTATTATTAGTGGTCTGACACTAAAGTAGTTACACCCTTCCATTATTCAGTGTTGTTTTCCTGGATGTGAATGTGGTCAGATTAAAAACCTGCAGCCATAGTGGATCCTCAGGACTGAGTTTGGCCAACACTGCTCTAATATAACAACTTTATAATAGTTCTAATTTTTTTTTTTTGTTTATCTCTTAGTATTCTGAAGGGTTTAATTTTTAACCCTTAAACCGCTGGAATTGGCTCTAGTCGGTTTCCAATGCAATTTGCCAGCACGCCGGAGCAGAGTATCTTCAGCAACGTACATTCGTTGAACACCGCAACTGGCTATAGTCTGTTCCCAGTGAAATTTGCCAGCATGCCAAAGCTGATCAGTCCGTGCCATACATTTGTTGAGAAGCCAACTCATGACCACAGCTGCCCCCTGCAGCACTGCAGTATCACTGTCCCTGGCATTCAGCCGCTGTACTAGACTAGCCTGCAAGTGTCAGCGTTGACCTCTGTGTGATTGCGTGCAGTCAGTTCAAGCTCAGTTGGCTCAGTGATTTACTGAATTGGTGCCAGTTGCACCTTGTACATACTGTGGCAGTAGTTTTTTTTAAAATATTTTTTACAGTTCTTTGGCAGTGTGTAAAATGATCAGTGTTGCAATAATTGTGATGCTCTTTGCATGAAAAAAATGTGTTTCATTAAGATTTCACTGGTGAATTCTGATGTTAACTTAAAAAGTGCAGCAAAAGGGTATTGGGCATCCAGGGGTGCAGTAACCCCCAAATATGTGGCAGTTTAAGGGTTAACACTGTTGCCTCACAACTGTTTCATATTGGGTTTCATTCCCAGGCTCATTTACCACCAATGTTTTGTTTCTTCATCTATACTAATAAAAGGCAAAGCCCTCACTCACTCACTCACTCACTCACTGACTCACTGACTCACTCACTGACTCATCACTAATTCTCCAACTTCCCGTGTGGGTGGAAGGCTGAAATTTGGCAGGTTCATTCCTTACAGCTTCCTTACAAAAGTTGGGCAGGTTTTATATCGAAATTCTACGCGTAATGGTCATAACTGGAAGCAGTTTTTCTCCATTTACTGTAATGGAGATGTGCTTCAACGCTGTGGGGGCGGAGTTTCGTGTGACATCATCACGCCTCCCACGTAATCACGCAGTACATAGAAAACCAGGAAGACCTAAAAAAAAGCGCTGAAGAAAACATGCATTATATAATTGAGAAGGCAGCGAAACAATAAGAAGCGAGCGAGTGACATATACAACCATATTCAAGACTTCTGCTACTGAAACAAAGCACATGTAAACCTACACTTTAAATTAAGTTCATAGACAGGCTGCGCTGGCGCTTGTAATTTAGTGCCTGCCCATATAAGGCCGTCCGTCAGCGCAATCCAATAGCAAACTCCACTAAATATTCACGGGTTAAGGACTGTGCTTATGCAGAGGAAGATGAGATGGTCAGGGTGGTGTTTGGTACAAACTCAGAAACTGCGAGAGAAAGTTTTAAGTGCCAGGACTAAGGTAACATTAAATACAGCCATGGACATAGCACGAGATGGCACCAGCACAGCTGGGAAACTTCGATGCATGTACACCGAAGCTCACGTGAACTGACGCAGTGCACAGATAAAAGCAACAGTTCCAAAGAGCTCTGAACAAAACCGAATTACACAATTGAAAAGGCAGCAAAAATATGAAGCGCTGATACATACAAGCATATTCATAAATCCAAAACAAAGCACACGTTGGAAAAGTCAATGTCCCGCTAAAGGAAGACAGTGTAAAAACCCGTGCATGCAGTGTGTCAGGTCTCAGATAAAGAAGAAGACGAGCTGTTTATTGATGCAGTAAGAAACGAATCGATGAATGAAACCTGTCATCTTTACAACGATTGACAAACACGGAATGTAACTTGAACACAACACATCCTACAAATACGAACCTGATTGAAAGAAATAATGATAATCAAATCCTTGATGACAGCAACACTCAGTAACACTCACAAAACAAATACTGTATATTGACAGTCATGTTACGTTATTTTTAAAATGTTCCCTTTTCTTTTCTAGCTTTTTAACACACTACTTCTCATGATACGGGTATATATATATATATGTATATATATATAACCCGATCTACATACTCGATAATGGATACTTTATTCGCCATCAATGATTGTTTTGGTAAAGCCATACTCAGTGTATTCATTAGATGAACGGTAAAAAGTAAGAGCGAGGGAAGGATGACTTATTGAGGCATGCAGGCTGTAGTGCCAACTCTATCTGAATTGCGCGATCACATTTGAAAAAATATATCTTTTCAAGTTCTATTTAGTCCATATGTGTCAAACTCAAGGGTCAGGCCACATCCGCCCGGCGTAATTATATCCGCCCGAGATCATTTTATATACTGTATTATTGTTATTAAAGCCCGGTATATGAAGCGCTGGTAACACAATAAACTACAGATCCCATAATGCAGCGCTTCAGCTGCCTTGCCAACACTTACCGAAGTTAATCAAGTTATTGTGAAGCTAGCTCACACGATGCTGAAGAGAAAAGTTGATTCTGAAAATAGAGCCTTTAAAAACCGATGGGAGGCTGAGTATATGTTTACTAAACCCGTGTGTCTCATTTGTGGAGCTAATGTGGCTGTAATTACAGAATTTAATCTAAGACGGCACTATGAGACAAAACATCAGGTTAACCTGAATGCAATGCAGAAGATACAGAAAGCAGCATAATTAAATAAGAATCTGACACTTCAGCGGACGTTTTAACCCGTGCACAATCACAAAGTGATTTCAAGTGAAGCTGCTTTTATGGGAGACACAAATGCACCAGTGCACCTTGCCCCACTTTCCCTGTTGCCAAGTAATGTTAAACCAAGTCGTCACTACGGTGTTCCCAAATCGCACTTTGCTGATAAACTGAGCGCGCACTGAGTTTGCACGGCGCTTTGGTGACTTTGAAGAACAAAAAGTCCGTCTACATGCGGCTCGAACCTTGTGCATGTTTGGTAGCACATATCTGTGTGAGAAGCTCTTCTCAGTGATAAAGACTAACAAAACAGCACACAGGAGTCGCCTCACTGATGAGCACCTGCAATCCATCCTGAGAATCTCCACAACACAGAACCTCACACCAAACATAAACGAACTTGTTGCCAAAAAAAGATGCCAGGCGTCCAGCTCTAAAATGACATATGAGCAAAGAAAACTGAATGATTTGATTTGTTATTGCTGAAAGGAACACATTTCATTTATATTTCTAGGTTTTGTTATGCAGCATGTTCATATTTGAATTTGTATCATTTTGACAGGATATATTTTTATGGAGAGCAAAATCTTTTGGGATATTTAAAATCTAAGTTTATTTTTATATAAAATTACATAAGAGTAAAGAAATGTGAATGTTTGTTCTTTTAACGTTTACTTTATTTCTAACTTGTATAATTTAGACAGGATAAATTTTTATGGAGAGCAAAATATTATAAGTTGTTTAAGGTTTGAGTTGATTTATTCACGAATAATATTCCTGTCTGTTTTACCATTCCTACCAAAGATATTTCTGTCGACTAAATAAAAATTCCTTCTATTTAAAATTTAAATAGAACTTGAACAAATACTATAGTTCATAATATCCACGCAGACTTGCACGTAAGAGCGGGAGTTATCCGTTTTAACAAGCAGCGTATTGCACTGATACAAATAGCTGTGTGTGTGTATATGTATGTGTATATATATAGATATATATATGTATATATATATGTGTATATGTATAGATATGTATATATATATATGTTTATGTGTGTGTGTGTAAATATATATATATATACTGTATGACAACACTCATCACTCACAACAGTGACAAAACAATTACATTGACAATCATGTTACGTTATTTTTAAAATGTTTCTTTTTCTTTTCATTGCTTCTTTAACACACTACTTCTCCGCTGCGAAGCGCGGGTATTTTGCTAGTCTATACTAATAAAAGGCAAAGCCCTCACTGACTCACTCACTCACTGACTCACTCATCACTAATTCTCCAACTTCCAATGTAGGTAGAAGGCTGAAATTTGGCAGGCTCATTCCTTACAGCTTACTTACAAAAGTTAAGCAGGTTTCATTTCGAAATTCTACATGTAACGGTCATAACGGTGAACAACATCAGCCATATTGAACTTTCTTATTTATGACCCCATCTTCACGAAATTTGGTAGGCGGCTTCACTGCGCTTAACCAAACCATGTACGTGATTTAATTGGTGGTATGACGCCACTGTCGGGCGCCATATTGAACTTTCCAGCATTACTAATTCTCCAACTTCCCGTGTAGGTAGAAGGCTGAAATTTGGCAGGCTCATTCCTTACAGCTTACTTACAAAAGTTATGCAGGTTTCATTTCAAAATTCTACATGTAACGGTCATAACGGTCAACAACATCAGCCATATTGAACTTTCTTTTTTATGGCCCCATCTTCACGAAATTTGGTAGGTGGCTTCCCTGCACTAACCAAAACTGATGTAATGCATTTATTTCGGTGGTATGACGCCACTGTCGGCCGCCATATTGAACTTTCCAATTCTAATTCTCCAACTTCCCATGTAGGTAGAAGGGTGAAATTTGGCAGGTTCATTCCTTACAGCTTACTTACAAAAGTTAATCAGGTTTCATTTTGAAATTCTACATGGAACGGTCAAAACGGTCGACAACGTCCACCATGTTGAACTTTCATATTTATGGCCACATCTTCACGAAATTTGGTAGGCGGCTTACCTGCGCTAACCGAAATCAATGTACGTACTTATTTCGGTGGTATGACGCCACTGTCGGCCACCATATTGAATTTTCCAACGGTCTTTGTTACTTATGGGCCCATCTTCAAGAAATGTGGTACGCGGGTTCCCAACGCTAACTGAATCCTACTTATGTACATATATACGTCCATAGCCGGCACCTCGGTCACCGTGTGAGGCGGCATTGGGTCCCCCATCCCAATGCCTCCCACGTTGTTGGCTGCCTGCCTATATTAGGCTGTCCGTCGCTCCGGTCTCTACATTCCCTTCCTTGCTTCGCCACGGGATTCACGTCTCCCTGCTGATAACTGCAGCCTTTTTATTTAATCCATGGCTTCTCCTCTGTTTTATTGTTCGTTTATTATGATTATAGTTAATGTGTAGGTATTTTAGACTTACTTTACATTGTTTAGGTGCCCATTTCCTTTATCGTTCCAACCGTACCCCCATTAACATGTCTATAGAGTGTCACAAGAACGAGACATGGACAGATAAAGAGTTGGGGCAGCCACCCGTATAATATAGTATCCTGGCTGCAAAAGGTCGTTTTCTCAAAATAATCAGCACTGAAGTGCATTCAACGGAGTCCAGTACAAGACTGAGGAAACAAAGGAAAAGGGGCAGGTTTTAAAGGGGGAGACAGGAAGTGAGGTCATATGGATCTGGCATGTGGTCTTCCACCATTGGTTCGTAGCCGGAGGTGACATCAGAGGGACTGGAGCTGGTGTGGCCGACTTCCATTGGCTCATTCCCGGAAGTGATGTCAGGAGAGCCAGGTGAAATCCCCCGGGGATGGTCTACAGGCAAGGGAGAAAGAGTCAGTGCACTCTGCCACACCCCGGCATGCCTCCGAACTGCCTTCACTCAAGCCCTTTAGCTGCCTCCCATGCGCGCGTGTGTGACAAGACCCTAACCGAGAGGTTGTGAACCCGAGAAAGAGCATCAGCGTTGGCGTGGAGAGCGGGTGACCCGCGGATTCGACTCCTTGTGGAGGGCCATCCACTGTAGAGGTGCATGGTCCGTGACAAGGGTGAATTCCCGGCCCAACAGGTAGTACCTCAGCTGAGTAATCGCCCATTTAATCGCCAGAGCCTCCCTCTCCACCGCAGCATACCTGGTCTCCGGTCCAACAGTTTCCGCTCAGGAACATGATGGGGTGCTCCACACCATCGACGCTTTGGCTCAGCACGGCGCCCAGGCCTGTGTCCGAAGCGTCCGTCTGGAGGATGAAAGGCAAAGAAAAGTTAGGTTCCATCAAAATAGGTGTGGACGTAAGGGCCTGCTTTAAGTCACCAAATGCAGCGCCTGTTTTTTCAGTCCATGCCACAATGTTCGGGCCCTCTTCTTTGTTAAATCAGTCAAGGCGCCGCTTCTCCAAAACCGGGTACAAACCGGCGGTAGTACCCGCTAACCCGAAAGGCTTGGACCTGCCGCTTGGTTCATGGACGGGCCATTTCAGAATGGCATCAATTTTGGAGCACTGTGGCCTTACGGTACCCCACCCACCAGGTAGCCTAAATATTTGGCCTCGCTTAATCCAAGAAGCATTTCTTGGGATTAATCCGAGCCCGCCTCACCAAGTGTCCGTAATACCGCTTGGACATGCTGTAGGTGTTCCTTCCATGTGCTGGAATAGATGACCACGCCATCCAGGTAGGCAGCACTGTATGAGTTATGAGGCGAAGCACTTTGTCCACCAGACGCTGAAAGGTTGCTGGAGCCCCGTAACCCAAATGGAAGGACACGATACTGCCAGTGTCCGCTAGGGGTACTAAACGCGTTTTTCCTTCGGAGTCCGTTAAAGGAACCTGCCAGTACCCTTTCGTCATGTCAAGTGTGGTCAGGTATTGAGCCTGTCCAAGCCTCTCGAGGAGGTCGCCCACGCGGCATTGGATAAGCATCAAATTGGGAGACTTGATTGCCGACGGAAGTCATTGCAGAACCTCCAACTTCCGCCAGGCTTACCGACGAGCACAATGGGGCTGGACCAGGGACTATAACTTTCCTCAATCACACCTAGCTCCAGCATGCGCTTGATCTCAAGCTCCACTTCAGCCTTTTTTGCCTCGGGAAGACGATACGGGCGTTCTCGGACAACAACCCCGGCTCTGTCACGATGTTGTGCTCAATCAGAGAGGTCCTTCCGGGTTCTCACTGACTACCTCCCAACGGTCCGGATAACTGTTTCCAGCTCCTGCCGCTGTCTGGGACTTAAGTCCGTGCCGAAGTTAAGGTCGTGTGTGTGAGCGAAGAGTGAGCGGGGCTGGCCGGAGGAGGGATCGGGGTCCCTGTCCTTCCACGGTTTCAGCAGGTTCACATGATAAACCGCTCCTTTGGCCGACGATTGGGTTGACTCACCAAATAGTCGACCAGTCCCTTCCTCTCCTTAACTTCAGTAGGGGCCCTGCCAGTGGGCAAGCAATTTAGAGTGGGAGGTAGGCACTAGGACCATGACCCGATCTCCGGGCGGAACTCCCAAGAGACGTGCGCGGTTGTAGTACCGGCCTGTGCTGCTTGAGCCTCCTCCATGTGACTTTTAAGGACAGGCGAATCTTTCCAAATCTATCGCAGAACTGCGATATACTCAGTATGTTTGTGGAGGGAAGAGCCTCTTCTTCCCAGCCTTCTTTCAAAATATCTAATATGCCCCGAGGTTGTCGCCCGTACAGTAGTTCAAAAGGGGAGAACCCCGTGGAGGCTTGTGGGACTTCCCGATAGGCAAAAAGGACGAGGGGGAGGAGCTGATCCCAGTTCCTTCCATCCTCGCTGACCACCTTACGCAGCATTTGCTTGAGAGTTTGATTAAACCTCTCTACTAATCCGCCGGTTTGAGGATGATACACCGAGGTCTTTAAATGCTTTATTTTCAGTAATCTGGCAGTCTCCTTGAACGCTCCGAGGTGAAGGGGTCCCCTGGTCTGTCAAGACTTCTTTGGGGATCCCCACGCCAATACCCCTAGTAATTCCCGCGATGGCTTTAGAGGTAGCTGAGCGCAACGGAACAGCTTCGGGTATCGTAGCGTAATCCACGAGGACTAAAATGTACTTGTGTCCTCGGGCTGAGGGCTCCAGGGGTCCCACCAGGTCGACCCCGATTCTGTGGAAGGGAACGTCAATCAGTGGAATAGGAACAAGAGGAGCACGGTCCCTCCTAGGAATTTGTCGCAGTTGACACTCCGGCAGGAAGCGCAAAAGTTTACTAACCTCCTCATTAATTCCTGGCCAGTAGAAACGGAGCTTGATCCGCTCCAGAGTTTTTTCGGTGCCCAGGTGGCCACCTAGGAGGTGGGCGTGTGCTAGCTCGCAGACCTGCCGCCGAAGGTACGCTGCACTAGCAGCAGCCTCGCCTCCTGCCCGCCATGCATTGCTACACGGTAAAGGAGGTCATTATCTAGCACAAAGTAGGGGCCCTGTGGCATCGACTGATTAGTGCGCTGGCCCTTGACAAGGACCACTGCATTTTTTACAAACTTCAGGGAGTCGTCATTCCATTGCTCCCTTCTAACAGAAGCCGGCGCTTTTTAAATTGGAACCGCAACACGGAGAGAGGGTCAGCGCCGACCTCAATGGGCGTGGTTTCTCCCGCCCGCCGGGCGTTGGTGGATGACGGTTAGCCCGCGACGCCCGGGAGTTGCCACGCCAGTCAGGGCGACTGCTTCGCTCTCTCTGCCGGCTGATTACACGGCGTGGAGGCAGCTTGAGACGGGTTATCTCCGCCCATAACGAGGCCCAAATTAACCCGGGAGTGGTATGTGTCTCACCGCTTTGATTTTAGACCAGTCCCGCCCTAGTATCACCGGGTGTGGAGGATCAGGTAGGACCGCTACGGTGAGTTTACTTAACTGACCCTCCGTAACTGATGACACAGCGGCGGACCTGTACCAGCGGATGTCTCCGTGGACACAGGTTATACCGGTCTTAAATTTTAGCCACTGTTGCGGTTGCACAAAGCGGCGGGCAACAATGGAAATGTTGCTGCCGGAGTCGAACAAACCTGTGAGTCTTGTGTCCGCTGGACGATCACCACGCCAGTATGTGGGACCGCCAACGGATTAGCCAGAGCACACCAACCCTCCTCACCCTCCACCTGCATTCCTCCTTGCCCCCAAGGGGTTTGCGCCCCCGCTGCACCGCTGGACGCCAATACGAGCTCCGGATTGTACAGGGAGGGGCTAGGTCTTGGAACGCACTCGGCTGAGTTTGACATGAGGACGGTTCTGCTCCCCAGAGTGTGAGGCCGCCTCTGCGTCTCCATAAGCTCTATGAGCTCAGACATGTTCTTAAACTGCTTGCCCCAAACCGGCTGGGTGAAGCCACGGGGAAGCGCTTCCAGGAGCAGATAGCAAGCTACCTGCTCTATTATTTGGTAGGGCGTGTTTTCAAATGGCCGTAGCCAATGCCCTACCATTGCCCATAAGGACCAGGCTTGTTTGTTGGTCGGCCGCTCAGGGTCCAACCTCCATTTTTATTTTATTCCCCTGCCAGTCTGGGGCACCCCTAGGTGGTAAATGGGGCTTTGGTTTCGCAGGAGGCAGGCACTCTCCCCAAGAGAGCATACTGAGTCCCTTTGCCTCCCTCCAGGGCAGCCCACCTGTGAGCCCCACCCGCACACCCCTGGCCTCTCCAGATGGCCTAGTTATGAGTGCCGGGAGCGGAGCCCGCACCGGGTCACGCCGAACCACGGGGCACCCTCCCCGCCTGAAGACTCGGCCCCGCACGCCCCACCTGGGTATATTGCAGGTCCTGTCCCCTTCTCTTCTGGGACTTCTCCATCCTGCCGACTACGCCACTGTCACAAGAACGAGACATGGACAGATAAAGAGTTGGGGCAGCCACCCGTATATTATGGTATCCTGGCTGCAAAAGTCGCTTTCTCAAAATAATCAGAGCACTGAAGTGCATTCAACGAGTCCAAAACAAGACTGAGGAAACAAAGGAAAAGGGGCAGGTTTTAAAGGGGAGACAGGAAGTGAGGTCATATGGATCTAGCACGTGGTCTTCCACCATTGGTTCGTAGCCGGAGGTGACATCAGAGGGACTGGAGCTGGTGTGGCCGACTTCCATTGGCTCAGTCCCAGGAAGTGATGTCAGGAGATCCAGGTGAAATCCCCGGGATGGTCTACAGGCAAGGGAGAAAAGAGTCAGTGCACTCTGCCACACCCGGCATGCCTCCGAACTGCCTTCACTCAAGCCCTTTAGCTGCCTCCCATGCGCGCGTGTGTGACAAGAGTCAATCACCATTGATCAATGAACTGTCACTTACAGAGTGGTTTCCATGCCCGGAGATGGCACCTGTCTTTTCCATTCTCTTTGTTACATATTGCACGGCCATATCAGGCTCACTCTTGATATCCGGAGGAACATTGTGTCTTATGTATTGAATGACTGGGACAGGTTCAAGGTGTGGACTGATGACGGTACAGGAGATAATTATACTACAAAGGAGCACTATAAGAGTGAAATGCTTAAGCCCTTAACCTATGGTTCTGCAAGTGAGTTGATGGCTGCCGCTAAATTGTTAGGTTGTTGCTTTCAGGTGTACCAAAATGGCCAAATATTTTGCACCTTTTGACAACCGCCAATGCCTCTTAAACATCTTAGATTGACAGGTGACGATTTCAGTAGTGGACACTTTGATGTTTATGAATGTTTAAACTCTCAAAAGCTGGATGTGAAGTTATCGATGAAACCGGTTGTATGGTTACAACGCTTGACAGATGCCGACTGTCACTTCAACACAAGTCCTGCAAATGCTGTTGTAATTGAAACAAACCATGAAACTCAAACCGATTATGACAGCAGCAATCCAAGCTGTGAGATCTGAAACAAGATTACTGTTCACATGGCCAACTGTACATTGCATGCTCAAGAGTAAGCTCAGTGCACAGCTTGGTCATATTATAACCAGAGGGCCAAACTGACAATATGGTATACAAAGAGATCCTTAACAAATAATTATTGGTATATTTTCCCTCAGTTTAAAAAGGTTTAATTTTCTTCTTAATGAAAATTTTAAGGCAGTACTTTGCAGCTGCGAAGCGCGGGTATTTTGCTAGTATATAATAAATGGAGGCAGAGCAGGTAAAGTAGCATAATCAGTGCAATAGAGGGTATGGATTCTCCTCATATTTGTGTGGATTTGGCTAGACCATTTTTCATCCTCAGTTCAAATATATATGGATAGTATGACTCTTGACTCTGTTTCCCTAATGTGTATTTGCATATGCTTTGCAATAGATTTGCTGGCTCCTGTCTTGTACCCTTTGGTACTGGGATTAAGTTCAGAATTTCGTGTCCGGGATGTTTATAAACAGCTCACAGGATGAATGTAAAGATGGTGTAGAAAACTGAATTCTACTAATTATGTTTAATGGTAGAGTGTTAAGACATCAGACATTTATTGTATCATACTCCTGCGATGTGAACTGCAAGCACGTTCGCTTTATAAGCCTTCTCTTTTCAAGCTGCAGTGCCTTTTTCAGTAAAATTTCCCATCAAATAGGATTGGGGCCATGTTCGTTCTTGCAAAGCGTGATTACCCTGTGTGTCTTCTGGCCTACAATTCAACTAATTTCCTAGTAGGGTCTTTAGGACCAGAGGGCCTACAGCAAAAATTTTCTTTTCTTTTTCAAATCACAGGCTTGACTTTTGAGATTTGCGGTTTAGGGCATATGTTTCCATCGTTCACTTCTCAAATACTAATTCTTCCCATCTTATGTTCAAAATGATCTCCCATAAGGCCTGGCTATGTGAATTTTAAACTGATTTTTTTCAGGCCTGCTTGTTTTCTGTATCTTTACATTTTGGCATCAACTCTCCCTGTTTGTAAAAATGTAGCTGTCTACATCTGCACAGTCAATGGGTAAGAAATGGTAAGAATATCAAGAGTGTTTTAGACTAATTACACTGAATTAAGCAAAAGGTTAAGAAAGGTTCCTTCTGCACAATCCAAGTACTTGTTGCAATGTTGGAACTGATTTGTCCAGAGTGGCTACAGGCTGAAGCAGTTTCTTCATTTTGTGGTGTTGTGGTGCAAGGTTCACAAGACCCAAGAGTGGCTTTACCTTCAGAATTATGCCTTTAAAGAGAAGGCCTATAAACATAAAGTAGGCCTGGCCCTGAAACTCAAGATGCAACAACCGTGCCCAGCTTATAGATTTGAAGACAAGGACAATGATAACCCCGGCCCAATAATATCACTACTAATATTAAAATAATATTAACAGTAGTAGTCATATTGGTAGTAGTAATTAAAATTATTCAAAAAAAGAAAAAGAGTTCAAAAAGTGATTTCAAAAAAGCATATAAAGTGATCAAAACTACAATAAAATGTAATCTCTATGTCACAACACAAAATGAGCAAAATCCACATAACTAAATCGTTAACCAAGGGCAGTGTCCTGTGTATAGTAGAAAAATGCAGATCATTAAAGGGATCGGTAGATATAGACACAGAGAACCTAAGGTACACTGCAAGTCAATACTGGTAGATCAGAAAGTCAGTAACGAAGCCAAGACTTCAGAAAGATATGTGTTGGTAAGGAACTACAGAAATTTGAAATTATAAATCAGAAATCAATAGCAAACCAAACCTCTAAGCAAACTGGTGGATATAAACTCTTGATAGATTTGTAACATTATGAATTCAGAACAACACACTTTTTCCTTAACGAATGTAGTGAAGCATGTGCCACCAGTTTTTAGGGAGTCGTGTTGATGATATAACATGGCTCGACCCTCAGAGCCTCACCCCAGGCAACCTCGCATATAGCATCATGGTAATAGGACTGCAGAATTGTGTTGAAGAAAGGCACAAGCCTAATAATACAAAATGTTAACATGTCACAGAAGTATTGTTTTCAAAGATGCCAAATGAAACCACATAAAAAAGCAAAATAAAAAAGTAGGCTTGAACTTAAATAAAATCATTAGTCTTGCAGTTATAACAAAATTCAAAATAACCGACAGGCCTCCTTAAATAGGGAAGAAAATGTCCAACACCAACTCACATGGTCACACCCATCTTGTGACATTGGCCAACATTTTTTAATAACTGAGGGGCTCCTACAGTATCTGTCACAATTCTTTATAGATGTCATTCTATTGCTGTTTATGAAAGGCTGATTGAATAAGGTACAGAACTCAATAATGCTTCAGTAGTTTGCCCTCTGAGGCCTATTTTGAGGTATGTGTGGGTGTGTTTCTGGGTTAGGACCAGGTCACAAGATAAAAGAACCTATTTTTCTGGTAGTGCATGTCTCCAGCAACATACAGATTTTTTTTTTTTTTTACTTAGCATATCTGTTTAGCTCCATCTCAGTATTTTAAGCAGCATCTACCAATACAGCAGCCACACACCATCACAGTGAAAGCTCTACCGCAGTTAACATGAAACAGAGTTTTTAAAACTATTAAAATTATTTTTAAAAAGGTAGATACATGGTACTTATTTTCCTTTGCTGTTAATGAGAAATGAAAACTGCCATTGTTCGCTTACTGCACCGAATATTTAAAAGTTTTAAAACATTACAGCCATAAGTCAGATTGCTTGGGTTTAGGTCATCACTTGTGCACCATTGTCAAATGACGACCTACCGTGACATTCAAAATAAACACAAAAGTCACAAGTCACATACGAATTAAAACCAAAAAAGTGGCTTATGCATGCCAGGGGCTCCTTTTCCTTATCCATTCGGTCTTGGTACAACAAACTATGAGATCAAACTGACAAGCCTCTCTTCTGTTTACATGGTACAAAACACCCATGCTTCTTGTTTTGTTACAGCTGCATTGTATGCCTTGCCCACTCTTACAACTGGCGAAAAGAACAAGCCTGTTTGATTTTGTCAGGGTAAGTCATAGGTGCTGTGGAGATTTCACATTACACAAATGGTGGTCACGGATGTGCACAGTGACTATCAATGACTCAGTAAGATTATGTAAATGAAAGGTACAGCTGAAAATCACTGTGAAATTGGTGTAACATGACACTAGTCTAAGAAAGATAACAAATTAGAGGTAGCTATTTGTGTTCTGCTATCAGATATATTGGAGTGTCAGCTTTTTCAGGTGCCAAGCAACAATATGCAATATTCCCAGTAAAATGATACCTCATTTTAGTTTTAAATACAGTACCAAATAGTTTAAACCAGTTTTCTCGTATTCATGGTTCACTGCTCAAAAAGCTCAAACAGTTCATTTCCATTCAATTCAGTTAAAATTATGAGATCAAAATTTTAAAGTTTGAAGAACTTGGCGTACTCCTATATACTGAAGAATGTATAAGCCGATCCTTCATGTGTTGAAGTAAGTCACCACTTTTCCTTTAAGAATTGCTATTTATTAATGTTTTCATACTTAAAGTAAAGACTCCAGGGCTGTCCACTCCTAGACTGCAACTCACTTGGGTGCATTACAGCTTGAGTGCGGATTTCCTACACTTAAAGTGAACACATTTTTTATATGTTGTATAACCTTGCATTTTGTTGTATGTCGTTCTGCACATTTCGTGCACCTGAAAATAATTTTAGAATCTATTTCATTGCTTTCATTTTTTCTTTCATCAGTTCTCACTGAAAGTTTATACTGCTTTCTATATAAAAAACCTTTACCCTTACCTCCTCTGATTGTCATTTTCCACATGTCAGTCTAGTTCTAAAGCTGACTCATGTCCTGATGGAATCTGTATTTTGTTTCAGTTGTGTTATTTAAGCCTCATTAGTTACTAATGAGACACACAGCTCTGTTATTGTAAAACACAACAAAACAACATTGTTTGAAATGCCTTCACAGTGCACTAGTCATTTTGCCTTGTCGTCAGTCCTAGTTTGAAGCACATATATTTCTCTGAATAGCCATTGCATCCAACTAGATTATCATATTGTTGTGTTAGAAAATGTTGAATGGTTGGTTTGATATACTATTTTTTGCATATATAGAAAAAATAGGAACCTGTTTACTTAAGAGCAGTAGCACACATCACAACGACATCTGAGAGGCTGAATGTGAACTATTTGAGTCCTCTTTAGAAATGCCACTTGGACTCAGTGCAGTTTACCAATTGAACAAAATTGACGATTTAATTACCTACTTGCTCCACAAGACATATTCCTATCTGGACAAAGCTGGCAGCACTGTGAGGATTATGTCCTTTGGTCTTCTCCCATCTCTGGTAAAAAGTCAACTCAGGGATATCTACTGTATATGGCTGATTTTTGGATGAGGACTATTTGTCTGTTAGACTGCAGTTTGTGAGGCTCAAGAATGGTGTCTCTGATGTGGATGTGAGCAACACTGGAGCACCACAAGGAACAGTCCAGTGTCCTTTTGTTATTCACACGGTACACCTTGGATTATAAATATAAGACCAGGTCATGTCACTTGTTAAAATTCTCTGGTGATTCTACACTGATGGGGTCTAAGAACAAGATGAGACAGAGTGTAGGACTTGGGTGGAGAGCTTTGCTTCTTGGTACAAAGAGAATCTTCTGCAGCTCAGCTTTAATAAAACCAAGGAAGTGGTTATTGACTTTTGTCACACCAAGGAACTTCTATGCCCAGCTAATTTTCAGGGAGTACATGTGAAGTTAATGCACTGCTACAGATACTTAGGGGTTCACATCAGTGACAAGCTGTACTGGTCTAGTAACACAGAAACACTAAAGAACAAAGGTCAGAGCAGGCTCTTTTTTTTTCTTAGGAGACTACATTTATTTAATATGGGTCGTGACATTCTATATGGTGATTTTCTGTGTTGTGGTGTACTGGGCCAGTAGCATCACTTCAAGAGAGGTTGACTGAATCAGCAAGCTAATTATGAAGGCAGGCTGAGTTTAGCAACAAACTCTCAACTCACTTTAAGTGGTAGGTGGAAGAGAAAATGAAGACAAACCTGATAGCCGTTACGAGCAATCCTGCACATCTTGTCTATGACACACTTCTATTGAGTACATTTAGCCAACAAATTATTCAGCAGAAATGTGCCAAGCAACGTTACTGGGGCTCGTTTATACCTATGGCAGTATACCTTTCTAAGGCATCAGAGTGACTGATCTCTTATCATTAACAAAATAGGAAGGCTTTTCTTTTTTTTTTTTTTTTGTGTGTGTTAAAGAGGGATTTTTTTTTGTAATAGTCTATTATACATACAGTGTATATTTCTGGCATGCTGAATATGTCTTCTACTAAATTTTTTAGGTCTGGTATTATAATAGCACAGTTGTACTTGAATTCAGAGCAAAAACATGAGTATTTAAAGTAAACTTGGCACACAAGGGATATTCTTTAGGTATGAGACCTGGGATCATTCTTGTTCCATGTGAGGTGATGCTGATGCCACTGCATCGTGCTTGTTACAGTTTTACAGTTTCACTCCTTAATTCTGTTACATCAATAGCTAGAAATGTAGAGGACAGTGGCGACAGCACAATTTATCGTAGGCATTTTGAAGATCTTTTGCAATGTGGAAAATGTTTGCATTAATAACAAGGAGAGCTAAAAAAACGAGATATACATTGTTCACATTTAACATTTCAACAAACTGGAAATTTTAACTTGCCTTATAGATCTTATTCATTCAGGTCACATCAACGATTCTTCTTAAAGTCTGTGAAAAAATCTTCTTCAGTAATTTGCCTCTAGCAATTTCACAATATTCTCATGAGCACACAATAATAGGATGCTGGTCTTTGTTTTACTGTAGTTTCAAGTGGCCCCTTAACTGTTTTCCATCATTTGTAAAAATGATCAACATTCACTTACATTGCTAACAAATTCCACTTCAAAACACTTGCTCATAGTTAAAGCCAAAACCCAGCCGTCCATATTTTTATCTAAACTGTTAATTCTACACATGAGAGCCACAGATAACTTGTGCAGCTAAAGAAAGTGATCATTAAGTAGGAGATGTCTTTACACACTTTGCTCACTGATGTTTTGCTGTTCCTTTTTTGTGTGTACTGTACTGAAAAACAAAATCTGTGTACAGTTTACCACCCTTTCTCTGTTGGGAAATAGGCCTACAATTCCATCCATCCATCCATTTTCCAACCCGTTGAATCCGAACACAGGGTCACGGGGGTCTGCTGGAGCCAATCCCAGCCAACACAGGGTGCAAGGCAGGAACCAATCCTGGGCAGGATGCCAACCCACCACAGGACACACACACCCACACACCAAGCACAAGTTTAGAACCGCCAATCCACCTAACCTGCATGTCTTTGGACTGTGGGAGGAAACCGGAGTACCTGGAGGAAACCCACGCAGACACGGGGAGAACATGCAGACTCCACGCAGGGAAGACCCAGGAAGCAAACCCGGGTCTCCTAACTGCGAGCCATCAGCGCTACCACTGCGCCACCGTGCCGCCCGCCTACAATTACCTAAGAAAATATTATGCTGAGGCAGAATCACCTTTCCTTACAGTGGTATAACTGTTTAGCTGGTTGTGGTCTTCCTCCTCTAGCTCCTATTATCATTCCATCCATCCATCCATTATCCAACCCGCTATATCCTAACACAGGGTCACGGGGTCCTGTTGGAGCCAATCCCAGCCACCACAGGGCGCAAGGCTGGAAACAAACCCTGGGCGTGGTGCCAGCCCACCACAGGGCACACACACACACACTAAGGACAATTTCTGATTGCCAATGCACCTAACCTGCTTGTCTTTGGACTGTGGGAGGAAACTGGAGCGCCCGGAGGAAACTCACGCAGACACGGGGAGAACATGCAAACTCCACACAGGGAGGACCCAGGAAGTGAACCCGGGTCTCCTTACTGCGAGGCAACAGTATCACTGTGCCACCGTGCCGCCCTAGCTCCAATTATGTGAAATAGAATAAAGTGGCCGTGTAAGAATAGGAACGGAAAACGTTGAGAAAGGAATTCAGCAATCAAGAAGAAAGAAATACTTCTTGAAAGATGCAGTTCTGAATAGGTGTTTTGCTGGAGACAATTTGTGTCAAGAAATAACCCACTGATAGGAACAGGCAGTTGCCACATCCCGGAATAGAGATGACGTTGTACAAAAGCCCATCGACAGTGAAGATACTGTCGTTCATTTTATAACAAAGGCTTAGGAAACAACTGTCGTAGTATAACGAAAATAGCAAGGTGTATGGGAGGCTGCAGACAGCGTGGGGAAGGGTTTGGAAGAGGACGAATAGGAATCAAGAAATGCCATGTTGGCTGCGTGTGGGCGGGACTGGTTTTGAAGTGGAAGCAGGAAAAGCAGAAGAGAAATATATATAAGAGATAATCAAAACTCTAACATTCAAAACACAAACAGAACCATTTTCCAATCACTATAAAGTGATCTTTAGAGGCAATCCCAAGGTATACTTAATTATGACATACAATCCGCTCATCTTCGTTTAGATACTATTTATTCCATTTTGGGGTTGTGGGATGCTAAAGCCTGTCTCAGCAGCAAAGGCTAAAGGACAGGAACAAACCCCAGACAGGATTCCATTCATTGCAGATTAGCTACAGTCATTTAAGTGTGTCTGTCGGATTATATTTGCCACACAGATTTACTTTTTGATGTCCATCCATCAGCATTGAATATCCACATTATCCAACTTGAGGGTCATGAGGGTTTAATCATATTCTAGAAACATTAAGTACAAAGTAGAAACTGCTATTGAATAGCACAACAATTGAATCAGCGAAAACTCTGATGGCAATAGGTCTAACGGAAAACTCATATAAGTGCTGACAATTAACCTAACATAGAATACGCTCCATTTTCTACCCAATCCTAAAAATATGTAATTAGATAAAAACCTAGGAAGAATTTGGAGGCTCCACATAAATCATGACTGGGCCAAAGTCTGAGCCTGGCAGCAGCAGTTGGGGTGCAATGGCACTTTCTTCTGTACTTTTCATAGTAGGCTACACAATATACTGTACATGCTTATTAAGAGCAAAATTTGTGTTATTATTATGATTAGAATAAATGTATATATGGTATACAGAAAGGGTTCAATATCATTAATAAAATATATTGCTTCTATCTGTCCTGGATCAGGTTCGGGATATTGAAATGAATGCACTTCTTTTATTGCAGGAGATTTTTTGCATTTATTTGTATAACACTGTTTAGATAAATAATCACAACCTTCCTACCTGATGTATTCCAATCTACATTTTATCATAGGTCTAAGATGTTTTATTCCACATGTGCTTAAAAATATCTTGGAGGAAAAGAGTGATTCATTAGTTGCTTAAAGTGGAAACCAAGCTAATGCAATTAAAAATGCAAAGATGTGACAGCTAGGCGATATCCCTGCTAGCTGTCTACACCTTATATAGACAGCTCGTTATAGTAGGACTGACAAATCTGAGAGTCTAAAATAGCAGTAACAACTTTGTAAAAGAAATTCCTTTATAACAAAATCAGTATTGAAAGCACTATGGTGCATGCATGGATTTAAATACCAGTGACTAGAATTCTGTAGTATTCAACGCGCAACTTCCTTGAAGTGTCAACAGAAGGCGTGATAGGCACTTAATAGGACAGTGGTCGATGTAAGGAATTGTCATCTTCAACTGTGAAGCAAAGACTTCGAGCTGCATGTTTGACAGGTCAAGTGGCAATAAGAAAGCCATTGTGAAAACTGCAAAATGAAAAAAAGAGGCTTGTCAGGGCAAGGAATCACCATCAGTCTCAATGCGCTGTGAAAATAAAATATAGAAAAAATAAACTATTGCAGGTATGGATACTGCACCACTGTCAATCTGTGCTTGAAGCTGTTGTCCTGTGAGGTGCCTGTCATGCAAGCAGTTGACTCTCAGTAACTTGTCTTCTGATTCTGTTGCAGCATTGGGTCTGCCAGATCTGTTCTTGTCAGAGTTTCCTCCCGTTTCCAAGTTCCTTTTGGTGTAGAAAACTGAACAGTTTGTTCCAACCCTCCTTCTATACCGGGGTTCTTAATCTGAGGTCTGTGGACCCCTAGGGGGTCCATGGATGGGTTTCAGGGGTTAGGGTCAGATAAAAATAAACATTTATATTCACTATACAGCCTGGTACTATTGATTTAGAGTAGATGTAGTAGTAGTAGTAATTGTAGAAAACGTTCTAGTAGTAGATCTGTTTTAATATGCACAAGAGGATTATATTTCATAATTATAATGAGTGGCCATTACTTTTTACTTAAAAAAAGGAGTTTTTTTAAAGTGCTTACTTTAAAGTTTAATAATACATTCTGCATGTCATATGTATGAGACAATCAAATCTTGATGTATAAAGTACATTATATTCATTACATGCAAAGTTGTGTTTATGTGACTATTTCTGGGGAAGGGGGTCCATAGCTTTTATCAGATTCTTAAAGGGGTCTGTGACTCAAAAAAGGTTAAGAATCACTGTTCTATACAAACAGGATTTGTAAGTAAGGGACACCTTTAGGAAGTGTTTGTATAAACTTCCATGGCTTCATTAACTTCTACCGCTCCAAGTGGGCTACTGCAAAACACCAATGAATGGTGGCAGGAGAAAAGAGCAAGACTCATATTGGGGTTTGCTGCAGAATGCCGGGTGATGGCAAGAACATGATCCTGTTTTAAGGGTTGACTGTGCTTGTCGGTGGGTGGCTCTGCCTGCTTAAAGGACCTGTTCAGGTGAGAGTCAGAGAAGCAGTTTTTTGATGAGGCTCATGGTTTTTAATGGAAGTGTTCTGCCAGTTATTTTAACCTCATATTAGATATGTTTTTATTATTTGTTGACTTTTAACTTCCATCTGAGAACGCCTGTTTTAACCTGGATTATTGACTATGTATATATTTAATTGTATTGGCTCTGTATGGTTTTGGCCAATGTGCATTTTTAATAAAAGCACCAAAGCAGACTGCACCATCTCTTGCGGGTTTTGTGTCCTCATGGCCAAGTTCACCCTGGTAATAACTGTCGATGGTTCTGGGTTCAAGAGGAACGTGGTAGCTTCAGCCAAGCCACACCTTCATATTTGGTGGCAACAATGAGGTAGTAACCTAAAATTATTATTATTTTAACCTCAAGCAGTTTACTGCTTCCTTTTGCAACATTTCATTGGACTTCAGCTGCTTAAACTTCAATAAAAAGTGGAAAAATAAGAGTGTTCTAAAACTTTTGACCAGTAGTGTGTATGTATATGTGTATGTGAATCTTCGTCTCTGTAATCAACCTGCTTAGTTCAATGTGGGTTGCAGTCAGTTACAGCCAGCTTCTGGTACATATTGTATGTGAAATGTTTAAATCAAATGTCAAACTGAATCTAAGGATCTGTCATTTCCCTTTTACCTTGTCACATTTAACTATATTTATATTTAATAACCACTAGGAATTTTGATATTTCATCTAAGGCAATGGAAAACAATCTTGTCTTAAAAAGGCCAATCACTTAAGACATTAGTGCATTGTATTTCTCTGTTACAGGATTCACATTCTTTTAAGGTTTTGCTCACAGATGTGACATTCTTCTGTACAATTCTTTACTCCTCCAGTGACTGCAGGCTGTCAGGGTTCCAAGCAGATCTGTTCCAGTATATTGCCACAACCATGCCTCATTTTCACAAAATGCAATGACTCTCAATTAAACCAAAATGAGCGAAACCTCATTCTAATAGCCTTGTGCATTATCAAGTTGTCATGGAGCAAAATAGTAAGGCACACAGCGATGTTCTTTTCAAAGTGCAGTGGTTTTTACTTTCATTGTTTCAAGTGCTGTTTGGACTCAGGGTCAGAGTGGCATATTCAAGTTCTATCCAGAGTGATGAAATGCTTCTGAAATTTTTCTCAGTCCAAATTCATTAGCTCTTCTGTTTCTTTTTCCGGTTTCTTTGTGGTGGCGGCCTGCGCCACCACCACCTACTCAAAGCATCATGATGCTCCAACAATGATGGACTGAAAGCCAGAAGTCTACGTGACCATCATCATCAGGTCCTTCCATGAAAATATGATGATTTATGTTAGGTAGAATGCCCAGAGGGGACTGGGCGGTCTCTTGGTCTGGAACCCCTACAGATTTTATTTTTTTCTCCAGCTTTTGGAGTTTTTTTTTGTTTTTTCTGTCCACCCTGGCCATTGGACCTTACTCTTATTCTATGTTAATTAATGTTGACTTATGTTTATTTTTTATTGTGTCTTCTATTTTTCTATTCATTTTGTAAAGCACTTTGAGCTACATTTTTTTTGTATGAATATGTGCTATATAAATAAATGTTGATTGATTGATTGATGATTGATAAGTTGCTCCTTGAATGCAGTGATGCGTAATTTCAGGAGTAAATATTCTGGGTCATTACAATACACAGACTTTGTTAATTCTTAATTGTTCATGAAGAATGAATTCATCTGGCCCTAATATGATTGCTACCTTACACCCTGGCACACATTCTCAGTAACAATTTGTTAAACACTTGAAGACCTGTTAGACCATGGAATGTTCTGCCCCTATGGCTTTCTGTAGCCTATTTCCTGAACGTGGTCATGCAGGGCTGGTTTTCTTCTTCACATTATGCCTTCTGTAAGACATATATGGCATACTGTTGATTCTTATATTGTGACCAATAATGGGGCATTAAATAACCAAAGTACAAGTTGTTTTGAGTAAGTTTAGAGCCACAGCCCTAGGGATAACCTTATTATATGTCTGATTCTCCAACCAGAAACTGATCAATAGAAACAGTTTTTTTCCCCTCAGTTGGCAGAGTAACTTCTGGGGTTGACCATTTACAGATGCTACTGTTCTCCTCATTTAAGGAAAACCAGGGAATTTAAAGTTTACATCAAGCAAACCACTTTGAAAAAGAGATACAAAAAATGTAATGTTGTATCTGATGCTATTTTATAAAAATAAATGATTGAATACTTATTTTCTTTTGAATTGTGCTCTTTCATTCCCTACTGGCTTCGCTGAGCAAAAGTTAGTACTGCTGACTCAAAGCTTCAAATGCCTGAGTTTGAATCCTTACTTGTCGCATATTCTCACCATGTCTGGTAACTTTAATCTGACGTGGTGGTACAGTATGAGCGAGAGTAGCAGGGTGCTGGAGTGTGCCCTAAATGATCTAATACCCAATACATGTTTGGCTCCTGCTCTGCACTCCATGTTGCTAGAATCCTTAAATGGATAGTTCATCCCAATACATTATATGATGAACTGCAATCTTGCATGTAATATGTTCTTGTAATTAACAAATAACATAGTTAGACTGGCATCTGCTTTGTAAAATAACAAACGTTTGTTTCCACATTGTTGTTTGTCTTGATTATGTTATGTATGTTATGGTAAACATCATAGAAATATGTGCAGCTTTTGGAGTGCTTAGCTTATTAATAAAAAATCTTGGATTTGTTTTTAGATTGCCTGGATTAGCAAATAGAAGTTTTAATGTTCTGGCCCTCAACTCACACTTCTGAAATTAAAATGTCTGCTTATGAGGACTGAACATTGCTGCTCAACATGTCTGCCATACACTTGGCTTTAGCAAGAAAGTAAAACAATAACGGAAGTGATGTTTGTTTGATTTAATGTGGATGCTGCTTGGCAGATAGAACAGCCTGGCCTTCAATATCCTCTAGTGATGAGTGAAACAGTCAAGTTTCTATTTGCATAGTTTGTTTGAAACTGGTACTAAAATTCGTTACGGGGCGATTTCACAGTTGCAAAACACTAAAATCACTAGAAAGAGTTTTTCAAGAGTGGAAAACAAGAAATATTGCTCCCAAAAGCCTAGTTTAATCCTTCACACCTCTGTGATTACTGATGTTCTTTTCTGCAGCTGTGTAATATAAATAACCTTTGACCCATCAGTAAAATCAATTCACCACGGAGGAAGGTCCTTTTAAATAGGACATTGTGTATGCTTTCCACTGTGACGGATGGCCGGGGCCCATGCCTGGCCAGGACACCCCTTCACCACATCTGCCAGGGGGACAAGGGTGGGAAAGCCCAGTATCTGCCCCTGGGTGCTAGATGGCAGCCTCCCTGGGTTGCAGCAGTGCCTCGGACTCCCCCAGAGCTTCATTGGGGTTGGAGTTCTGTGCAACTCTGTGGGGTTCTGCAGGCGCTGCCAGGGGGTGCTGCAGCAGGAGCTGCTGGCCCTTTTAGGGCACTGGTTTCACCTTACCCGGAAGTGCAGCCGGATGTCACCAATCAAGCACCTGGAGCACTTCCGAATACCGAATAAAAGGGAGCCAGCGACCACCACTCAGGGGCCAGAGTCGGGTGGAAGGAGGGCAGAGCTTGCTGAGGAGGAGTTGTGGTGGAAGAGAGAGGAAGAGTGCTTGGTGTGACTTTTATACTGTGCTTCAGACTGTGTTATGGTTGGAGGGATTATGGGGAAAACGTACCCTCCAGCTGAAGAAAATAAAAGTCTTTGTATTTTATATGTGCCTCCGTGTCCATCTATGTTGGGTCAGGTGCTTATATAGCGCCTTTTCTTACACCACATAAAGACAAACTAAAATACAGCATTGTGCACATTACTGTGTTTTCTCCATCAGAAAATCTCAGTAAACGGCACACCAAGTTTTACTTCAAATTCAGTTTCACATGAATTGTTTTGCTTGTCATTAATATCCTCACATGAAGGAAAATGCTGCAGTCCTACAGACAGGGCAATGGAGAGAGATGATGGTTTGCTTTCCATAAGAAACAGTGGATAGCTCAGGAGCTCTTCTGAAGGGGGATCAGTATCACTTGAAACAGCCACATAGCATGAAATCTTGGGCCACACTGGCACGTTTTGTTTATGGGTGTGTCCTGTTTTTGATGCATTATTGTTCTGCAATGCATATTGTATATACTAGAGGGTTTTCCCTCTGCTTGCTTTGCTCGCCAACCCCCCATGGCCTGCGCTACATGCCAGCCACTTTGCGTCTCTGCTGTTCGCTTTGCGAAGAGGGGGCCTGAACACACCCCAAGGAGATGCAGTTGCTCCTCCGAAACCCCCTCTTAAACGGTGATACAATGGGAAACAAATACAGGTTTTTTTTTTTTTACTTCCTCTTTTCGTGATCAGCTGCTGGCTTGCTGCTGCTGCCGTGCCACATGATCTGCATCTCGCGCAGCACTTCAAACATTTAAAAACCTGTTACAGCAGCTGTCCTACTCTTTGTCTTTTATTTCCGGCCCTGGGCGTGATTAAATCTCTTGGCACAAAGTCTTGTCATGAGTTCTTGATATTTTTTAATTTATAATTTAAAAACGGAATAAGAATCTGAAAATTTAACAACATCACATTAAAGTTCGATAAATTCTGAAAAGAATGATACCAAACATATATATGTAGGTTTTAAAATGAACCTGATTTAAAGTGTGACATAAAAACATCATGTAAAATCGTTGCACTTTTAGGCTTAGGATTTTCTATATATAGAGTAGATTTGTTTTCTCTCAATATATCTACATATTAACACAACTTATTGTGCAAGTATGAATAACACCTTTGTTATATTTATGACATATATCCATCCATCCATCCATTTTCTAACCCGCTGAATCCAAATACAGGGTCACGGGGGTCTGCTAAAGCCAATCCCAGGGCACAAGGCAGGAACCAATCCTGGGCAGGGTGCCAACCCACCGCAGGACACACACAAACACACCCACACACCAAGCACACACTAGGGCCAATTTAGAATCGCCAATCCACCTAACCTGCATGTCTTTGGATTGTGGGAGGAAACCGAGCCCGGAGGAAACCCACGCAGACACGGGAGAACATGCAAACTCCACGCAGGGAGGACCCGGGAAGCGAACCCGGGTCTCCTAACTGCGAGGCAGCAGCGCTACCACTGCGCCACCGTGCCACCATGACATATATGAAAAAAGTTTAAAAAAAAAAGTGTATAGCCCCAAATGTGGAGGCTCTCATTGTGAAATTAGAAACTGAATATCTGATAAAACTAGACTTGCTTCATTATTTGTTTAATGTGATTATCTTGCTGACATTGTATTGATTGTGTGTGTATTGCTTTACACATTAAAAGAAAAAAGCTCACTCTTAAGCAATACCATCCCTATTAAAGGCAGCTAGTGAAGTTAAACTGACTGGGGATACCCATCAGTCCATTTTCTTTGCAGCATTCTCTTGTCTTGCACAGAAGGTTTCTGGATGAAGCAGCGTAACCAAAAGAATTTAAACATTTAAAAGCAAATCCCTTATGCTGTGGTTTTATTTCCTAATTTCTCACCTCAAAACAGAACTGCCAAAATGATCCATTGATGTTGTTATTTTGTTTTGATTTTTATTTTTAATGTCATGCACCACAGGGGAATGTTTTGGTGGAGGGAAATGCCAGAAACTGCAGAAAGAGAAAGAGTTTCCAGCAGGAAAGTTGCATCGATTGATAATAGAGATTTTTAATTGATTTAAATCACAGAGACTATCCCCCTCTGGAGTTTGTGGCAAAGTAGCTTGATTATAGTAAAGAAAGTCAGGGAAGTCTGTGACATTCACACTATCTAGGAAAAAGTAATTAAAGGTCACAAAATAAATTATCCTGGTTAATTAAGCCACTGCCCTTCAATACATTGAATGAGAGTCTGGCTCTGTTAATAAGATGGGCTGTATTTGTCTATAGCAGACTGATAAATGCAACTCTTTCTCACTGCTACTGTCAACATCATCAGAAAGCCTTTTTATCTGAGCAGCTTTTACATGTTTTATGATGTAGATGGAAAAGAGAGTAACTCTCTACACTTACAGTGTATGAAGGATCCCACTGTGCACAGAAGAAATTAAAGTGACTGCTAAAGAAATCAAAAGCAATTTAAATGGGTTGGTATAAGAGCACTGCAGAGCGGAGATTAAGTTGTGCTCAGCTCTACAAGGAAGGCCTGTAATCTCAGTGATTTTCTGTAGATTGATGAATGGTTTGAAAGTGCAGGCATAAACTTTTCTGCTTAGTACTGGCCAGCTAATGGAATCTATTGATGCACCGTGTACTATTGCCGACATAAAGCTATAACATTAACGCGAGCATGTTAAATCAAGGATTTATTGCAGGAATAATTTCCTAAACCTTTACCATTTCCATCTCAATCTATCATGTCTGTGAATGTCCTTGAAAACATTCAAGCTTTTCTTAGTGAATGATCACCTAAAAACATTGACTTGCAAACCTGAACTTTCATATAGCATACTTAGCAATTTACCATTGCACATGTAATCATATAAATGTGTGCATGTGTATATACAGTAAATATGTGTCTGTGTATTTTTGTAATACAAAGAAAGGATAGAATAAGGTTATAATTTGTTCAAGTAACATTTTTTCAATTAAAGTCATTTTTGTTTGAATTAGAACATACAGTATATGTGACATTATATATTACTCATTCTCAGATATGCTTAATCTAGATCAGGATCACTGGTGCCTATCCCAGCATACCTGGAAGCAAACAACAACAACAATTTATTTCTTTTATAGCCCAGAATTTGTCAAGGAATGCCTAGGGCCTCTTTTCGACAGACCTCCCCAAGAATACATGAAAAAAAACTCCCAAAAAAACATTGTTTAGAAAAAAATGGAAGAAATCTTGGGAAAGGCAATTCAGAGAAAGAGAGATTACCTTCCAGGTTGGCCTGGCATGCAATGGGTGTCAAAAACTGGGGAAAATATGAAACACAAAACTAAGAACAAGTAATCCTCTTCATAGTGCAGGATGCACAATCTATTATTGCCACCTTTGGAATACAATACAGTAGTATAAGCTACATGGCAAAATGCAAGAATAAACTATATCACTCACTAAATACAGAACCATCACATGCATAATGATACAGATTTGTTGAAATACATAAAAAACAAAGTTGAAAGTAATTAACATAAATGAAAAACGAAGCAATATCTGTTAATCAGCTATCTGTAGTACCATGACCAGATTGTAGAAGAGGAGTCGGACAAACCAGACACAGTCAGAGTCCTAGAGACCTCAGCCAACAAGCAGATATTGGCCATTCTACAGCTGAGTCAGTGCTGGGCCAGCTAATCTGTTGAAAGGACCCTTCTACCCCATGATCCCCAGTGCTCCTTTACCTGTGATGACTTTTTCATAGGCAGGCAGACAACCTGACAGTAAAGCAGTGGTACTGAGAAGATAAAAAGAATAGAGGAGTGTTATTAACAGTTTATAAATATCATATTACTTATATTTTACTTCAGAACTAATGACTAACAACAGAAATGCAGTATGCACAGCTAATCAGCAGTTCTAGTCAAGGTATGCTAAACTGAAATAGTGAGTCTTCAGCCTGGATTTAAAAGCTAAAAGCAAACAACCCCGGACAGATAGCCAGCCCATCACAGGGCACACTCAAGCACACACTCGCCAAGGAAAATTTGGAATCAACAGTTAACCCAACCTGCACATATTTAGGGATGTGGCAGGAGCACCAGGATAGTTGGAAGAACAAACATGAATGTGAAAATGCATTCCTGATTGATTCCATACCCAGATGTTCATGGTCTGTGACTGGTCTTCATCTCACGGAAGCCATTAAGTAAAGACAAATAAAAATACCTGATCATATCCAGCTTGCTTTATATTTTTTAGGAAGGATTTGGAAAAAATAATGTTCAAGGGTTCTGCATGCACTTGTACATTATTGGTGAACAAGTTTCATATGGTTATCGATTAGTATCTGGTTGAAGAAAAGTTGTTTATTTTTGGGCTGAGAGTTTTTAAACATTCATATAGAAGTGAAAATAGCCTAATCTCAATTGAAATTAAGATGATGATGATATAATCAAATATATCATTGCTTTTTAAAAATGACATTGCATTGATTTGTATTTCTGCATCAACTTTACATTAAATTAATCAACAATAATCCTGTCAGACAGCAAACTGAACAATAAAATGTTTCCAGGGGATTGCACAGATGTTAAAATTACATTTCTGATTAAATATACTGCAGATGTGTAGGGCAGATATTCTGAGGTTATAGTACTTCTGTCTATCTGCATATTCCGCCTTCTTTTACAGGAGTTTTAAAATAGACTGGATATGTGTATATGCTTGTAAGCAGTCAATCTAATTGTGACTACATCAAATCATCTTATCCTGTGTGAGTCGTGACCAGCTGGGCAGAGATGGCCTGGCAAGCCAAGAGATAATCTGTCAGTCTTGACATTATTGTTGAAAAGCACATGATCTATCTATCTATCTATCTATCTATCTATCTATCTATCTATCTATCTATCTATCTATCTATCTATCTATCTATCTATCTATCTATCTATCTAAAGAATTAAAAGAATTCTGCTTTAAAGTATGTCCTATGGATCACATATCATACACAATATCTTTTGTCAGTAATCTTTATAAACATGAAACAGTCTGATTTTGTATGTTATTGCATTTTTTCCAAAGTGTTTGTAAGTTGTTAGTTGTATAGAAAAGAAAGGCCGAGAAAAGAAATACAATACAAATTTTGTCATTAACTTGGTTTGCAAGTGGTGAAAAAAATTATTGGCCTCTGAGGAAACTCACCGAGAATTAGGGTCAGCTATCTGAGTAATTTGTTTAATGAACAGGCCCATATTATTTATTATAAATATGAACCATTTTGGTTCTTATCATCAGGGTAGTTACTTAAAGAAGGTAATCCATTGAAGGAGGCCTGGTGTTAGCACTGCTACCTTACAATAAGGAGACCAAAGTTTAAGCTTGGGTGCTTCCCATGTGGAGTCAGCATGTTCTCTCCATGTTCTCATGCATTTGTTCCAGTTTCCTCCTGCAGTCTAACAACATGCAGGTTAGGTGAATATGTGATGCTAAATTGGCCCCTGAGATATATATCTTCTTATATAATATGCTACCGTGGCTGTCTGTTTGTCTGTCCAGGATTTTAAATCACCTGTTGCTCGCAAACCGTTTGAACTATTGACCTAAAATTTGGTACACTTATACTATGTGACGTCTACTATCCGCTTTCAGGGTGATGATTGACCTCCAAGGTTATTCCTCTTTTTGATTTTTTATTTTATTTTATTGTAGAATCAACTTTGCCATGAATACATCTGGGTGCCCCTCGACAGTTCTAGAAAAATATGTCAAAAGTAGAACATTTTAGCAAGTATGGGACCTGTTATCTTTTAGCAAAGTTAACACTGTACTCTACTGTAAGAACCTCATATGAACAGTCAAACTAAATAATGGCAGTGTAATAATTTTGAGAGTTTATTTTATCAGGAACTTAGCAACTTCACTCAATTTACCAAACCCTGATTTCTGCCATGTACGAGAAGACTCTGCAAAAGGAAATTGGCTCATCGGTCGTTGAGCTAAACGTAAAACACATTCAACAAGAAATTAATCTGAAAGTCTGAAAAATATAGAGTTTTAGAATGGCATAACCAGGAGGTGACAAACCTAGAAAAAGTGGTGAAAAGCTAGCTAAGCTTTATGACTGGACACAGCTTGTCTAATGCTTAGACTTTATGATCATTCATTTATCCTTTCCCAAACCTGTTTACTTGAATATAAAACTGCAGGTGACCAAAGCTTATTCTAACAGCATCAGGAACAAGGTAGGAACAAATCTTGAAAAGGATGTTAGTAAATCATAGGCAGTGGTTTATAATGGCTAATATTGTAATTAATCAGATTATAACAAATTCTAATACTGATCTTTGACTAAGAATCGATTTTATAAGTACTTGCAATGCTACTTTTTGCTCTTGCAGTTTACTGTTAGTAATCATTCTGTAGCTCAGTTACTACTTGGTCTGTCTGAAACAAGCTGAACTTAAACATTTTTGTGCAGAATTTGTTGTATGTTTATTGATAGTTATAGTCCCTCTTTAGTAATATTTTGTGCCACACTATGATATTATTTGATATTCTTATTTTTACTACATAGTTATCAACGTGGGGACTAGCAACGAATACTTTTCCTTGGAAAAAAAGGTATACTGAACATAAAATGAAGTCATTGGAAACTATTAAAAGCAGTTTTATCATTACACCTCCAATAATGATACTATAACTGTATAACTGTAATAACTGCTCAACATCTACTATTTTAATTATACATCATCCATTTTCAGAAACCACTTTTTCCATTTTAGAATTTCCTGTCTCACATGGTGCACATCCACACAAATGCCTGCAGGTTAGGACACTTCAGCGAATACTCAGCCACTAGGAGACCATGGGTTCGTGTCCGGGGTCCTCTCTTTGTGGAGAGTGCTTTGAGATGGGGGAAAAGTGCTATATAAATGTAAATGATTATTATTCTAAAATTCTTGTGTAATAGGAATAGTTAGGTCATTATTATGATATTATGGTAACTTCCAGCTGGATGTGTAGTCTTTTACTTAGAACATTTTTGACCACTGAAATACCTGATGATGTCTATGATATCCAAATAGCATCATTATGCATGTGAAGAAAAGAAAATATAGCAAACTAAGTTCAAGCAGGTAGTTAACAGCCTACAGGCTAACTTTGCACATCTACTATCTAGCATAACAGGCTTATTTGGCTTACATTTGTGCTAATAATGATAGAGATGCCATCACACTGATAAACACGCAACACTTACACAATGACAGAATGTTTGTACCTCTGTGCTAAGTTCACCTCTGCTGCTCTTCCTTTTTTTATCTTGCCATATTGAGCGCCTGATGGCTTTTGGCTTTTCATTTTGAAACTGACCTGGATGAGTCGTCATCCTCTTGACGCCACTTCACTTGCATGCGTCTTTGGTGGAAGTGGTGAGAGGTCACATCAAAATAACCCAACAATGGCCTTGACACCTTTCCCATCCCATCCATCCATCCATCCATTGTCTAACCCGCTGAATCCAAATACAGGGTCACGGGGGTCTGCTGGAGCCAATCCCAGCCAACACAGGGCACAAGGCAGGAACCAATCCTGGGCAGGGTGCCAACCCACCGCAGGACACACACAAACACACCCACACACCAAGCACACACTAGGGCCAATTTAGAATTGCCAATCCACCTAACCTGCATGTCTTTGGATTGTGGGAGGAAACCGGAGCGCCCGGAGGAAATCCATCCAAAATAAAATGAAATTGTCTTACCATATTGCTGCCCCTCCAAAAGATGGCACCCTATGTGGCTGCCTGTATCGCCTGATGGGTTGACCATCAATGGTGTGTCCTCTTCCTTTATTGTTCCTGCAAGTAAACCACAATGTCAGAAGCATTTCTAAACTTTAACATAATGTTTTCATACTTGTGTAATCCAGTTTAGGTTTTTCTAGAGTTGGGGTCTACTATATCATTATTGGAAGTAAGGAAGGACCAATATACTATAAACATATGCTTTTCATCCATCCATCCATCATCCAACCCACTATATCCTAACTGCAGGGTCATGGGGGTCTGCTGGAGTCAATCCCAGCCAACATAGGACGCAAGGCAGGAAATAAACCCTGGGCAGGGTGCCAGCCCACCACAGTATATGCTTTCCTTATTTTACAAATTACATTTGAAATGATATTAAATTTACATGACAAAGATGCTGGAAATGCTGTTTTCCGGTAATTTCCATTCGAAATATGCATGTGTAGTAAATGGTGCCCTAATCTTGACTGATGTAGATAGAAGGATTTTTTTTTATTATTCTGAAGAAAAATTGAGCCAGCTGGGTGTTTTTATGAGGCAAGCAGCTTCTGAACACATACCTTACAGCCATTCTGTGGTGTTATGCATATTCAAGAATTCGCTGTACATTGCTCTTTATAATGAATGGCCACACATCAACATCTTTTGGTACACTGGTGCAGGACATTTGGAAGAAAGTATCAGGGTTCATTACATTTCTTACAACATGCTCCACAAGATGCCATTTCAGTGTACACAGAGAATCAAATCAACCTGAGGATATCATTTAGATCTTTTGAACTGAACTAGAAATACAGTTCAGTGCATGCATGTTAGTTTGAGTGGAAACTCTAAAGTGGTCCATGGGTTATGTGTGAGGATGTGTCCCAATATGGACTGGCAACCCTTCCATGAATGAGCATCACATGTGTGGTGTGCTGCCAGTTTCAGCTTGTGGCCTCCAAGCTGTTTGACTGGTCTAAGTGAAAATGAAAGTGAATTGGTGACTTTGATCAACTGAAAATGCTTGGGAATTTTTCAAACTGATAGTGTCTGGTGAAATGGACGATAAAGATAAATACTCAGAGAGATCTATTTAGATGAATTGACGTGGTAGTATGAGTGCACTGGCATGGTTTGATCTGCCACACAGAATATACAATATAGATCTTCTAAACCAAAGTAAATATTTTTGATTCTTTTAATCCATATCAGGTTAATAAGAGACTGGAGGCAGCAATGGACACAAGGTGAAGGATGGGTTGAGAGCCCATTGCAGGATACACCAATGTGCATACCCACATTTAAAAACTGGACCATTAATTACTGTGCCACCGGGTCACTACCCCACAAGGAGCCTGGTAGGTTCTCCAAATTATCTTGTTTGACCCCCAACCCAACCCCATTTTTAAAGGTTTGCATCACACAGAAATGGAAAAAACATGCAAAGACAACAAACCTGCTAGGAACTGCAAACTGGCATTAACAAAAGTGTCACCTTTTACAGATGGCAATGTTATTCTAAGTTTCACATGCTATGAAACCTCCATATGCTCATCTAATGTGCACCTCATTTTTGTTATTTGTTTTTTAATATGCGAATACATTTAAGAGCCCAAATCATTTGTCATGTAACACTGGGTGCATCCATTTTTTTATGCCAGCTCATGGAACAGGAGGCCAGGAGCTAACCCAGAAAAGTGTAGCAGACCTGAACTGCAAAATTTTAGTAGGCCTAAAAGGGTGTTTGATTTATATTAATGGGAAAATAAAGAGACAAAATGAATTAATTAAGAACAGACTGACCTTGTGTTCTTAGTTCCAGCACTGCCATTAAATAAAAGATGTAAAGAGCAATTAAAGTGAGTGAAAGAAATATTTGCAAAGTTCGCGGTATTACAAAGACCCATACTGGAAAATTAATCTTGGTTTATATAATGCAAATAGGCAGACTGAAGTGATAGATTTTGTGAAGATATTTGCATAGGTAATGTTTCTTAATATTCTCTGAGGAACACCAGAACCTTAATTGCCACCATTTCTATTAATATTGAAGAAAAGGTATGAGAGTTTAATTGTAAATTTTCGTGCTGGGCTTTGGGAACAGTATAATAGGAGCAACTTGACATTTTCCTTCACTCCATTTTGGGCTTTAGGAACACACAATGAACTGCTGACGTGAGACTTACCAGTTTCTAGCCCAGAGGTTTCACTGGAGGACGGAAACGAAATCAGAAGGCTGAGGTTAATAAGCATGCTGAGCTTTGTAAAATTGCCAAGGAGTGTATTTTTGTTTTATTCGTTCCACAGAGACAGCTTCCGACATCTCAGTTTAGCATTTCACCTCCACCCCTCTCGCGTATGTTGCCTGGAGCACTGGTGTGACACTGGACTACTGAGAACAGTGCTCCCCGCAGAGCCACCTAGTCCAATGCAGGCAGTAAGGCAGTAGCAGGTGCTCCTTGGAGGTCTCCTGTCAGTGACTGCCCAGTCCTGACCTTGCTTTGCTGTTGAGTTCTGACAGGATCACAATCCAAAGAGGCAGAGCTGCAAGCTATAGAAAGAATGTGTTTTCTTTCACACGCTAAGTTGACAGCATAATACATTATTCAGCATCAGCCAGTCGGCTATAATTCTATCATCAATGCCAATTTAAATAATTAGTAAATTATTGGTTTAAGCCTGTGTTAGCCTTGCCCAGCCCCTTGTCAATATACATTGAATGATCTTTAAAATATAAATGGCTATTTTTTTAATTTTATATTTTTGTTTGCTTTGAACACTCTACATTTTATTTTACCAAAGCCATTTTCCACCATGACATATTTTTTTTTAATTTCACATTTAGCACAGGAGCCCACTTTGTGTTTGTCATACTTTATTGTTCATAGTATCATTGGCTAGACATTAAAAGAATTTCAGCCATGCATCCATCATACAATACCAAATAAGTCCACTCAAGATTATGGGGGACAGGAGCCTAGGTGGAAACCAACATTGGAGACGAAAGTAGCCCTCCAAGACACATTCTGTTATGAAGTACCAGAAGACTCGGAGAAAAACAAACATGGGCATTAAAAAAAACATGCAAACACCTTGGAGACAGTGGGCCAGGATGTCAAAGATATTAATATTTGGCAAAAAGCTGACATACGTCTGGAGATCTCTTAACTTCTGTAGATGCATCTATACTTCTATAATGATAGTCCACAGCTGATATTTCAAGGCCCTATTTTGTTCTTTAAGGAATGCCATTCTTACTGCCACTTGTCCTGTCAAACCATCAGCACAAAGTCTCCTCTTTACAGTAGAAACTGAGACTTGCTTTTTTTGACCTGCACTGTTAAGTTGAGCTTAAATCAGTTGTGCTGTGAGGTGCCTGTGATCACGCCAGCTAGTGACCCTCAGTAACTTGTCTTCTGATTGGGTTGTGACTTTGGGTCTACCAGATCTCTTCCTATCAGAGTTTCTTCCAGTTTGCATTTGCCTTTGGATTGTGAAAGACACTGTACTCACTGACACTTTGACTTTTTTTGTATGATTTCTCTAAACGAAAGGCCTTCACTTCTAAGAGTAATAATGTTCTGCCACATTTCATTTGTTAATTACCATTTTCTTGCCGTTATCACTGGAATATTGTCCAAGTAGTAGTTCAGAGGGTGTAGTAATACAGTCTGTTCCTGCTCTGCTTTAAGATAAACAGTGGGTTTCTAAGCAATAAAACAAAACACCTGCACCCCTCTCCATCCAACCTTGAAACTACTATAAAGTTACTCTCCATTTGATGATATAAGGACACTCTCTACCAGATATGGTTTCAGCAGAAGACTGGTATTTAAAAGTTTGTAAAAGGAGGATTTCCAAAGGCTCAAGTATAAAGAATCTGCCTCTGTCCAGCGATAATCAGGGCCACTTTAGCAACTATTGTTCCTAAAATAAAAATAAAAAAAAATCTGGTAAAGAGAAGTTTGAGAGAAAGAGAGTGAGAGAAGAAAGATCTATGAGGAGAAAAAGATCATTCTAAGGAACAGGAATGAGAGAGATGATGTTTTATCTTGGTAGAGTAATATATATATTGCTCTACTTTCCCCTATTGTATTATTAATATGCAGCCTTAGAATGCCTAATCTCACAGACTTACCACTGTTTATAAGGTATTATTCTATATAACTTTTCCCCACCTTCCCTTCTATATCTATAACCTCAGGCAATTAGATGTAGTAAAAAGACAAGCAGGAGTTAAGTTACACATAAAATAATGTATTACTGATAATATTCATAAATAATAACAAAATGCAAAGTACATTTGAATATTGGCAACCATACAACCTGATTAAATGGTGATGTGTAATTCAGGTGGCACACAGACTTGCAGTTACTTAAAATGTCTCTAGTTAAGGCATCGTTGGTGCTCAGCTTTCAGCCACATGTCTGTTCAATATGGCTACTGAGCTGTGCTCTTCATTGTGTTGTCTTCATCATTACAGGTTAGCAAGAGAGATGCTTCTTCATCATATGCTGGTTAGAGAGAGAGAATGTGGTTGAGCAAGCAAATTTATAGGTTTTCTTTTCAACTCCCTATAGCCAATAGGATATCATGGTACTTGAAGGCCTCTGAGACAAGCCAATTCCAAACAGCCATGCCTCAGACCAGTGGGTGAAATAGAACATCTTATCTTCTGCCCCCCCAAGACCATATATTACGCTAACCTGGCTTTGTGTGGGGGATGGGAGAAAAGACTTTAGCAAAGAAATACTCATCAAACTGGTTTAAGACACATCCCCTAAATCCTGTCGTAAAATTACAAAGAAAAGTCTTAAACGGGGGGTTTGGGGGCAAACAAGAATACCTCTCACCAAAGTAACACTGAATTACATTGGTTTGCCTAAATTATAAATAAAGACATACAAAACATCCATCCATCCATCCATTTTCTAACCCGCTGAATCTGAATACAGGGTCACGGGGGTCTGCTGGAACCAATCCCAGCCAACACAGGGCACAAGGCAGGAACCAATCCTGGGCAGGGTGCCAACCCACCGCAGGACACACACAAACACCAAGCACACACTAGGGCCAATTTAGAATCGCCAATCCACCTAACCTGCATGTCTTTGGATTGTGGAAGGAAACCAGAGCACCCGGAGGAAACCCACGCAGATACGGGGAGAACATGCAAACTCCACGCAGGGAGGACCCGGGAAGCAAACCTGGATCTCCTAACTGCGAGGCAGCAGCGCTACCACTGCGCCACCGTGCCGCCCATCATACAAAACATTTATCAAGTTATATGCAAAATCTCACATCACAACATATGACTAGTACAGAGAAACAGAAGGACAGCTCCAGAACATGTGCAGAAACTTACCAGCTAATTTTGAGGGGCAGAACTGGCAAAAATATTTATAAATTGGTGTCAAGCCCTGCTATAATATACCTTTTTTGTGTTAACTTAAGCTTTGTTCTGTTTATATTGTATATTGAAGGTTAATAATAATAATTTAATAAAAATAATCTCAAGTTTTGAGTTCCCACTGATTTCAAAATTGGTGTGTGTTGGTATCCATGACATATCATTTGCCATACCATCCACTGCATTTCATGCACAATTACAGGTTACCATTTTGCAGTTTGCTTGTTTACCAATTAGTATTTTGCATTATTAAAACATTTGGAGCAGATATGTCTTGTGAAAAACTTCACAACAGAGGACAGCATTCTAACTCTTTATACTTGGGGGTCCATTATGCCTGTTAACATATTTGGTATCCATTTCTTGAGGTATTTAAAAAACACAAACAGTAATCTTGTTAGCTATGGAATAGCTAGTGTATAGTTATTTTTAATTCTTGACCATAATTTTTGGTATTAAGATCAAAAAATTGTTACTGTAGTTCATGTACTATAAGTGGTTCTTGATGTTTCCATCTTATAATTAGGGTCCTACTTATTTTTGACCCCAGGCCAGGAGTATTAATGAGTGCTACAGCAGATCATAGAAAGGCTGTGAATTCTTTGCTCATTAGTTGAGTGCAGGAATTTGCGGTCAGAAGAGGCAGGTGAGGCAGAGCCTCACCTGTCATCATGAAAAGTAAAAAAAAACTAATAATGATAAAATAAATTTGTCCACTGGTCTGTGCTATAAATTTCTTTTCTTTATGATTCCAATAATTTTGATAATTTTTATAGTCAAAATCACACACTGGGTTGGTGCATGCAATTGGCACGTGCCTGTTGCTGTCTCTCTGTGTATCGCCAATATGATGTTTGCAGACATGTTTGTTATACACCCTGACTTTCCACAGTCTGGCTAATATCTTTAATGAATGTGCATGACATTTTTAGTCTTTCTAATTGGACATAAAATTGCAGTGAAAAGGCACATGGTGAAGTAGACAGTACCATGCCTCAATGAAGGGGGCAGATGTGAACCCAACTGGTTCTTCTTCCTGCTGTTCTTCTACACAGAGGCTCTGGGCTCCAATAAGTTAGCTATATCAGAAAGTCAAGTGCACTGCAGCGGTCCATTTATTTTTATTTTTTGTTCCGACTGACTGCCAAAATGTAAGATTAAGACTTTTAAAACTAAAGGAAAATCAGGAGGACTTTTACTAGGAAGTGAGAGAGATTTTCATGGAGAAGGATAGGCGCATGGACTTCATTTGCAAATAAAGGAAAGACAATAATCGGTTTTCGATTTTATAAAAAATGTGATAAGACTAAGAAAAAAATAATCTAATATTTAAAAACTAAACTTTGACCTTATATAAAATATTCTATTCTATCCTTTTGTTGAACAGTCTGCATTAAAATTGATTAAAGCATCAGAATTCAAAACTTTTAAAAACAACTAAATATTTCAATAAAGGTCAAAATTGAAATCTGTTTTTTTTTGTAAACCACTCTATAGCATCTGTAGTGAATGAGTATAAATTGTGGAATTCCAATGGCAAATTTAGAACACATGGAGGTTGCAGTGCAAAAATGCTCTGTCACTCTGCTATAAATGTAATGTTCTTTCTCAGCCAAATATGTACTTTAGCTATATGTGTTTAAAGAATGCTGATGAAATGTTGTTATGGGGTACAAAATCTGTAAATTTTGTTCTGTATTTTCATTATATTATATTTTGTGCAAGACAACAGATGAACTACATTCAGGACAAATCAAAGTATATCCTCATCCCAGTTGTACCTCACTTTTAAAACAGCTATTCCAACAAAGAAAGGAAGACATGCTGGTGCCTAAGGATATCATTATTCTACTGGCATTATTATTCCTGTAATAAATACCATGCTGCTTTTAACTTTCTATTCTTTGTCTTAATGTCTGGAGTGATTGAAATAATAAGGTAGATTTCTTTGAGCACCTGGTGCAGCTGGAGATTTGCCATTACCTCTGTGCTGCGAGGTTTATTAAGGGCTGAGGGTGAGCACTCCATCCAAAAGTAGGGAACAGTACATAAAGTAAGGAATTCTTGGCTGATAAATGACCTATTGTAAAGGATGCTGAGCCTTTGTATGTTTAAATGTATTCTTGGTGACCAAAAGTAATATTTAGTTCTGAGATATCTTTAAAATATTGTATGTTGTTTGTGCCAATAATAAGTAAGTCTCTTGAAGTGGTGAGAGAGTGACAGGCTGTGTTATTCCTAAGGCACGTGTGTGGTTTAAAGTGCCAGAGGTTAACCAGCTGTGTGTGTGTCATTCATGGGGCACTGTTGTGGTTAGGGTCTGCGTGTATGGAAGTCTCATGAAGTCCTGGGAGAGTGACAAGTTGCGTTATTCATAAAGCACTTGTGTGGTTTAAAGTGCTAGTGATTAAACAGCTGTGTGTGCGTCATTCATAGGGCACTGTTGAGTTTCTGTGTGTATGCGTATGGCTATGTATACGTGTGTTAATCTTAAGGTGCAACAGTAGACCAACCTGGTAATGAATCTGATGAGTACACTTACCTCTAGCTAAAGGATAAGTAGAGGGAAATATCACAATAATACAAATGTGAAACATAGCCAGTAGTGAATTTGCAAGCTGCCAAATTAAAAGTGAATAAGCTACTCTTTTGGGTTCATATATTTGTAAATCTGACTCTGAAGGAATCAGTGCCTCACCAGCCATGAACATCACTGCACGTCACTGGTTGAGTGCTGGATCACTTCTTCTCTAACACATACAATGCTTTGTTATTAATATGATGCAGGATATCCTGCCACCTCCTTAGTGATATGCTTACCCCAACAAAATTAGCCACAAATGTTAGATTTTTTTCAACAATAAAAAAATGCTATTATGTGTAAAAGAAACATGTAAATTTCAAAATGTCAACATAACTACAGTAGGAAAGGTATGTCTACTGTCCTCTACTGTAAGGATGCAGATTTAGTACATGTCCTTTGTATGATATGTTTTGAAAATTCACCAACACAGAAACCAACGTCACAACTAGGACAGTAAAAATGTGTGTAGTTTGCATTTATCTTATATTTTTACTGTTACTTGTACATGAGAGGGTGGAAAGTCAGCCCCTGATCTGCAAGATTAGTGCTGCCCATTGTGATATTGTAGGATACCACAGCGCAAGGCTAAGCAACTTCCACATTTTCCTTTACACAGATGTTTGACAGTTGCTTCATTGTCAACAGTGCTTATTAGGCTAAGATCTTTTTTGTCCTTCTGCTTGATAGTTACTTTGCTCTTTTGTCACACAGCTAACTTTCACCATGCTAAAGCTTCACATGAAGTCACCAGGCATATCACATTGCTTCGGTCATACAGTGGTGTATGCATCAGTTTCATTATCCGTGTCAATGCCTGATGACTAATTCACACTGTCATCACTATCAGTTGATTCAACTAATGGTTCGGTTTCAGTTTGTTCCGAAACTGGCTTTACAGCTTTTCGTTTATACACCATTGTGTTTTTTGGTTGAAGGCTCCACCCCATTCATGAATATCAATGAGTTACCATAAATTGCAAAATTCATAGAAAGTTTCACAATTGTTTGCAGCAGGATGTTATTTCATACACAGGATGACAGTAGAATAGTCTCCCAAATGTTATTCAGACTTACCACTATATATCTCATCAAAACAAATTACCCCAAAACTTCTCAGGGTTAGCAATTTTTACATAGTATTTTGAATGTGAGAGAAGCTCTGGGTTAATATTAAGGAGGTTAAGTTATACTATGCAGATGTATTATACCTTGTGATAGTTAAGTATGATGCCTGAGGTTTACACATCAACCACATGTTGTAGCTGGCAACTATATGTTTATAAAATGGTGACAAGATTTTTGTCCTTTTTGGTTGCTCAGTTAATTTATAACATTTACTTAATTAATATCTTAAGCTTACCTCTCTATCATTAAAAAAATAAATCCTTCAGTAATATATCTGGATGCTATTGGCATCACAAACTTGATTTGACATTCTGGGTTATTTAGTCTGTCACCCTGAAACTCTGACTGAATTGATCCCATTATCTTGCTTTTTAACAGTTTTCAAAAGAAATCTTTGTATGCCGCAACATGCTTGATACCAGCAACATGAAAGTTGTCAACCTTGGCATTATAACTTTAAATATTCTTGAGCTATGCAATTAATGTTTATCAGTTATATCGTATGTAAGCTTATGTGAGATAAATTTGCCAGTTACAACTAATTGTAAACCACCAAACAATGTTTTTTAGGAATGCCATTGATTTTTGTCCTTAATTGTCAACTGGCCAAATGTCAATTATTATGTTGCATTGCCATGATATGTTTTCATTAATCATTGAGATTTAATTTTGTTTTACTGAGTGTTTAACTTAAATTGTGTGTTTATGAATGTAAATATTATACTGTTCAGCCATTCACTGTTTTTGTATTATATTTGTCAGCATACTGTATGTAAGCACTCAGTTTTCTGTAGTCAGTGAAGAGTGTTAAAGAAGGATAAATTGGACTCAACTGAATGTATGAGCTGCCCATCAGTCATATGGCACAGTTGGCACTTGCTTATTTTAAACATCTGTGCCCATATCAAGCTGTTTGTAAACCTTTGTGTCTATCACTACAAAACCTCTTGCCATCAATCTGGCAATCATGTAATCAGTCTTTATTTACTGTAACGCCACTAAAAGATGTGCAATCACATGGAGCTTTACAAAGCAAACTATACTACAGTTTCAGTGTAAAACACACAAATGGAACAAAGCTGGTCTTGACTCTGTCCTTCAGACTTTAATTAAATTGATTCTAGGTGGTACTGGATCAAACTACTTGGCCTTTAAATATATTCTCACAAAGCCTTCTCTTAATTAAAGTCTGAAATGCATTATTAAAGAATCAGTAAAAGAGACTTGCTCAGTATCATGACCTGTCTGCTTTGGGCATCACAAGTGGGCATTGCAGTCTTATATCCTATGCATGCTCTATGCCTTAAGCCTAGCTGCTTCTAAGCTGTTCAGCCTATCTTTATGCAGCATTAACTACATTGATCCCTTGTTCGTGCACTGCTCTCCTATTCATCATTATAGCTTTTGGATGCAAATTACAGAATACTGTACAATAAAGTAGATGAAAAAGTCAAAAACTCTACCAAACACGTTATTTGTATGCAGGTCATGTGCTGAGCCCAAGGCCTCTTAGATCATCAATCAATCAAGCAGTCAGTCTGTATTTACATAGGACCACAAACGGCATTGTAAAATATGAAATACTTAAAAAAAAATGATAATAATAATTAAACACTGTGAATTTTAATACATTTAAAATAAACTACAGCTTTCTCAAGCTGCACCGGCACTGTTCAAAGCTGCTTATGACTTTGTATTTCAATTATATTTTGTAAGATTCTGTAACACCTTCTAGGTTAATCAGCGGGAGTGTCAGTATTATGTGCGTTAGGCTTAGAAAGTAGTAAACACAAATCCCATTGCCATAATTCACTGTTGTGCTTTTGTCTAGACATCTACCTCTTTATGAATGTTACTATTAAACTGGATCTTTAGATGACGGTTATTTTGTAACATATTATTACAGTGCTCAAAGATAAAAGCTTATCATTGCTAAAAACAATTGATCAATACTTCCAGGTCTTCTAAGTGATCTGTGACTGTTCTTCATTATGTACAATTGTGCTGACATTTTCTTAACAGCCAGCTATATGGTGTTCTACTTTTAAAAGTGCCAGCTCACAGCCAGCAGCCATCATTTCATTTTGAACATTTTATACATACAGTATACCAGCACACAGATACTCATTTTCTTTTGAAGAGAATACTTCAGTGTGTTTAATAAAAAATAAAATAAAAACCAGAGTACACCTGTGCCTTTCCAAAAAGTTGAAAAGGGAAAGATTGGCAACAAGATTAGATAAAACTGGTTGGATCCTTTCAATAGATTTATGAAGAAGGCAACTGCTGTTATGTAGTCATGTTTAACTGGTAAGCCTGTACATAGCATTTGTATCATTTTCTATATCTCCACTAGTGTGATGTTCTAATGCCATCTTGCCCTTTACCTTAGCCTGACAGAATCTCTTTCACGCTGACATCGCATTACTTTTATTGATGAAGCTACAGTAAATTGACATATTTGCATATTCCCTCCTTTGTTTTCACTGACATAATAGACTCCAGCAGCTCTAAATGTGAATCCCTTTGGGATTAATAAAGTATCTATCTATCTATCTAAATGGGAATAAGCAGAAAAATGCGAAGACCGATCTGGGCATCAGTTACAAGACTTAAGGCCAGTTGTTTCTCCAGAATGGTCATAAACTGCACTGTGGTGCTCTAGCATAATTATGAGGCTGCACCTCTGTTTATCTCTTTACACAGTGGTGGGGTTCAATAATGTATAATAGTTTCAGTATATAATTAGTTCGTTTTTTCTATTATTTTATATGTAGTATTAAAAAAAAGATCTTTCTCTATTTTTCTTTTTATAATTGGGCCTTTCGAGAGTAACAAATCATCTACATAACATCCAAGAGGGAACACAAGAAAAAAAGATGTCAGTCCAAATGATTTACCTTATCTCTCACAAAACCCATCAAATGCTTGTCCATGTGCATTGAGCTTAGAAATTAGTCGTGGGTCTAAGATGATGATCTTTGGGGGGAATAAAAATTGGCTCAGCCAGTAAAGTACATTGTGCAAACAGAGGAAGGAATTTGCCTTTTCTAAAGAATGTCGTCAAAAAATTCATAGAACGTTTTAGGACCTTTCATGTAAAGTAACTGCATACAGAGCTCATCGAGCAGCATTTTTGAATGGCAGGCAGAGAAGCCCAGACACTGCTTGCATTGGTCCATTGCATTGTGCAGGTATTCACTTGCTAACACATACCCTTTTATGCTTTCGGTGCTTTGAAGGTGACTGCTTGTCTCAGCACTTCTGTACAGCAGTAGGTGACATGTACCTGTGAAAAGTTGAAAAGTAGACAACTTTGAATTCACATGGTTGTGTAACATCAATACTGTATGAAAAACATCTGAATTCAAAGGTGGAAAGAGCTTTTTTAGTTCTTTCTCCACTTTCCTGAGTTATAACCACCTGGTCTATACAAGTGCGGTGGCACACAGTCGAGCCAAGTATACAGTCAGGGTAAAATAAGAAGGTGTACATTCAAGAGAGGGAAAGTGTGCAAATCAGACAGGAAATTAGTTTAAAGACATCTCCTCCTCTGTATGAATACGTGTGAATGTCAGATGAGAAACTAGAGAAAAGGCATGTAAAACAAATCTGACATACTATAACAGTGAAGAGCTGGCAGATTTTTCTTGTAGGACAACAGTGTTGGTCATTTTATGTTGCTGTGTGAATATTGTTGGGCAAGCATATTTTTGTGCAGTCATGCACATTTGAGTGGCTTATATATACCTTAATATTAATAATAAGGGCAACTTGGGGATTCAGTGATTAATGCTTCTGCCGCACAGCTCATTGGGTCTACGTTTTCTCATTCAGGTCAGTGTAAAAGTTGTCAAGCACTCAGGGTTTCTGCATCCTAAGAACATGAATATTAAGTTATTTGATTACTCTAAATTGCCTGGGGGTGAATTATTAATGCTATGGATGCAAATGTGTTTAGTAATAAATTGGGAGTTGATTGGAATTATCAGTAGGAAATTGTCTCTTAGTGACTTTCTTAACCCAGAATGGCTCAGGAATAAATTTGTTGGTTAAATCGATAAAATGAAAAAGAAAAAAAAAAGCAACAAATAATAAAGCCGACCTTCTTTCTCTAGAAGCAGCCTCAAAAGGTGTCGGTCTTTGCCTGATATGTAGGTTGGATTTCCTATCTCAAAATACCACAGAACTGTCTCTCAGTTTTTCTTCATTCTCATCACTCTTTCTCTAGCCATTAAGCCATTGCCTCAACTCACCTATTGATATCAGACACAATGAGCTTTTGGTTTGAGGTGACTCGCGGCCACAGAAGATGCTACATTTAATGCGCAAGTGGAGCTCCCTCTAGTGGTCCCTGGCAGCCTGCCATTTTTTGGCCTTCCAACAACCACATCTCCAAAATACACTTCTTAAAGGGGCATACCAGATATTAGCACGGGGAACAGGAGATCTTTTCTTCTCTCTATAGCGTTTTGCAGCATAATGCTCTTTGATAGTAGATCTACCATTAGCAGTAACTATAACTATAATTGGATAGGCCCTAGTGCAGAAAAATAAATTAGGCCCCCTCATGTGAATTTAAATTAAATCCAATTAAAAAATTACTACTGTCAATTAGATATATCAAGCATACAAGCTACATAAATGGTAAATAGTCATAATTAAGCTTTATGGAGTTGTGGGATTAATAATGCTGTTAACCTTTTCATTCGCATGTTAATAATCCTTTTGAAACAATAACCATCGTTCCTGGTGCAAATGTCCCATCACACTGCCTGCTTCAATGTATACTAATATGGGAAATCAATAATAACTTCCTATCTCTCTTTTTTCCCCAGATATCACTGTGTCTGGCATATTAAGGGGATCCAAGAAACATACAGGTCATATTGCCCACTGGCAGTGCCTTTCTCTCAGTACTTGTAGTGTTATCTGCCATTGCTTCATTCTGTTTCCAGTGGCTTTGCTGGGAGTTTCCCTACTCCTGTGCTATCATTCCATTCCATCAAACCCCACACCACCCATCAGAGTGGATGTGAACATCCAAATGAGCATATTAGACTGATAATGGTAGCCTGGCTTTTGTGTCTAAGCAGCATTTCTCCCTCTCATTCTAAAGGTTACAACAACCAGAGAGGAAAATTTATCAACACTTAAGTGTCAACCAGAGCTTAAACCTAGAATCAGAAAGAACTCTTGCATGACCACAACTCCAGCTTGCAGAAAATATCAAGTTAAGTGTTTGTTTTCACCACTCGGCTTTGGCACTGCTGTCAGGTTTCAATGTGCCATTTATAAGAAGGTTTATAACACTGAATGAACTGTAAATTAAAGGCCACATGAAGCCAAATGTTTTGCGTTGGTCTTTTAATGGCAAAGTGGTGGCTCTGTGGCTAAAGGATCTGGTCTGGTAACTCAAATGTTGCCAGTTTGAATCCTGGCCGTGACAGAAGGAATGCTACTCCGTTGGGCCCCTGAGCAAGGCCCTTAACCAGATCCGCTGTACAAGTAGCTGACCCTGCGCTGTATCCCCAAAACTTTGTATGTCTCTTGGAAGTAAGTTGGGTTATGTGAAAAATGACACATTCTTAATAGAAGAAATTGTGTATGGGGATTAAAGAGTTAAAAATCAAAAGACACTAACAAATATTTAATTACATCCTTTGCATGATAAAAATGTAAGATTTGAAAACTGACGCCTATTCCTTGTCATTAACTCAATTGAGAAAATTCTTAAGAAAGTGTTAAGCATGAAATTAAATATGAAAAGAATTTGTGAAGGTGCTTGAAAACCATATTAATGTCGAAAGGTGCTAAATGCTCTTCCGTTTTGCTCTTTTTACACATTACCCTTACACACAAACAACCCTAGCTCTTACTGTACATTGGGCATATCAAAAAGACTTGGTGCCAGCTATACCAACTACCTTTTTATACCTGAAGTATGCGATTTACAGCATTTGCTTTGAAACATAAAAATAATTAAGTTCTTACTCATTTAGTGATATAGATTAACTCCTGATAAGACGATGAAACAAGGTGCCTGCCAGTACATCACTGGACCACTTCCGTCCTAGTTTAGTGTTGGTCCTATACTGCTTGCATAGTTTACAAAACCCCATAACACATTAAAGGAAGAAGCAAGTGAGAAAAATGAAAGACTAATTTACAAAATTAACATAAATTTACCTAGTTAACTCAAAGTGTAATAGCACTGAATATGTCCTATGAAACTCCATTTTATTGTGCAGTATGGTGACATCATGTTTTTGGGATTCTTCTTATCAATAGATACTGGGAAATGTCTTAAGTTTTCTCTTTCTTCTGTTGCTGATCATACCTATTGTACTTCTAAGGGAACAACGACTGACATGGTCTTGTATTCTGTGGTGGTCTCTGCAGTCTCACAATGACATGGGATATTTGCACTGTCACTGCCAGTGTGTGGGGGTTTTGAACCAGTCAGGATTTCTTTCAGGATTTAACAAGATGCTCTGCCATCTGGTGGTGCCCTTGCTGCTAGCAAATCTATGTCAGCCAGACCCCCATTCATTAAATGTATATGAACAATCTCTGTCGACAGCAGCGACAACATTTATTTGAATAGGACATTTTCATAAACAGGATGTAACTCAAAGTGTTTTACAAGAAAGAAATAGTTACATGAAAAAAACAGATAAAAATAATAATGATTAAATAATATACAACAAATAAATCAATACCCGCACAAAATAGATCTATAATTTATAGAAAAGTAGATTCCATGTATATAGTGTCACTTTTTTAGTTTCTAAAGATGAATCTGAAGGTACCGGGGAAGATGCAAGAGGAAAAAAATAAAATCCTAATTTATTGATGCTAAAAAACCACCAGCCCCACTGGGACAGAAATGTTGTTAAGTCATTCCTTATTGATTTTTGGGGTGTTTGCTTTCCTTCGAGTACTGCACAGTGGCTCAGTCAGGTGGTGGTGGTGCAAAACTGCAACTGAGTGATGTCTTTCTGAGTGTGTTACAGTAATAGGTGACCAAAAACAAAAGCACACATTCATTTCTCAGCATCCTGCAATGTTAAAGGAGTCCTAACTTTTGCAGTGTTCCTTACATAAAAAATACATTCGTAGTTTTCTAGGTAATATGTGATTGAACGTTTAGGTCAGGATTCATGATTACACCTAAATTCTCCATGTTACGGGATCAAGTTTATTTCTAAGTCCTTCACTATTTTATCTATCTATCTATCTATCTATCTATCTATCTATCTATCTATCTATCTATCTATCTATCTATCTATCGGATTAGAGAATTCTGCTTTAAGTATGTCCTATGGATCGCTTATCATACACAATATCTTTTGTCAGTAATCTTCATAAACATGAAACACTCTGATTTTGTATGTTATTGCATTTTTTCCAAAGTGTTTGTAACTTGTTAGTTGTATAGAGAAGAAAGGCTAAGAAAAAAAATACAATCAAAATTTTGTCATTAATTTGGTTTGCAAGTAGTGAAAAAAGTCATTGCCCACTGAGGAAACTCACCAAGAATTAGGGTCAGCTATCTGAGTAATTTGTTTAATGAACAGGCCCATATTATTCATTATAAATATGACTAATTTTGGTTCTTATCATCAGAGTTAGGGCAGTTACTTAAAGAAGGTAATCCATTGAAGGAGGCCTGGTGGTAGCACTGCTGCCTCACAACAAGGAGACCAGAGTTTAAGCTTGGGTGCTCCCCGTGTGGAGTTAGCATGTTCTCGCCATGTCCTCATGCATTTGTTCCAGTTTCCTCCTGCAGTCTAACGACATGCTGCTTAGGTGAATACGTGATGCTAAATTGGCCCCTGAGATATATATTTTCTTATATAATTTGCAACCGTATTATACCGTATTTCTGTCTATCTGAGAATGGTAATGTAATTAATTGAAATAAAATAAAGTGAGT